>NC_069659.1:220186742-220489772 GCF_027244095.1 Hemicordylus capensis | reverse complement strand
ACGGAGGCAAGATTCCCTCGGCATGACCCCTGGGAAGCAAACCCCTCTGAGCTTAACGAGGATCGATTCCCGAGCAAGTGCACACACGACTGCAGCCATTCAACCCGATTCCCGGGGCACGTTTCCTTGGGAAGTCCGTTCCCCCCAGGCTCAACGAAGAATGAGCCTCCACGGCCGTGCCATAGGATTGCAGCCGATCCAGTGCCTGTCTACTCGGGAGTAGGTCCCACTAATGTGCGGGGGCGGGGAAGAAGAGAAGAGCTCCCCGCCAACTAGCGCGCGTCGGGAACACAGCTGTAAACCAACTCCGCGCGCGCCACCGCCTCTCCAAAACCCTGACCCCAGCTCTGCCGGAGGGCCGCTTGAACTTTTCCCCCTCCTCCACCCGCTCTTTCGTGCCGCGCGAAGCTTCTTATCCGAGTCAGGGGGAAGGGAAAGTAGCACCTTCCCTTCCCTCCCGCCCCCAGAAGATGCCGGCAAGGCCTACGGGAGCTCGGCCGGCCTCTCAGGACTTACCTCCACAAGGCCCAGGGAGGGGAGCGGGCGCGCCAGCGAGGAAACAAGAAAGAAGCCTGCCGGGGGGAGGTGGGGAGGGCGAGGGGGCTCCCCGGTCCTGCGCGCACGTCACTCCGCGAGCCCTCACCCGGCCCAGCCAACCTCCTCCCTGAGCTTTGGGCTCGCTTTTCCCCCTCGTTCGGTCTCTTCAGGCGACGCCCCCAGACGCCGCCTGGCCTCGGCTTCTCCTGCCTCCCCTTGGGTTAGGGCGCCGGCGGTGAGGTCTCCCCACAGCAGCGCCTCCGCCTTCTCCTCCTCCTGCGCCGCCGCCTTCTCCGCGCCGGGTTGATTACTACTACTGCGGCTGCTCTTTGAACAGGGCCCTGAACCATCTCTCCGCCATTTGCCCCCCGCTCCTTCCGTCACTGCGCTTCACACATTTGGCCTCCCTCCGTCCTCGCCGCAACCAATCACGATCCGTTTTACTCAACCGACAAGCCGGGCGACGTCGCGCATGCGGCGGATTCTACGGCACACAGGTCACGAAGCGCGCCTGCGCGCTGTCAGGCTTCTAGCTTTCGTAGTTAGTCGCCGGGGCCGCGTTAGTCGTTTCCCCCCTGCAGGTTGATTTCCATTTGGGCCCCTCTTGGAGTCTCTGGAGGTTTGCGGAACCGCGGTAGCAGCCACAACAGCGCTGACTCAGCGCCCTAATGGTTTCCTCGACAGTCATCTCTTCTTAAATTAAGAAAGGAAAAAAAGCACAAAAACCAAAAGGGAAAAGGCTCCTTTTTGATTGTTACGTCGCTGCTGTAGCATGCATCTGTGTACACAGTTTTCCACCTAACTACTAATTATGGACTCCAAGGTGAGCAAAGTCCGGTAGTACTATACCTATCGGAGTCCATGAGCAGTAGAAAGCGTGGGTCTCTTTAACGTAGATATGATCCATCCAGAGTTAGGGCTTTGATCTTACGCGTCTTTGCTCAGAACTTAGTCCCACTGGCTCACCCCCAAGCGAAGTTCGCAATTCTCTTGAATGCTTTCTTGGGAGTAAGCCTCGTGGAACAAATGCGTATGCATAGAAAGGATTCATCTAAATACACGCGGCCTTAAAGATAGAAAGTAAAACCTTAGATTCATATTTCTACCTGTTCATGCCTTCTGTACTGCTTGGAGTTTCCACAGCAAGGATGTTTTAAGAATAAATGACAATGTTTTAAGAATAAATTCAGGATCTTGACAGTCATATTTTGTGAGATTTCTCTAAGGCGGCAGCTTCTATTACAAAAACCTATCTGCTACAGTCCTAGAATTTTGAGGGGCAGGGGTTGGGGGAGTCTCTATCCAGTATTTTTTGAAAGGAGTATAGAAATGCTTTGACTGAAACATGGCAGTCTACAAAATTGCTTTGTGATATATAGCTATTCTCTTTAACACCAGATTCTCAGGGGTATTTGAAATTACTGGTATTGCTGGATCTTTTTGCAATATCCTATTGGATGGAATATTGATTTATTTTATTAACCTGGTCTTATGCAGTGGGGAAATGCTTGACTAACAAGCAGAAGGTTGCCAGTTCGAATCCTCGCTGCTGCTTTATCGGGCAGCAGCGATAGGAAGATGCTGAAAGGCATCATCTCATACTGCGCAGGAGGAGGCAATGGTAAAAACCTCTCCTTTGTTCTACCAAAGAAAACTACAGGGATCTGTGGGCTCCAAGAGTTGAAATCAACTTGACAGCACACTTTACCTTTACCTTAGTCTTACTCTAAGGAACCACCTTAAGTGGTACAGCGAGGGAGGTTGTTGGTTTGAATCCCCACTGGTATGTTTCCCAGACTATGGGAAACACATATATCGGGCAGCAGTGATATAGGAAAATGCTGAAAGGCATAATCTCAGACTGTGCAGGAGGAGGCAATGGTAAATCCCTCCTATATATTCTACCAAAGAAAACCACAGGGCTCTGTGGGCGCCAGGATTCGAAATCTACTTGATGGCACACTTTGCTTAACCTTTACTCCAAGGATCAGGGCAGCATTTTAGGTCCAGACTAACCTGATGAGAGGGGTTAGGTTACAAAGTTCAGTCACCCAGTATGTTTGATTGGATCACACACAGCTGGGGTCTGAACCTGTCTTCTGCACATCCAAGCACGTTAGTACACAAGTGGCTAATCCATGGCATGCAAGTCACCAATGCAGTGGAACAAACAGTGCAAAGTTGTAGCACCCACGTAGGAGCAGAAGCGACTGCACATGTTTCTGCAACTCTTGTGCTTTGCTGCTGCCTAGAGTCCAGCTCTGAAGACTAGAAACGAAACCACAGTGTGACATTGATGAGTGGGGACTGCAGTTGTGTGCACTAGAGTGGCACTGTCTCACAGCCAAGGTAGTAGTTACAGTGATAGACCTGTGAGGAATAGCAATAGCACTTACATTTATATACTGCTTTATAGCTGGAGCTCTCTAAGCGGTTTACAGTGATTTAGCATATTGCCCCCAACATTCTGGGTACTCATTTTACCGACCTCGGAAGAATGGAAGGCTGAGTCAACCTTGAGCCCCTGGTCAGGATCGAACTTGTAACCTTCTGGTTACAGGGCGGCAGTTTTACCACTGCGCCACCAGGAAGAGTCTTATCAAAATCAAATTCATATAAAGCAGGAAACAGGTGCAAGCCGGAGGAGAAAGTAGAATCCTTCCCTCCCAGGCTCACCCACCAAAGTGCTTGCACCAGCTGTTTTTCTTCCAGTGGGGCTCCAATACCAGTGAACACTATCCAGCCTGCTGGATGAAAAAGAGCTAGGGATAAGTGATTTGGGATGGATGCAGAGTTAGGAGGAGATGCAGCTCCCCCTCTCATCCCTGTCCACCTTACGAGTGTCTTTGTTCATTCCCATACTTTCGTAAGTGTTGTTTCCATCACTAACCAGAAGCAGCTCCACACCCCCAATCTTCTTTAGTCTGTCCTGGGTGATGTGGTTTGCGCCATCAAGAACCTACATGTTAAAAAATGATGCTTAACTTGCCGTGGGGGGCTTTGATCCAAAGGCCTTAGATCCGGGCTCCAAAATTACCTAGGTGCATCTCTGCCCCCGCAGACCATCTTCACTGTGAACTGGGCCGGGGGCTTGCGTACCTACACAAGCTGTGCTGCTCCTGGCAGCATGACCATCTAGAGGCTGGGGAAATGAAGCCCAGCCCCCAGAAATCCCTCAATGCACCTTGGGAGGAACACAGTGCATTGGGGGATTTCCCTGAAAGTTAGGTGCTTTAGGCGCCCGGCTCTGTGTCTGCTTGGGCTGCAGGCGGCCTGAGCAGACACATGACTGGGGACCAAGGTGGAAGGGCATGCTTGGCCCTTCTACCCCAATAATAGCCCAGGGGGAAACCTCAGGCTACCTGGTGGGGCAGCTCTAGAATCGGCCCCAAGTAGGGCTGCTCGTGTGAACAGCCTTATTGTGGAAATATACCGAGGTCATTCATACAATCAAGACTTGTGTTCTACCCAGGTTTGGGGGCTGTGTGTGCTCCCAATTTTTGGTTATGTGGAAACAAGGTAGGCGGAAAACCTGGGTAGAAGGGATTGTGTGGCGGCAAGGTAGGAGGAAAAGCTACCCAAGCTCCCAAACCCAGGTAGAACACAGTTTTTGATTGTGTGAATGACCTCACTCTTTCAAAGGTTGCCTACCCATGCTGTTTTCTTGAATCTCCATCCCATCCCCTGCTTTGGCATGACCTAAACTGGGTTGTGCTGTCATAACATCAGTTTGTTATGATGTTAACATCCGTTAAAATCATCACTATATGTCAATGTCCATACTTTGGACTTGACGTATAGTGTACTTGCAAAAAAATAACATTGACCCTGGCAAACATGACTAGCCACAGTGGACTGTCCCCTGTGAAAGTGTGGATTCCAGTAGTTTTAGCAAATGGTACAAGTACAAATGTTGACCTAGTTTCCCACATTGAGCTAGCTAAAATATAGGGTGGAGTCCTGCACTTGTGTTTCTTAAATCCACAGTATAGGATAGCTTGGGTGTATGGTGAGAGAATGTGATGGAAATTACCTGACTTTTGCATTTCTTTATTGACAGCCAATTCCATATTTCTAAGGTAAAAATCCCTTTCTCATAAAAGCTGTTTGCTTAAATATGTTCAGTTTCCAGTGCAGGAATCGTGTCTCACGCCGTAGACTGAAAATGCTGATTGTCTGTCACGTAGGCAAGCAGAAAGTCACTCCTACTTTGGCATGTGAATCCTTTCCCACACTGGCAAAAGAGCACTTTCTGCCAGTCCTTACTGGATAAGCGTTCAGAACTGAGGAGGGAACCCAACAGGTTTAAATATTATCCTCTTAGTAGAATCCAAAGTTTTGTTCTTTTTTGTTTTGAGAAGGCAGTTTGTTCTTTTCTGGATGTCAGACTAGGTTCAGTATGTGTCTGCCTGAGGCTGAAAGACAAGATACCATGGCTGGCTCCATTTTTGAAATGGCTGGAACCTTGGATGATTCTAGATAGATAGATAGATAGATGTTTATGCATGTGTCTTTATTCTGTACTTCAGAACCATTCAATTTAGAAAAATCAGGTGTACTGCTTAATTGTACACTGTGCTTTAGGGTTTCCATCATTGCCTACATGCACCCATTTTGATCCATGCTTGCCAAGCTTGATGCCCACATAATATTCTTTTATAATAATATTCACATGGCTGAAACAGCTAGATGGTGGTGGTCTCCTAAGTAGCTATAAGTGTTTGAATCACATGGATCAGAGCAACAGGTATAGACAGGGCAGACAATGAGAGGAGAGCTCTCCTCGATGTCCCCTATGCGATGGAGAAATGGAAAAATAGTACAAGAGGGTGCTGCTGGTTAATGAGCCCACTTTGGAGATCAAAGAGTATAACAGAGAGCTCTATTGATGAGGAATTACAGTGCAGAAATTCTGAGCCCAGTTTCCACAACAGTAAATGAAGTGCATTCCTCCTATAAAGGCATCTGAGTGGTTAGAAGTCTCTTTCCTGCTAATAGCTTTTCTGGCTCTGGCTCAACTGCACAGGGCTTGGCAAAATGAATCTGAACAACTGGTAAAGACCAACATGCAGTTTTACTAAACTGTGCATCTGTAAATGAAGGCATAAGGCAAAACAAGGTTCTGATGCATTCATTGTGCTGAGCATAAGGTTGCTAGTTTACTTCTGGAAGAGGATGAAATGTGGCATTCTCTGTTTGATTCACTAGCGTAGGAGGCTTCACTAAATTGTTTTAGAGTTTGTTTTAATTGTAAATCATCCTGAGCCATTTTGGAAGGGCGGTATACAAATCAAATAAATAAATAAATGCAACTGTACATGTACATGTGCAACCAGAGG
This sequence comes from Hemicordylus capensis, assembly GCF_027244095.1. Lineage (NCBI taxonomy): Eukaryota > Metazoa > Chordata > Lepidosauria > Squamata > Cordylidae > Hemicordylus > Hemicordylus capensis. Next base: position 220,483,896 of record NC_069659.1, on the reverse strand, counting down.
CGTAACTATAGGGGGGGCAGGGGGGGCACGTGCCCCGGGCGCCATCTTTTCTGGTCACGTGGGGGGCGCCGCCATGACAAAAAAATTTTTTTAAATTTTTTGTTAAATTTTTTGTTAATACAAATGTTTCCTGCTCAGTGCAGCAGCGCTGCAGCAGTCAAGGGAGCACGTCGGTGCCCCCTCCCCCACGAGAGGTCCCTTCCGTGCCACCCGAGAATTGGCGGCGGTGGCAGGCGCTTGTGAGGAAAAACCTAAGTATAATGTAGTATGTGGGGGGGCAGGGGGCGCCATTTCAGTGCTTGCCCCGGGCGCCGTTTTCCCTAGTTACGCCTCTGTGTGCAACTGTAAATGTACAGAGGCTAAATGTCATGGGCTCGAAAGCTTAGGAGCTTCCAAAGGTCTCTGTCTGATTGCTGTTGAAAGCCAGTGCTGGACTAAAAGGGACTTGGGCTGATATAGCAAGGTAATTATGATGTTCCAAGACATAAAAGCATATAGCAAGTTGGTGCTGATATCTGGTTGTGATTCACTGATGCAGTCCATTGGGAAGCACGTGCTTGAAGAATAACATTAAGCAGCTGTGAAGACTTTGCTGAAAGCTTTCAAAGTAAAAGCACTGAATGAACGAACTCAAAGTAAACTCATGTTGGCAGAAAAATAAACAGTTTTTACTACAAATACACAGTATACATACTACAATGAATATCAATCTAGTTTCAGGCTTACAGGTATTTTACAATGATTGTGTAGTTTATTAAAGTAATTTGAATTTCTAGACTAATTTCAGCTTCTAATGTGAAATGAAATGAATATAGAGTGTCTCTGAGCATATGCAAAGTTCACAACCCCTCCAAACACCTGGGGTAGGGTTTTCAGGCCAGAAATCTGGACTTCCAGGCAGGCTTGAGCCCTTGGACTATTCCATCTGAACACAGAACCAAATGAATGAAGTCATGTCCCAGGCACAGGGAAACCAAGAGGCCTAAGAGGTAAATCATCTTCTGTGCAGCAGATTCAGGTCTCAAACCTTCTGGACTATGTTATCATTACTAGATCACCTTTCCATTCTGCACTAGATCCTTTTTTCTTCCTTCCTCTTCTCTCTCCATATCGTCTCATCCATCAGTTTCTATCTGACTTCACTCCTGCTGGAAATCTGAGTCACGCAGACAACAGCACTTCCTCCAACCGTTAGGATCTGTCAGATATTACTTAAGAAGCACACAAGATCAGAAAAAGGCCATGCATCCAATAAATGGGGCCCGATCTTGTAATTAATTCAATGCAGGTTGCTCCTAACAGACAGGATGTATTGTTTTTAATTGGGATTTTTAGCCCAATGGATTGTATTCCCCAATTGCTCCATGTGGGTAGCAATGTTTAGAAACATGTAACTGAACCTTTAAAAAATAAAAAAAAGCTCTCTCTTTCTGTGTATTTCTGTGGAGTGAACTCAGCAATCAGGCTTGAATTATCGGAGCTAATTAAAAGATAGCATATTCAAAATGCTAATGATGAAATGGGAGAAAAATCTAGTGTCTTCAGCAATTGTGAGCATAAGAAGTGATTTTCAGAACTGCAACCTTAGTAGGTAAGAGACTGAGCAACCCAGTTATAATAATGACAATAACAAGACAATGTGCCCCTTGCCTGCTTTGTTTTTTTCATTTTGATTTTTCGCTGCTGCTTTAATGATTGCTATACCATTATTTTCACTGTATTGACTTGGTTTTGTGTGTTAAACTTATTTGGCATATTTGTTTTTTGTAAGCTGCTTTCAGTGCTGCTGAACTAGAAAAATGGGATATGAGTGTTTTAAAAATTAAAAGAAAGCCATCAAACAAATAACAATGCTTGCCATTTTTATCCCATATTTCAAAGTGCTGCAATCTTTACATCAGCCTTTTAGGAAAAGCCAGTATTGTCATTCCCATATTGCTAATTCTGGGGTGGGATCAGCGGCTGAATGAACAGTGGCTTGACTAGACTATGGACACCTAGTGAGTTTGTCTATGTTTATCTCTGACCTCTCTATGTTAACCATTAAGCTACACTAGCTCCCGTCAAACTATTTTCACATCAGCTCCAGTTAAAGGAGACAAAACACTTACGGTTTTGAAATTTCCCCGTCCCCCTTTATGCTTTTACTAATGAAATGCACTTATTATAATGGACAACCTAATAGCCACGTAATGGCGCAGCAGGGAAATAACTTGATTAGCAAGCCAGAGTTTCAAATCCCCATTGGTATGTTTCCCAGATTATGGGAAACACCTATATCGGACAGCAGCGATATAAGAAGATGCTAAAAGGCATCATTTCATACTGCATGGGAGATGGCAATGGTAAACCCCTCCTCTATTCTAACAAAGACGACCACAGGGCTCTGTGGTCGCCAGGAGTTGACACCTACTTGACAGCATTCTTTACATATATATTTTACATATATTTCAGCCCCCTCAGATATAAATGCACTGTGCTTATCCCACGTGTAAGAGCCCTGTTAGCAGGGACCAGGTTGCCCAGGGTTAGGGATGGGGATAAATTTTATCATCGCCATAATAGTGTCCTTGATTTTAATTATTTATTTAGTTAACATATTTATATGCTGCCCCAAACCCACGTCTCTGGCTGGTATACAACCCAGAGACAATTGGGTGTACAACTCCTCTATAAGGAACTATTTTGTCCAATAGGGATGAATGGTAGCCACCCACATATATGAGAGAAAGTAAAGGGTACACTTAGAATCGCCAAGTCATTAGGCCTGGCTTGGCATTGCCAGAATAGGCATGAATCTCCAAGTGACTATTGAAAGCAATCTTGGAGATTTTCATGGCTTGATACTGTGAAAAATACCAGGGGGGTGGGGGGAATTCAGGAATATCTTCAGTCAAAGTGAGCAACTCTCTAGATACACCTGGTGACATATGTGACATATTTGAGTGTGGTTGTGGAGCTGCTCCCCATACCTAGTAGAGTCAGATTGCTGCACTTAGGAGGTGTTGCTGTCAAGGGACTCTAATGTAAGCTGTTGGAGATCCTGTGGTGCACTACAATGCCACACACTATCATCTGTTTCAAAGCTGTAAAGTACTGATTCATTTTTGGAGGGTAGTATCCAGGGGCTTAGCAAGGTTGGAGTGGACCTGGGGAAGAGATTTTAAAATGGGCCCCTCACTGCAGGGAGACTTTCTGTCATGCAGTGTGAGCCCATGAGGCTGTTCTCATGACTGCAGGAAAGCAGGCTAAGGGAACCCAGCCCACTTTCCTGCAGTTGTGGGAGCTGTGTAGCTCCCGCAGAGGCGTATCTAGGGAAAATAGCACCTAGGGCAAGCACTGAAATTGCGCCCCTTGTCCAAACATCTGACACCCATCTTTCAGATAACTTTACTATAATGTCAGCTGAAAAATATAAGTCAAGCTCATTAATCTTTTAAAATTTCAAAAACTCTTTAGCAGTAGACGTAGCCAGACCAAAAAATGCTGGAAAACTACAAATTTCAGTATGCTGGGGCTCATGAAATACCCAAGTACTATGTGGAGGTGTACTTGGAAAATTAAACAGAAGTGCCTGTCTAATTCTCTACTATGCATCTACTAGCATCACTATTACATAAGTTTTAAAAATAAATGGAGAATTTTACTTTTCCCAGATACTCTGAAAATAATTAAAGGATATGCAGAGTAAACTGTGTCACTGCTTGGAATATATTCTAGTATTTCAGAAAGACCGTTAAAATGAGAGAAAGAGAGCAAGAAACTCCCAGTGGGCCTTAATACTAAGGATTTCACACTGATTCAAAGAGAAACTCACCATTAATAGCCATATTTTTAAGACACCACATTTAACTCACTTATCATAAGAAGCAAAGTAAGAGCAAATGAATACAATCCTAGCTCATAAGCTTCAGTTCAGTATTCACAAGCCCTGATTCAATGTACATAGTGCCAAACTGAATATGTGTACAGTGACTTATATTATATTAAATTATTATTTTTTGCCTGTAGCCCCTTCGGGGAGCTTCCTATAGGCTGGGGGGGGTGTCTGCAAAGGTTACCCCTCCCACTGCTGGCCTCTAGGGCCTCGCAGAGACCATTTGAGCATGTGCAGTGGCCATTTTTAAAAAATAATTGTGGTTTTTTTAATGGCTGCTGAAAACAAAATGGCCACCATGCATGCTCAAATGGCCTCTGCGAGGCCTGGCATAGCCTAGGGCCTCACAGAGACCATTTGAGCATGTGCAGTGGCCATTTTGTTTTTGGTGACCTTTTTTTAAAAAAAAAAAAATAAGAATTTGCGCCCACTTTAGGTGGTGCCCAGGGCACGTGCCCTGCCTGCCCTACCCTAGATACGCCCCTGAGCTCCCGGTGGTTAGCCTGCTTAAGTTCCCACCTTGAATGAGGTTAGCAGAGTGAGCACTCTGCTAACCCCATTTTGGCAATCGTGAGTTGGCACGGAGTGCTGCAGCAACTTGTGAGGAGACCCCCACCAGGAGGCTAAAACAAGCCTCCTGGTCTTGGGGTCTCCCCAGGATGAGGATTCTGGGCTTTCCGGGGGCTGGGCACTCTAATGAGCAGTGAATCGTGGGATTTCCGGGGGCTGAGCAGCCCTCAATCCCCACAGGTCATACTGGCTTTGTGATGAAGCCAATAATTATGTGGGTGGCCGATCCGGCTACTCAGGGCTCCGCGGGTGCTCATGTGCGGGGAGAGCGGGCCAAGCCCATCCGGCTCTCCACACTGCTTGTGTGGAGAGCCTCATTGTATGGTTTCTCAGAAATCCTAACAAATTCAGTAAATTTTGCTTCCAGTTCAGTAAAATTCAGTAAAAAAAATTCAGTAAAGTTTTTCATGGGGTCTTTAAAGCCCTTTAACACACATCTCCTCAGGAATGGAGAGGGTGCATTCACATATCAGCCAGATTTACCCTGAGGTCCCTGCAAGTTATCTAGGAGCAGTTCTCACACAATTTGGGTTTTTTCACTGCTTACTAGAGTGTAACCCAGGCCTGCTCAACTTCAGCCCTCCTGCAGATGTTGGCCTACAACTCCCATAATCCCTGGCTATTGGCCCCTGTGGCTGGGGCTTATGGGAGTTGCAGTCCAAAAACAGCTGGGGGGCCTAAGTTGAGCAGGCCTGGTGTAACTCAATTTATATCCAGAGTTTAAAAATCCACTATTTGCATTGGTTTTTTGGGACAACTTCAATTTCATAGTAAATCCTCCCCGTAAACCCGCATTAAAGCCTGCTGTGTATAAAAATCCCAGGTAAGTGTGTGGAGAATTGCAGCCTCAGGCAGCAAAACTAACCACATTTAGCTGGAAGTACATTAAAAATAAACTCCATTGCATTCAACTGTCCGAGATCCTTCCCTAGTAAGTGCATACAGGATTGCACATGCTCAGGGATGTAAATCAAACCAAACTAATTGGTGCTCCCAGCATATTTTGCTCCATGTAGGAGACCAGTAGGTCCCACTGAATAAGGAAGATATATGGGGAGAAATAGAGAAAAGAGCAAGAATTAGCACCATTCCTCAGGATAAGGGAGGGGGGAAGAATGAGGAATCCTCCTCTTGGTGAAATTTTAAGAAAGCGGAGACATGCTGAGACTCAAGGAGCTCCCGAAGTTACACCCCCCATCCGAAAAATTATTCTCTCTTTAAAGCCTTTGTCTCAGAGCAAGCTCACCTGAGGGAAAGAAATGCCAAATCATCCCTGCTGAGCTGCATGACTTGGCTTTTCCCAAAACTCTTCTGCACTATTGGTAGGTTCAAAAATGGTTGCTGCCACCACCACCCCCTCTTGATTACAGAGCTTGAATCTCCCTGTGCTTGGGGTGGAATCCCAGGGAACACTCTCCTTATTTTTCTATTAGACAAGTACAAAAGTCTTCCATGTGCAAGCCTACACGTAGTGAGAAAACTGATAGCTGCAGAACACTGAGGAGATGTGTTTGCACCAGAGAAATCCCCCTTTAGGCTCACCCCCTTTTCCTGAGTTAAAAACCAACTCAGAGAGGCTTGTAAAAGAAAAGAAAAGAAAGAAAAGACAGGTTTTTTAAGGTACTACAAACTGTTTCTGTCTGAGGCTTACTCAGCTTTTAGTTACAGATAACAATACTCAGTAGGTTACAAGAATATGCCAAAAGCACCCCAAATGATGTCGAGGCGGCACACTTTAAAAATATTGGTTACCCAGTTGCAAAGAGCCAGTATGTAGGAAAATGCAAAAGAACACTTAAATGTGTACAGAGTCTTTTGCTACACCTTAGGTGTATGGAGCATTGGCTAGTGTTTCTTATTTCAGTTACGTTGTAGGTAAACTATAATAGAACAGTGTAAAGAATATGTAACACACACACACACACACACACACACACACGGAATATAACTTCTAACTCAAAGTCTGACTAAACAAACTAAATTTTCCCTTGACTAAATTTCTCGAAGCCAAAGCCCAGGCTTCCTTCTCTTGAACTAACCAAATTCCAGAGGAGAGTTCAAGCTTCCTGCCATCCTATCTTTCAAAGATCTGCAGAGTCATTTTCTTGCAGCCATCCTTCCTGGCCACATGTCCTTCTCTAACAAAGAACTGCCTTCTTCCTTCCAACAGCTCTCTAGGTCCCACGCACCTGGTGTGCTGATTGGCTGAGACCTGGAGTTCACCAGTCTGTCAGTCGAGATGGGGTTCACTTCCAGTTAACTCAGTAGCAGGTGGGGTGGCTGATCATTACATCCCTGATCCCCAATGTGGAAGGAGGGCTGGTTGTGGTCTCACAGTACTGAGATAAAAACCACTCTCTGTAGGTGCTCAGTAGCAGGGCCATCCCTAGAGGGGTGCAGGCCTGGGGGTGATTCAGCATGTGCAGGGCCTCCTTAACATTTCATATCATTACAGAATCATATTGATTGATGACATACAGTGTAAATAGTGTGCGTGAGGTTTTTGGACATGTCTAACCAGCTTGGACATATCGTACATCTCTAAAGAAAAATAAAAATAAAAGCACAACATATGCTTCACAGTTCTCACTCAGACTTTCTGGGTTGCAAACCAACTTGAACATTGTGCATTTATAAATATATATAATAAATATATATTATATTGTTTATTCCAGAAGTTTTTGTAATTTTCTGCCATGAAACAAGCCACTTACAGGATGTTTTGATGAGGTTTTTTTAATTAAAAAAATATATTAAAAACCAACAATTTGTCCAATCCACTTAAATTTAAATATACATATTCCTGGGTTAACCCGGAGAGACCATATTATGCCTGTCTTAAAACAGTTGCACTGGCTGCCAATATGTTTCCAGGCAAAATACAAAGTGCTGGTTATTACCTTTAAAGCTCTGAATGGCTTGGGATTCTGAATAAGGTGGTTACCTTAAAGAGCGCCTTCTTCAGTATGATCCCCATCGCACATTGAGGTCATCTGGAGAGGTCCGTCCCCAGTTACCAACACTACATCTGATGGCGACTCGGAACTGGGCCTTTTCTGTAGCTGCTCTTGGCTTATGGAATGCACTTCTGGCAGATATCCGCAGTTTCGGCACATTGTCGGCCCTTAAGAGAGCCCTAAACACTTACTTGCTTGGCCTGGCCTTCCAAGGTTTGTAAATTGTTTTTTAAAGTATTTTAATTAGTTTTAACTGGTTTTTAATTGTTTTTATAATGTTTTTAGCACTATGTTTTAAATGGTGTGTGTTTTTATGTCTTTTAAATTTGTTGTACACTGCCCAGAGCCTTTGGATGGGGTGGTTTATAAAATAAATAAATAAATATTCTTCCCACCCTGCCTTACATCTCTGCTCAGTACCAAAGCCCTATGCCAAGTCATTCCAGGTGATCAAAGGCTGGGGCAGAAAGCGGGGTGTTTTACCCTTTTTTATGAAGGCAAAGGGCAAATTCTTCTACATCGGGGTGGAATGCTAGTCTAACGGTGGGGGTTGGGTGGTTTTCAGTTCCAAACATATTTGTAATGTTCTGCCATGCTAACCCCCGCTAACTTGGCAAAGAGGCACCTTTTAATGTGGTGATTCTCTTTATTTAGCAGGGGGAGAGTAACTGGCCCTATCCACCCCCAGCACAGTACCTCCAGTGACTGTTGCTGGTAATCTATCTTATGTTTCTTTTGAGATTGTAAACCATTTGGGGACAGTGAGCCATCTTATTTGTTTGTTATTTCTCTGTGTAAACCACCCTGAGCCATTTTTGGAAGGGCGGTATAGAAATCGAATGAATGAATGAATGAATGAATGAATGAAAAAAGCCACTTATAGGACTTTGGGGGGGGGTAGTTTTTTTAAAACTAAAAAACCAGCAAATCCCCCGATCTGTTTTAGAATAAAAATTCAGAGACTTCTCATTCTGCCCTACCTTCCCTCCCCCCCATATAGGGGGGAGGAATAACCACAAAAAGGAAATCACATTCTACCTCCAGTACTAAGCAGGCAAAGGCTGGGCTGGGCTGTGCAGAGGGTCTGCAGAGAACTGTGGTGGGCAAGGGCAACCAGCGCTAGGCACTCTGCCTCTTCTTTTCTTTCTTCCTTCTTCCTTGCTGCCTGGAAAGCTTCAGGCTTCAGCAAGGCCTACAGAGAAGGCTTTCTGGAAGCCCCACCCACCCACCAAACAGCTGAGAGGCAGGGAGGGAAGGTGCTCTAGCAGCTTGCCGGCTGCTTAGCTCCCCGGCCAGTAGGCAGGAGAGCAAGTGGGTGAGCAAGGCAAGGGGGACTGGCTGAGGGACCTTGGGGGGCCAGCAGACCCTATGGGCCTGGGGACAGTTGCCCTCGCCCCCTTGTCCAAAGGACCCTATGCCCCTGGTAGTCTCAAATCGATATGGTCGCTAAGAGTCGACACCGACTTGATGGCATTTAATCCATCAATATACCAAATGAGTCACTGGGAAGGTCTCCAGGCTCTTATTTGGGAATGCTGCATCTGGCCACATTCCCGCAATCTGGATACTCTGGATTTGTAAATGACCTAGGTTCTAAGAGTTGAACGACTGCTGCAATGCTACTGGAAATCTACCCAGTTGTAATGAATGTAGATGTGGCTGCAAAGACTGATGACATCAGCTACAAGAGAACAGACATTATTCTATCCCAGATATATAGCCAACATACATTTATGTAATGACAAAGTTGCATGGACATTTTAGACTAGAAATCACTATAATTCACCTAATACTGTATATGGTGAAGATTTTCCCCTGAATATACCTTCACGGAATCAAACTTCATTTGAACTATGTCCGGCAGGGGGTGGGGGAGAAAGAAAACCAACTCTTTCTGGGGTGTGACTAAATCATTCTATCATCAATGTTGAAGTTATCTTTACTATGAAAGATTTACTGAGAAATGCAATCTCATGGTGACCTTTCTCCATCTTAAATGTTCCTATAACTTGGAATGGCCAGAGAAGAAAAACTTGAATCACAGAAGAGATTTGTCAAATTCCTCCAATATTTACATATAAATAATCTCTTTCTACAGTTGCAGCAGTTTAGATTTGGAGGTCATGGATGTTTGTTGTTATTACTTAGCCTCCTTTGATGCTGTCTTTTGTGTTCATAATTTTAATTACTGCTCTTATGTTGAATGACTCCAGAGACTGGTTTTCCATATCTGACCTTTCCATCCAGTCCTACATCTCTTTATCTCAGTACTTTCTTTCCATTGTCCAGTAATGTCTAAACCTCAACAGACAATAATTAAGATGTTCTAAGCAGCCACCATGCAGGTCAATCATAAGCCTGTTCACTGGCAGTAAGTCCAAGTGGCTTACTTCCTAGTTAATGTGCTCAACATTGTAGCCTTGGTCTTTCCTCTCTAGCTCTTTCCCCTGCATACAGTCTGTCAGAGGAAATCATTCCTGGGTTCAAGCCATGGAATCTTGAGGTCACTTCATGATTTCCCCCTTCTCCGTTTGAGACCTCATCCAGTCAGTGGCTGCTGGATCTTTTCTCTTATCATGTGATTGTGATACTGTTTTCTAGATCCGTTTGGTTCTCTGCAAATGTCTTCTGTGACATAGGCTCCAACTGTCCCTATTTACTAGGAATGGTCCCTATTTTCTAGAATCTGCCCCTGGTAAATCACTGTCCCGGTTTTCACCTCTTGAGGTTGCCGCCTTCGGTGTTTTTCATGTGAGTTGCTAGAGCTGCCATTCTTCTGGATTCAGCTCCCTCTCCAGAGTCTCTAGAAATTCAATCTCCCAAATGGATGCATTGTGTCTCTAGTGGATCTCATTGTAAATGGTTACACAACACTAAGGCCCTGTGCAGTGCACAGCATGTAGTGGGTAGAATCCAGTTTTCAACAATGGCCACATTCACACGTAACATGGAACCAGAGTTTCAGGGAGCAGAAGTTTTCTTACCGTACGTGCAAATGCATACAACTCCAATTCCACATGGCGACCGACTCAAGGTTCTATATTTTTTTAAACTCCAGTTTGAACCCTCAGGTTGTAGTAAATTTTGTTGCTGCAATGCAAGATTAGACACAGCCTGAGTTGCATCCAAATTAGGAACCTCAGGCTGCATCCCCTTCAACTGGAGTTGAAGGAGGAAGCTCCTCCCCCAACTCCGGCTGTGAGGGCTGTCCTTCATGCCAGAAGGAAGCCTGCACAGCTAATTCCCCTTCCTCTCTGCAGTCTTGCAGAGAGAGTGCTCTCAATGACGTCCAAATTCAGACAGGCGAGTGGGTTGCGGGGTGGGGAACGGATTCTACATTGTGTGCGAATGCAGACAGAGTGTAATGGGTGTGTGTGCCTTGAGCAGTGACCCTTGATATGAGAGTTGGTCATTACAAGTGTATCCCTATTTTCATCTGCAAACTATTGGGAAGTATGCTATTAGTCTCTCCCTTCCTGTGCAGAAAACAATGTGGAAATCAGAATGATTACTAGCTGACCCCACACAGAGCCTGCCTGGCCCACTCAAGATACGCCCCTGTAGATTATTGTACAATATATAGTTGCAACAGTGTATATGGTGCTTTACTGAGTAACAAAAGCAAGAAATACAGGCCCCTGCCCCAAAAAACAGACAACCAAAATTTTGACACAAAGGGAGGGAAGGGAATAGGAGAGGCAAGAGTACAAGGGGCTCATGTGAACAAGTGCAGTGAAATGTTATTTAGATTTTGTTTGAATTTGTTCTTCCAGTTTCTGTTCCCAAATGGCATGGACACTTCTGTTTTCCTTTTAATACTGATCAGACCAAGTAATGTATTTCCTTCCTCTCTACCCCATCCAAATTATAAACTCCTCGAGGCAGTAATCTGTCCTTTTTAGTTTGTAAACTTAAGCACTATATTATCATTATCATCATCATTATTATTATTTTACATTTTATATCCCGCTCTTCCTCCAAGGAGCCCAGAGCGGTGTACTACATACTTGAGTTTCTCTTTCACAACAACCCTGTGAAGTAGGTTAGGCTGAGAGAGAAGGGACTGGCCCAGAGTCACCCAGCAAGTATCATGGCTGAATGGGGATTTGAACTCGAGTCTCCCCGGTCCTAGTCCAGCACTCTCACCACTATATCACACTGGCTCTCCATTGATAGGAAACATTGGAAACATAGGAAACTGCCATATACTGAGTCAGACCATTGGTCTATCTAGCTCAGTATTGTCTTCACAGACTGGCAGTGGCTTCTCCAAGGTTGCAGGCAGGAATCTCTCTCAGCCCTATCTTGGAGAAGCCAGGGAGGGAACTTGAAACCTTCTGCTCTTCCCAGAGCGGCTTCATCCCCTGAGGGGAATATCTTGCAGTGCTCACACATCAAGTCTCCCATTCATATGCAACCAGGGCAGACCCTGCTTAGCTATGGGGACAAGTCATGCTTGCTACCACCAGATCAGCTCTCCTCTCCCGATACATTGATACATATCAATGGAGAACTATATAAATTAATATTTTTAAATAATCCATGTTATTTATATTTTAACCATTTATTTTGCCTGATCAAAGTTCTGTTCTTGTCAAAGATGTCCCTGTGCTGAATCACTGTTATCACTGCTTTGTTGAAAAGTATACTTTTAAAGTGCAGCACGCACACGCACACGCACACACACACATATACATACACACACACACATATACATATATAAAATAAATATATTTTAGTTTGTAAGCCTATGATGACGACTACTACTACTACGTGTGTGTGTGTGTGTGTGTGTGTGTGTGTGTGTGTGTGTGTGTGTATGCTGAAACTTCTGCTGAGACACGACCTGAATGGATTTCAGCCAGCAATCCATGGAACTGTACAGGCCTCCCACTCATTGCTTTGCCTAGGCTGCACTCAGTGACACATAACTAGCCTAAGGCTCTAACACTAGAATCAAACTCCACGAGAACAAGCAAAAATCAGAGGTTAAAGCAAAACATTACTGACCAATCAACAGCATTTCCCAGCAATGCAATTGATGGGTTAATGGCTTGTGATAACACTGGCCCCACTGTGTCAGAGTAAGCCAGTCCAGCAGAGAACTGCCATGCTCAAGCACCTCCTCTTTGCAGGTTTGAACTCCCACCTGTTGTAATCATGCCAATTGCAGAATCCTCCCTGGGAAGATTGTCCCTGGAAATACAAGTTCTACAGGATGGAGCAACAAGGAGAGTCATGCATCTGACATGGAGTTCCTATTGGATATTCAATATGTATTCAGTGCAGTCTTCCTGCACTCCACCCCCTATATTAACAGTGAGCAGGTATGCTTGTCAAAAACAGGGCTGCTATCATCACTTTTGTTTTCATTTCTCTTCTTTTACTTACTTACTTAGTTATCCCTTTTCAGCCCTGCTTTCTATAGAACTGCCACCACTATTTTTCATAAAGTGAAACAGAAGCATATTTGAAGTCCCCCCCCACCGCCCCCCCAAGGCATGCCGTCCAAGGGCCAAAGCCAAAATAATTTCAGTAAGACTATCCAAGGTGGGTGCCTGGTTGCTGGGGGTGGGGTGGGGAGAGGGTTGGGCAGAGCAAAGCCCTGTGCTGGCCTCCCCCAATGGCACACTGAGCCCCTTCCCTGCAATAGCAAGCTACTGCCTCCCCACAATGGTGCCAGAGAAATAAGCAAGTGATGGATGGACACTCCTCCTGTGCTGCCATTCTAGCTGCGGACAGTGGTGCTCAAGGATGAGCATCCACTGTTTTCACTGCTGCCCACCATCATCCAGTAAACTTGGCAGAGCCCAATGGGGAAACATACGGTGTGGTAATTGGCAGCAGTTACCATACTTTTCCTAAGGACTGGGGCTTCAGGGGACAGCCAAGTGGGTCTTCTGTTCAGCATGGGCTTTTATGCTCATACCCATCCTTCCTAGTCAACCTCTAACATCACCCCTGAGATGAATTAATTCGGGATGAGTGTGTATAATGTGTGTTCTGTGCATCCTAGGGTTGCCACTAGATTTCACGTAATGTGAAATCTGAAACCAATTTGACAGTTCTTTATTTTAAAAACTATCTCAGGAATTTGGAAGAAACCCAAAGGAGTTTTGTCTGTCTTTCTTACTTGTAACATACACCTCAAACATACATCTCTTGGCAGTTTTGAGTTGCAAATTTCTCAGGAAAAGCGGGGTGGGGGCAGTTTGCATATCCTTAATGTATAGTGTTGGAGAAATTTTCCTCTCATGCTAGAGTTCTTTATAGGCAGGGGCCACACCGCTCCATCAGAGTCAAAACTTTATTGATCACGGTATACTGGGCCTTCTCCAAACATCGAAATGAGGGAGAAGAGATCCCATAAAATGGTGGTTACAGATTATATACTCAAGCCTTATCATATATGCTAATAGAGAGCAGGAAAGATGCACCAATACATTGTCCATCTTCCAACCAGCATTAACCAATTATGGTTAATGAAAAAGATACATTTCTCCAGAGCTACTGCTCATGCTTGGTCTTGTACTACAGTAAGGCCATTGTATATTGTTCAAAAATGGCACCTGCAGCATTTTAACAAATACCAGACAGTAAGAGAGTGAGGCCTAGGCTGCATTCTTTGGTTCAAGTCTCCATCTTTGATTTTCCCCAACAATAGCTACTCTTGACAAGATTTTAAAAGATAAGATGTTGTCACTGTGGCTTTTGGATATTGGTAAATTTGGGAGGGAGGCATTCTGAGTTTTATATTTCACACTAGCCAACCCCGCACAGAGCATCTGTGCGCTCTTTGGGGCTGGTGGTTACCTCTCCTCCCCACCGCCACTTCTGCCCCCCCCCCACTTTCTTTCCCCCCTCCTAGGCCTGGCCTCCACAGCCTGGCCAGGCCAGGCCCGCCACCTCTGGCCTCCATGGCTGGGCCGCGGCGGCAGCAACCAATCCTCCTGGGTGCACTTCAGCCAATCAGGTGCATCCGCAGCCCAGCCAATCAGCTGGGCGCAGGGACGCACATTCCAAGGCACACCCAGGAGAATTAATATAATAGATTGTTGAACAATTGGTGTTATCATTCATTTATTACGGTCCATGACCAACCAGCAATTACAATAACCAAAAGTTAACATAACTTAAAATACTCCAATACTAAATAATAATGAATAATACTAAACTACCAACCCATCACCAGAATAACACATATACCTTACATAACATAAGGGTTAACAATTTCTTTCCAGATTTACTGGGGTTACCTGGTCTCGGGATCTGACTCAGTGTTTCAGTGTCATCTCCTCCTCCTCCTCCTTCTCCTCCTCGTTGATGGGAGAAGTTCAATATCAGGATGAGAAGCTGGATGTTTGGAGGGCAAACTATTTTCCACAGGACCCAGCTCTCTCCCAAGTGCAAAGTTTAAATAACTCAGTTTTTTCAGCATGCTCTCCCTTGTCTTTATATCCCAGTCTATGTACTGCTGCTGCTACTACAACAAATATTTATATACCGCTTTTCAACAAAAGTTCCCAAAGTGGTTTACACAGAGAAATAAAAATAAATAAAATAAAGGTGGTTCTCTGTCCCCAAAAGGCTCACAATCTAAAAAAGAAACACAAGATAGACACCAGCAACAACCACTGGAGGGATACTGTGCTGGGGCTAGATTGGACCAGTTGCACTCCCCCTGCTCAGTATAGAGAATCCCCATTTTTAAAAGGTGCATCTTTAGTTAGCAGGGGATAGATTCCTCTCTCTCCCCCTCTCCCTCGGGAGCAGGAGTGTAGTGGAGGGGAGATGCGTAGAGATGGAGCACCGGTACTGGCTTCTTTGGCTGTTGAGGTGGGCATGGCCAGAGAGGCTGCCATGGAGAGCGCCTGCACTTCTGAATTTGCAACTACATCACTGGGGGGGGGGCAACTAAGTTGGTCACCAATGTCAACATATTTTGAGAACACATGGGAAAGAGGAAAATAATCCTGTTCTGGAGAGCAGCTAAGGCAAAGCTTGCAAACTATTGTTTAAACGGCTACCAGTCTCCTCCCAGCCTGGAGCTCCGAGACTCACTTCCTGCATCTCTGGAGGCCTAGCAACCCTATGTATAACAGGAGGACAGTTAAAACATTCTAAAACCAGTTAACATCCTATACTTTCCTAGACTTTTAGAGTATGAGACTCAGTGTGGTCTAATGATTAGAGCACTGGACTAAAATTGGGAAGAGTGAGTTTCAAGTCCTCACTCACTCATGAAGCTCACAGGTGATCTTGGACCATGAGTCACACTCTCATAGTTTAAACTATCTTGCAGGGTTATTTTAAGACATCAAACTGCACAGAGAGGCACTTATGTTGATGGAGGATGTGTGGGGTCAAATGCAAGGAGGAATCTGGGTTAAAGTCCACAGAGATGAGCAGGATTATTCCCCACATGTCCCTACTGAGACCTGGAATCTGTCCCTGGACCCTGATCAATCATTGCTCCTATTTTGTCCCTATTTTTTCCACGTGGGGATACCTTGTTCCATTTTTTTCTTAATGTGAGTTGCTAAATTTGCCATTCTTCAGGATTCAGCTTCCTTTTCCAGTCTCTCTAGAAAGCAAATCTCCAAGCAGGTGGGTGCATGCATCATGTCTCTAATGTACCTGCTGCATATACTTATGTGCAGAGTATTAAGCCACTATGCAGAGCACAGTGGGTGGAATCCCATCTTTAGTAATCGTAGGTACAGGGCTTGGGCATTCATTCCAAATGTTTCAAGTGTACAGTCATCCCTTGCCAACCACAGGTTTCCCAATCGTGGATTTGAGTATCCATAACTGGGAAATTGTGTTTACCTTCGCCAACCACAACCCAAGTATCCACGGTTTGGCAAAATGTTTTTCAAAGTTGGGTGGTTTTTTGGGTCATTTCTGAGGGTGAGGGGGCAATTTTGGGGGGTTCGGGGGTGATTTGGAGGGGTAATTTCTGGGAGTCAGGGGGTGGCTTTTCTATTTTTTAACATTATTTTTCCTGTCTTTTCCAACCACAGTTCCCCTAACCCCCTGTTCCCCATGCATTGTTATGCCTCTTCAACCACAAATTTGCCAACCACAAGGGTTTCCAGGAACAAAAACAGGAATACAGTTGCGGTTGACAAGGGGCAACTGTATTCCTATTTTCCTCTGCAAAATGCTGGAGGGGATGGGTTTGGGCTCATCTGCTTTGGTCATCTGAAATCATGTGCACTTTCTTTCCTGTTCTCCAGTTGTGGCATGCTTGCAGTCAGAATGATATGCCACGCTTCCCAGGTTGCTCTGCCATCCCCCCTGTCCATTTGCAGGCATTCATTTTCATCAGTGAAATATGCATCTACAGACAAGAACGTTTTATTTTACATTTGTTTCACTTTTACATTTGTCCCTAAAACTGGACCCTCCAAGGAGGCTTACAGAAATTCCACTCAGGATCCATTTAATACAAAGAAAAACATTTAAAACAACACACATTTAAAGCAAAACCAACACACACACCCAAAACCAAGCAGCAGCAGCACTGAATAATGGCTACACTTTTATTATTAAGATAGCGAAAATAGCTCAGCCAGCCCAAAGGCCATGTGCAATAAGAAAATCCTAACAGCCCCCAAGGGTGATTAAGCAACCAATCAAGCTATACAAAAGCCTAGAGAGGTGGGCCATCTTGTCCATCAGCGTGGCCATGACATTACAAGACAAATTTTAAGTAGGGAGTAATAAAAAACCCAACAATTCATAGAGCACTGAAATGTCATAGCTTTCTGGGTGGCTGGGTGGTTATTTACTTCCAGTAGATGACAGAATTAATGAAGCGGATAGTATAATGAGCTGGAATAAAAGAGAAATTAAATAAAACCAAAACCCCTTTGCATCAAGGTTTTGTTGCCAAGAGGCAATGACACATGGCAAAGCATATCAGTCACTCCTTTCATTAATGCCCTGATAAAAAGCAGCCCAAAATAAATGAATGATCTGTCCAACTCCTTTTCCAGTAATTCTAACTATATTGCCAATGCTAACACAGCAAACTCTAATCTCCCTTGTGTATTTGGTAGACTACGTGGGTTCCAATCGCACGGTCACTTTGAATCTAACAAGGTTCACTGCACACCAGGTTGCCAGTGCCCTATGGAATGGTCAAAGATCATCTCACTGTTTGCAGCATAAATGTCCATTAAGGGGCCCTTGTGACCTTTTATAAATATATAGAAAAGACTTCTGTCTGAAGAAGAGAGCAAGAAGTTGACAGGCAAAGTGAAATAACAAGACAGCTGTGTATTGATTAGCCATCCTGGCATCTGAAACAAGCAGATCATTACTGCAGAAAGGAGCATTCCAACACGGCAGAACAAACTCTGTGTTGATGCTTTTAAAAAACAAACAAACACAGACACACACACATTGTTACTGGATTGTCTGTCTGAAGCATTGTAAAGGCCCAGCTATCCAGCTGAACAGAGAGAGTTTCAACAATCTCAGACAGCTTCTTCACATTAACATGAATGAAAGAGTATAGGATGGAATCAATAAATATGTGAATATGGACGTAAATCAATTTAGAATGCTTCACGAGGATGTTCCTGAAGGATGAGCCCCAGCACAAGGAAACAGAATTTTAAGGCCATATGCAAAGGGAGGAAATGAACTTTGCTCTAGGTTTTTATATAACTATATAGGTATGGAGAATATCAGAAATGGAGGGAGGATTCAGAAAAAAAAACTCCCCCAGGTCAGCAATCCTCAAACTATTACAAACCCAACTCTCTCAATTTCACATCAGCTGATAATTTTTGGTGCCAGCCCTCTCACATGGCAGTTATTTTCCTTCCCCACTTCCCTACATGTTCACAAAGAGGGGAGATGCGGGGGGGGGGGGTGTAGAGCAAAGGCTGTTCCTAAGCAGTTTCTACCTGCAGTTTCAGCAGTCTAGCGGAGAATGGTTACTAAGTGGTTCTTCACCCTGCAGTGCAGACTTGTGAGTATGCTCAGAGCCTACTCCCTCCATCTCTGGAGGCACTATACTCAGGTGCAGCTTGAGGTATTGCAGCACCTGAGGCTAGGCACAAAATTCAGCCCATGTCTCTAATGGGGGCCAGGCCCCTTTCAAAACTAAACCTTGCAAGCTTTGAATGTCCATGGGGGACAGGCAGGAGGGAAGAAACTGAGGGCCAGATTGGTCCCGACTCGGTCTACCTGCATAGCAGTAAGTGGTGGGTGGAGGCCCGATTGGTCCCGACTCCCAACTCGGTCCCGATGAGGGCCAGATTGGTCCCAAATAACTGCTTTGATGGGAGGGGACATCTTGTCACCCTATTGACATCCCCATAATGTACCATCTGAGGTGACTACCTCACCTTGCCTCATGAAAGGGCCACCCCTAACTATACTCTCCTCTGGGAATTATAGCATTTAAAAAAAAAATCCTCTAACCAAGAATAAAGAATAAAAACCTGTATTATTCTCAGACTTCCTGCCAACAATTAAAGATTCAAGCATGCTCAAATGATTTCATTGCAGAGAGCTGGAAGATATGAAAGAAGAGAGCTGGAAAGATATGGAGAGTTGCCAACTTTTGCAAGTTCTCTTGACTGGTGTTTCCCCTCCTCTTCTTCTTACAGTTTGGTTAGTGTGGGGAAGTATGAAAGGGGAAATGGCAGAATAAAGGACTAGTGAAAATGGAACAACTCCTGATACCACATATTTCTGAGCTTTGGAAAATACTTTTTAAAAGACTAAGCTTTCCCCAGAAATTCTCCAAAAAAGCTTGGAAAGACTTAGTCTGGTCTGTCCTGAATCAGGAATTGGCAAGGCAAACTACCCTGAGCCATTTTTGGAGAGTGGTACATAAATAAAATAAATAAAGTAATAAAGGCAAGGCAAGGAAGTTGCAGCACCCTGGATAGTTCCAAGAGAGCAACTTGCTCCAGCAAGAGTCAGAGGTGAATGAGGTCTTAAAACCCTCCAGGCTCAGACTACTCCTCCTAGGCTTTGCCTCCCTCCCTGGAGAGCTTGGCCTCTGACTTGGAATGTCATATTTCTCCTACTACAGACTGAGCCCCTGGTGGCGCAGTGGTAAAACTGCCACCCTGTAACCAGAAGGTTACAAGTTCGATCCTGACCAGGGGCTCAAGGTTGACTCAGCCTTCCATCCTTCCGAGTTCGGTAAAATGAGTACCCAGAATGTTGGGGGCAATATGCTAAAAATCATTGTAAACCGCTTAGAGAGCTCCGGCTATAAAGCGGTATATAAATGTAAGTGCTATTGCTATTGCTACATGGGGTGGTGGAGGACAAGCTCAGTGAGAGCCAGTTCCAGAATATTTTCCAGCTAGCAGGCTCAGGCTCCATGCTGGTGTCAGAACTTGGGGCTAGGCCTGGTTTCTCTGGCCTATCTGCTCCCTGCGCCTCAGGGTCAGATGCTATACTATGGTTCAGGGCTGGGTCATCACATAACCAGTTCCAAACTAAGATATGCAAGCTTCATCCATCCATTAATAGCTAACAAGTGAGTCTAAGTAGAACGTATTTGCTTCTTTCAACCTCCAAGTCATGTTAAGAGTGTAGAGTGAAATCCATCTGATAGCATTTGATTACCATTCTTGGAAACTGGGCTTGTTTGTTCATTATGTTTTCTAAATACAATTTTAAATGAGAATTGCTTATAATGTGCATTACCACTATCTGTTTTCAAAGGGCGGAGAGGGTAATAATGAAAATACCCCCACCAGGATACCCTAAGATCCCCTCCTATATGCAGTGAATTGTATTTATATCAGACTCTCAAGACATGAGTTCTAAAAGGCTGGTGCTTATAGGTTGAGTGGCTACTGTATTGTTTCAAGATGGTGAATGTGGAAAAATATACTGCATCAGGATACCCAAGCTCCCCCACCCCCATTCCCATGTGCTGTGAATCTGGACTATCAACACATGAGTTCTAAAAGGCTGGTGCTTATACTTTGCATTGCTTCCATCTTAAAACAAGATGGTAAATAAGAATACTCCTGCCAGAGTCCCCAGGGTACCCTCCCATATGCTGTATGTTTGGTTTGTATCAGATGTAACCACAAAAATTATTAGGGACACACATGCACATACATGCATGCATGGATACAATGATTTCATAAGCCTTCTTTCCTTCAGAAAATAGTTTAAAAATTCCATAATCCAAAAACCTTGGGTTTAAGATGAGAAGATGCTTATAATTTTCACACATGCATGGAAATTGCAAGTTAAGGTTCCCATCTTAACTCCCATGCCTTATAATCACCCCATGCCATTTAAACTTTAAAGATTTTGGACAGTGTTGTATTGTATATCATGCTGGCTAGAGATTGGACTGGGAGTAGGGATGTGCCAGCAAGGTTCGAAGCACCATTCAAGCGTTTTTCTGGAAAGGGTCCCGGGAACTCTAAGAAAAAGGAAAGCAGGTCCTTAGCTGCTCTGTGCTGCCTCATGCAGTTTACTGCTGGGGCTGTGTGTGTCCCAATACACCCCCCCCGCCCCGTGTAGCAGCAGCATGCACATGGCACCCACACATGTGCACTGTGATGCATCTATATTGTGATGCATCTAGTTGCAGATATAGGCCTTTTTTGCAGCATCCATGGTAACTTGGTGAGACTCATTGGATGCAATCTGCAATAAGCTTGGAGATGTCTCATGAAGGTTGCTTGCAACATCTCCACCAAAGCTGTGCCATTTTTTAGCCACCAGCCCTTTAGCACTGAGATTATCATAACCTATAGTGTTGTCAGAGTCAGGAAGTGATTCCAGAAGAATGCCAGAAGACACAGCTGTGCCACATCAAAATACTTCTTGGGTCATCTTCCCAAGTGAAAGAGCCAGGGAAAGCAATCATGGGAGAAAGAAATGGAGACATTACTTGGGAGCCAAGTTAAGGTCAGATCCAAGAAAGCAGTCTGAGCAGGCCAGGCTGATCTGCAAAATTCAGCAGGTGAAGCTTGTTGCAGACTGGAGAGTAGCACCATCACTTGCTAATGACTGCAGTTTGTATAATAAGGAAAGGTATGGGTATGGCTAAACATGTACAGAGTATCTTTCCCTCTACACTGAACAACTGTGCAGCCCATCTCTGTCACGACTCCCAAGCCCAACCCCTCACTGACAAGGATAGATTCAGAGGACTCCGAAGGAGGAATGGAGGTCAAAATCCCCCCATTCCAGGATTCAGGGGATTCTGTATCCCCAATCTCAACTTGAGGGTGCTCCCTTTCCCTCTTCCTCTGATTCAGAAGGTAAGGTTGCAGTTTCACCAGCCCAGTCACCAGTAGCCCAGCCTCACCACAGCCAATGCCTGCAGAACAAGGCCCAAAGTTCCACAGCACTCTAGGACAACGGTGTGACTCGGCTTTACTTCCCCTTCAAAAGAGGAATGTTATGTTTGTATAATTGCAGAGGGGGATTGTTATGTTTTAACTAGAGTTCATCTGTTTCAGACCACTAGTGAAGCAACATTGTTGGGAAGGCTCTTAACCTGAACTTCCTTGATTTCCTTTGCTCCCACATGGACCTGACCCTCTGGCTCCTGACCTCTGCTGGTTTAACTTTGGCTTATACCTGCACCCTCATAAATCAGCGTGTACAATTTCTGCCCTTGGCTTCACCTGACCTTAGCCTGGCTCCACTGGGATGAGTGACCATGTGACTGGCACTCTTTGTCTCCAACAGACCTTATAGTCTCCACACACGTTAAATTAAGACTAGGGAACCCACCACATTACTAGGCCCCAGCCATTCTCTTTTTTGTAGTTACACTGCCCCACCTTTCCTGAGCTGATGGTGGCTTGTGATTGTACTCTCATACCATTGCTAAAGCTAAACCTTTTGTTGGTACTTTTGTTGGGCCTGGTCTGAGGACACATGATACAGCCAGTGTTAAGTCTTGGCCTGCCTCCGAGGCAGACTGTAGCTGGTGGAAGGGTATAATTGCAGGGGAAGCAGACAAGGGTCAAAGGGGCAAGAGGCAGCAGTCCTGGCCGGGACAAGCTGGGGTCAAGTGCAGTATTGGGAAGATGAGGATCAGAAGGGCCAGGGGTAAATGATGTAGTCAGAGCTGGGCTCTGGTTGCTTCTGAGCGAGACAAGTAGAAGCTGAGCAAGATGAGACAGGGCAAGGCACAGTACTGCAGAGCTCTTAATCAAATGATCTTGCTCAAACTGAGGAAGCAAACCCAGCCAACTGTTCTATGGGGAGAGCTGGGCTCCTATTGGTTCCTCAGGTCAGCTCCTCTAAAGAGCTGCAGTACTGATTCTGTCCACTATTTTGTTTTCTTGTTTTATGATGATGGGTTTTGTATAATGGCATACCCGGCCTGAATGGGAACATAGGTGAATGGGAACACAGGAACATGTTGGCAAGTATGTAATAGCAAGCTGCTATATTACAATAAATGGACTTGGTTTGGCTTGGCTTGGTACAGTTTTGTCCACTATGTGTGTAATGCTACACTACACTAGAGAGCAGACTGACTCCCTCTTCTTGAGAGGTCAATTTACATGGGGTTCCCAGGTGATCACCCATCCAGGCACCGACCAGACCTAGACCTGCTTAGCTTTAGCAAAGTAGCTGTAACATGTATGCTCAGACCATGCCCTGGGATCCAATGTAATGTACTGAGCCAAAAGTAACTGAGATTATTAAACAAGTGATGTGGGCAGGTCCCCCTGCCTCCCAACTTATATGTGTTGGTCCCTTAGATGTAAAAGTAGGAATCAGCAACCAGTGGATGTTGGGTCAAATCTTGTCCCCCAAAAGGGTGTCACTTGTCCACTTGGTTGCCAACTCGGGGGTAAAAGAGAACATGGAGAGAGCAACAATTGCAGCAGTGGGACTCACTAGTAGGCCCCTTGTAGGGGAGGCCATCAAGAAAAACTACTAATGGCCTGAGTTATGTGTCTGGTAGATGTAAATATAAAATCTAGTTCCAGGGTCCCATCTCTTGTTTGCACTCTAGTGTGACCAGGTCCAGTTGTTGAATCCAAGAGCAGGTCAATGGTTCCCATTTAGTTTTATGAGTCAAAATACATAGGATGCAGTCAATAAGATAGCTGGTGGACAGGCAAAGGTTGCTGCTTCCTTCAAAGAATGGATAGGAACATAAGAACAGCCCTGCTGGATCAGGTCCAAGGCCAGGGGCGTAGCAAGGTTGGAATGGGCCCAGAGACGAGATTTTAAAATGCCCCCCCCCACTCAAAGTCCAGGGCCTCCGCACACCCCAGGCCCCCAAGGATTTAAGTCTGATATTCCAAAATAAGTATGCTGCCTGGAAATACATTTCACTGAATACACACACGCACACGTCACAATATATAGTGATATACATTGAGTACTATACATTTGTTTCACTTTTAATGCCTAGAACACACTAGAAAGATGAATGATTAAAATGGACCCCTTGCTGCAGATTTGGAGACTTTCAACCATGCAGGGTGAGCCTGTGTTTGTTTTCTCAGAATTCTGAACAAATTCAGTCAAGTTTGATTCCAGGAGGTTTTTCACAGGAGGCTTTTAAAGCCCTTTAACACACATCTCTTCTGGAATAGAGGTGCTGTATTCACATGTTGGCCAGATTTACCCTGAAGTCCCTGCAAGTTATTGGGGAGCAGTTCACACACAAGAAAAATAAAATAAAAGCACAAGACATGCTTCACAGTTCTCACTCAGACCTTCTGGGTTGCAAAACAACTTGAACATAAGTGCATTTATAAATGAATGAATGAATGAATAAAATAAATATAATACTGTTTCTTCCAGAAGTTTTTGTAATTTTCTGCCATGAAACAAGCCACTTATAGGACTTTTTAGATAGTTTTTTTTAAGCCAGCAAATTTTCCAAGCTGTTTAAAAATAAATATTCAGAGACTTCTCAGTCCCTCCCCCCCCCATATCAAAACCCTATGGCAAGCAGATGCCTATATATGGGGGCGGGGAGGTAACCACAAAAGGGAGTTCACACTCTACCTGGCAAATGCTGGGTTCGGCAGGGCAGCAGGGGGTCTTCTGCTGCAGAGACCAGTGGTGGCCACTCTGGCTGCCTCCTCCTTCCTGGCTGGCTTGGGCCCTACTGGAGTTCAGGCTTCACAGAGGCCTACACGAGGCCTCCGTGGAAGCCCCGCCCACCCGCCGATCAGCTGAGAGGCGGGAGAAAAGGAGCTCTTTGCAGCTTGCCTGCTGCTTCGATTGGGGGCCAGCAGAACAAGCAGGAGAGACGGCGAAGAGGGCAAGTGGCTGAGAGGCTATGGGGCTGGGCAGGGGGCAATGGGGAGTCACGTGAGGTGCCTCTGGGGGGCCCCTCCAGGCAGTGGGGCCCCCAGACAACTGTCTCCCCTTGCCCTATCCTTGTTACGCACCTGTCCAAGGCCCATCCAGTCCAGCATCCTGTTTCTTACAGTGGCCCACCAGATGCTTCTGAGAAGCCCAAAGGCAAGAGGTGAGGGCATGCCCCCTCTCTCGCTGTTGCTCCCCTGCAACTGGTATTTAGAGGCATCTTGCCTCAGAGGCTGGAGGTGGCCTATAGCCACCAGACTCGTAGCCATTGATAGACCTGCCCTCCGTGTATTTATCTAAGCCCCCTTTAAAGCCCTTTTTAGTGGCCATCACCACATCCCGTGGCAGAGAATTCCATAGATTAATTACACGCTGTGTTAAAAGGTACTTCCTTTTGTTGGTCCTAAATTTCCCGGTCTTCAGTTTCATGGGATGATCCCTGGTTCTAGTGTTGTGAAAGAGGGAGAAAAAATTATCTCTGTCCACTCTCTTTACTCCATGCATAATTTTATACAGGGATCTTTCTTCCCTGCCTGACATAATGATGGACTCTACACTAGACTTCATATCTAAAGTATATATATGTGTGTGGTTTTATAAAATAGATGTAGTTTTTTATAAAATAGAAAAGCAACTAGGCTGAAACCCTGTTGGGTGTAATCCTAGAGTGCTGGTCTGCACTGACACCTAATGGGAAAGATGGAGCACAACATTCTCTGAGAAAATGCTGGGATGTTGAACTCTCATATCTGTCCTCTGGTTCATTAACAAGGAGATTGTGGTAATTCAAGGTGAAAATCATGTTAGACGCCTGAATTGTATCTAAGGCTAAGCTGTGAACTTATTATTCAAAAGAGGATTTGGGCTGTACCTTGAGTGCATTTTTATCATGGTGTTCAAAGTAGCACAGTTAAATTATAAATCAAAAAGCAGGTCCTTGACAGATATGAATGCATGGAACTAAAGACTGCATTAAAAATGGGAGCTCAACTAAATGAAATTAAAATGTAATTGAATTAGAAATTAAACTACAATATGTCCTGCATTCACATATTTATTCCTTTTCTCACACCCCGGCTGCTGGCCAGACAATTTGGCATTAGTATACAAACATTAATTGTTTGAATGTTCTTTTTAGTTTCTTGGAGTTAAATTCACAAAACATATACTGTCAAAATACCAACATCAAGAAAGGGTCAAGAGTGCTTCAGGTCCATGGTGACTTCATTTGCTAAACAGTGCAGGAGCCGGGCGTGACTCGCTTCAGGGACAGTGTCAGGTGGGGAGTTTGACTGGGGCGGTACACCTGTCAAACCATAATGCAGGTGTCCTAAGGCGAGCTCAGGGAGGACAGAAACCTCCCGTGGAGCAGAAGGGCAAAAGCTCTCTTGATCTTGATTTTCAGTATGAATACAGACCGTGAAAGCGGGGCCTCAAGATCCTTCTGACTTTTGGGGTTTTAAGCAGGTGTCAGAAAAGTTACCACAGGGATAACTGGCTTGTGGCAGCCAAGCATTCATAGCAACGTTGCTTTTTGATCCTTCTATGTCGGCTCTTCCTATCATTGTGAAGCAGAATTCACCAAGCGTTGGATTGTTTACCCACTAATAGGGAACGTGAGCTGAGTTTAGACCATCATTAAGGAGAGGAGAGCTAGTCTTGTGGTAGCAAGTATGACTTGTCCCCACAGCTAAGCAGGGTCTGCCCTGGTTGCATATGAATGGGAGACTTGATGTGTGAGCACTGCAAGATATTCCCCTCAGGGGATGAATCTGCTCTGGGAAGAGCAGAAGGTTTCAAGTTCCCTCCCTGGCTTCTCCAAGATAGGGCTGAGAGAGATTCCTGCCTGCAACCTTGGAGAAGCTGCTGCCAGTCTGTGAAGACAATACTGAGCTAGATGGACCAATGGTCTGACTCAGTATATGGCAGTTTCCTATGTTCCTGATATATGATTGGTACCTGCTGCTCTCCACTTCCGTGAGTGGTGAGGTGATACACGGGCAGGGTTCATTTCTCCCCTCTTAATAAGAGAGACCTGCAGACTTAGGCTGCTTTTTATAATTTTCTTTATTTACAAATGTATGAAGACAGTAGAGAGGTACTCAGACTTGTGTAAAGCAGCATCTATTTCTGCTCTCTAATGTAAACAGCATGCCCTTGGAGCCCCCCTGTCTTGCTTGCCCATTACTAATTCTTCCTTCCCCTCCTCCCACTGGCAGGACACTGATTTCAGGTCCCACCCCACAGGGAGATTGCCCATTAAGGAAAAATCCCCAGCTGTTCGCTCAACAAGGGAACAAGTCAATTCCTCTTCTGACACCACCCAATGGCATTCTAGTTACAACTGAATAAGAACAATCAGGATCTCTCTATTTCAGATACCATCAAATTGTGTCTTACAATCTGCCAGCTCACTGTAAGGTGCTGCAAAGCCAGAGGCAGTCTTTTCATGAGGTGAGATGAGGTAGTTGCCTCAGCTAGAGCAACCGCCTCACCCTTCATTATTTATTTATTTATTTATTTATTTATTTATTCTATTTCCACCCTCCATTGGAGTAGCTCTTCACCAAGTGGGTGACATAGGCACCACTCAGCAAAGAGCCACCATGAGACTATCCTCATTAACCTCTTCTTAGTCCAGCATGCATCCTCTTACCTCCCTAGGCTAGTAATTGAAAGGGCAAGGAAGCAGACAGGAAAGGCACTAGAGTACTGTCCTTTCATTATTTCCTCTTCCACTTCCCTTCCCTTCTCATTACTAGCCTGGTGTTAGAGAGGTAAGAGGGTGCACTCTGGGCCAGGAAGAGAAGGAAGTGGAGGTGGGTGTGCATATGTCCACACACACATGTCTAGTGAAGTGGCAGCCGTGGCTTCTATTGCTGTTGCCAACTAAAAAGGAAGCATGTGGGGTGGGGATATGGCATGTGATGATGATGATGACACACTGAAACCTTGTGTCGCCACTGCGTACAGTTGTGGATCATCCAGCACCTCCATGCACACCAAGAGCTCCCATATATGGGCTGAAGTCAAGAAGCAAGGAAGAGGAAGAAAGTGGTGAGTAGGACCCAACAGAGGAGTGGAGCAGAATGGAACTTGGAAGGTACTTCCAGCATCTCGGGAGAACCAGAGCAAGCCACTTGTCTCCCCCTGAACTCCCTAACCTGACACCCTCAGGGAACTCCAGTACGGGAGCCCTGCCTCCTTAATGGGAAATTAATATTTAATGATATTAAATATTATTCTGCTTCCCTTCAAATCAGTGAAGATCTTGAAGTGGCCATGCCACTGATAAGGAGAATGCTTTCCTCCCTAGCAAGTACCTCTTGGTGCCAGACAGGGTCTGTACCTCCTGAGGCATAATTAGGGGTAAGATGGATCTGTCCCTCTTTGAATAGGCACTGTCACAACAATATCACTTATTAGAACACTTTCCCATTTATTTCACATTGGGCAGTTCTCTGATCCTGCTGCTTCTAGCAGTGCAAGGCTTTCCCCCTCTGCAGGTAACTACTCTCAAATGCCACAGGACAGGACTCAATCCTCCTGTTGTGATTTTTGTTTCCCCAGCTCATAATCTCTCAATGTGCAAAAAATTCCATCATGCACTCATAAAATTGAAGAGACACCTCCAGCAATGTTTTGTCTCTTCAAGTCAGTGATCATGGAAGCAATAACATTAGAATCCACACATCCTTCCAAGTGTGTCATATAGTGTACAAGTGTGGCTTAGGGCACCACCCAGCAGAAGAGAACAGCATGATATCAGGCCCATTACAATTTCTCCAGAACAATCATAGAGGGAGGGAGCACCGGGAGGGAGAATGTATGCACTGCATTCTTAGTTTTAAACTGAGATCTGGTGTAGCATAATGGCTAAGAGACTGAACTGCAACTCAGGGCTTTCCCTTTTCAAATCTTGTCTCTGACACAAATTCACTGGGGACTTTAAGCAAGCTATTTCCTCTCTGCTTCAGCTGAGTACAGGGATAATAATACTTACTTTATAGGGTTATTGTAAAGATTACATCATAATCATACAAGTAAGGCCCTATGCATACTTTAAAATGTTATACAAATGTTAAGCACTGTGGCAT
This sequence comes from Hemicordylus capensis, assembly GCF_027244095.1. Classification (NCBI taxonomy): domain Eukaryota; kingdom Metazoa; phylum Chordata; class Lepidosauria; order Squamata; family Cordylidae; genus Hemicordylus; species Hemicordylus capensis. Next base: position 220,455,097 of record NC_069659.1, on the reverse strand, counting down.
TCAACTATTCAGACCCACATAAGAATGCTGTGTTATGTTGCCTTTGGGAGGGGGCAATTAAAGAGAGATAAAAGCAGGTGGGAGAACTCTCTGTAATCATTTGCTAACTGACTGGACTCTAGCATCATGGCAAAGCTTTGGGTTGTATCAGCAGAACATTAACTGTGACTAAGCATCATAGAAATCAATGAGACAAGTGAGCCATGGTTAACTCCTTTCAATGGGCCTTAGTGGTGAATAATTTTCTTTGGCTACAACTCTTTGCAGGGGGTGGAGTGGGATTCAGTTCTATGAAATTTGCAAAACAGTATGGACTTAGTTGCATCAAGATACAGGCTGAATGGACTACTTTTCTCCCCAGGAGCTTTTTCAGATGGCGACTTTACCATGCCTTTACTTGGGGAGGGTGGGTGTGCGTTCACATATCAGCCAGATTAACTCTGAAGTTCATGTGATATTTCAAAGAGCACTTCACACACGATTCAAATTTTTCCCTCCGAATTGGAACCTAGCTCAATTTATGTCTCGGGTAAAAAAAAAAAAATGATCTTTTTGCGTCGGAGTACCCATCATGCCTCAAACTCACAATAGAGCCTCAAGGTAAACCTGTGGTAAATCCTGCTGTCTGAAAAGCCTCCAGGTGGAGGAGGAAGTCTGGCTGGGAGTAAAATGCCTGAAGCAAAAGAATGTGCAGAGCAGACCTGCTCAGCTTTGGCCCTCCTGCAGATGTTGGTCTACAATGCCCATAATCCCTGGCCACTGTGGATGGGAGTTATGGAAGCTGTAGTCCAAAAACAGCTGGGGGGGGCAAAGCTGAGCAGGCCTGGTGCAGAGGCCAGGCAGATGTGAGGGAGCAGTTAGCTTCCCTCACCTGCACATCCCTTTTGGTTGTAAACATTTACAGGGTAGTCACGTTAACAAAAATATGGTGTTCCCCATCATATTTAGTTTGGCCTGAACAGTTCAAGGACAACTGTGATGGATACCTAACCCCTAACCTGAAATTAGTTTAGAAAACTAACAGTAAGTTGAATTGTTAATGTCCATTATGGAGAATCAATGAGAGATCTTTGCTGCTGTATTGTGGGGTTGGCATGTGAAATTAGGTTTGCTAGCTCTGATTTCAAAAGTATAGTTTCTCCTCCCCAATAGTGCACACGTATATTTTGTACTGAGGAATCTGAGTACAAATGTTAAGATTTGAAGTGGCCTGTAGCCTCAATTTCCGCTTTGAGAAGGTAAGAGCCATTCATTCATTCCCTGTCAATCTGTGATTTTTTTTAACAGACTTTAATAATAAAAAGAAAATTGACAGAATACACCTGCTGAAGCTGCAGTTTGAAGCTTCCATTTGAAGGTAGAAGTCTGGGCCTCAGGCAAGAGTGGTTCCCTAATCCTTTCCCCTCGGGGCTATTTTCCAGCTGAAAATTGTGTATGCACACCCACCCAGCTGCTTTAAACCTGCAAGTGGGGGGAGGGGACATATATATTCCATGTGTAATAATTGCTAAGCATAATGAAAACTTAAAGTACTAAAGGCATTATTCTAGATAACAATAATAAAGTAAAAGATATGTGGATCCCTGCATTATCAAGACATGCTAGGATCCCCTGGTGCTCCAAAAATCTAGACTGGATCTGACAGCTATTAAGATTGCAGTCCAATAGATTGCAATCCAATTACATTGGAGTGAGCCCCATTAGGATTTGCTTCTAAGTAAACATATGAGCATTAATTATAATTATTTATATTATTATTATGCCAACATAATATTTGCCAACAGTACCTTTCCCTGCTGACAATGGGAAGTAAACTATGTCAAGAACCCCAAGTCACCCCACATGCTTTTGCGGGCAATGCAATATTATAAGCTTTAAAGTCACAATCTACTGGGAAGTTACCTTGTAGCATAAAAACTTACAATTATAAGACAGCACTAAGAACAATTCAAACCATCACAGGGTCACCAGGATACTGAGAGCACTACCTAAAGACAGCGGGGCAGTGGCTTATTTCAGCTTCCAAGGGCTTATTGGAAGAGCCAGGTTTCCAGTCATCACCTAAAGATGATCAAGCATGAGTGCTAAATGGCTCTCTATGGGAGGGAGTTCCATAATGTGGGGGCATTAACAGGATGCCTGGTTTTTCTCTCTTTTAAAGAGAAAATCCATTGGGATGTTCCATTCCAGGGCAAAAACAACAAACCATTTTGATATATATTTTTAGAAGAACTGTGTTCACTGTGCATTTGGATAAATATGGACTAAAAGCTATTTTGCAAAATAATCACAGACTCATCTGCTTAGCTGCCCTCCTGTGCATTCCACCGTGTACCTGCATGTTAAAATTCATACCTTACTGATAATGTTTCCTTCAAGGCAACTGTTAAAAAAAATCAATAGCAACTGGAATTAGCAGTAAAGCCAATTACAATGCCATAATGCAATTTAGCACAAGAAGGCACTTGGTGCATGAATTAGTATTTTGCTTAATTAGGCCTAATAGGAAATCCCAAGATTCTCCATGGGCCCTGTCAGTTAATATTAACTACAGACTTCAGAAAACACTATCACAATAGAATGGAAATTGAATCCCACTGAGACAACAGCAGTTCTTGACAAGGAATGCAAATATCCCTCTGCTGGGGAGTGCTTTGCTGTCATCCCAGGTCCACCCCACCTCAGGGCTTGTCGGAATATTCCAAAGAGTGTCATAGGCTTGCATATGCAACAGGTTACCTTCACAACCTGCTACAGTTGTAAGGATGAAAAGATTAGGAAGAAGAGATGAGGGAAATACTGTATGAAGGTACAGGTGTATTGCAGAATTATTGCCACCCATAAACATATGAAGCTAACAGACCCTTTGATCTATTTAACCTAGTGCTGTCTGTTCTAACTAGTTGCAGTTCTCTGGCAGGTGAAGTTTTCCCTATCCCCCTGCTAACTGAAATCCTTTAGCAGGAGTTTCTAGGGACTGTGCCTGTAACCTTATGTTTGCATAACATGTGCTTTGCCATTGAGCAATGACCCCGTTCCTTTAAGGTAGCCCTCTCCTTAGCTGGGGGACTATGGGACTCAAACTGATGATGACCCCATCAGCAAACGCCTACTGTGTGACTGTGTGGTTTAAACCCCACATTTTCTGAGGCCACAGCCTCTGGCTTTGCAGAATGTCTCTGATTTGACAGAGAGTGTTATAGAGAAATGTATTGTATAATGAGCTTTTGATCAGCTAAAACACAACATAATGTCAAGAACAGAGATCACACAAGTGTCCGTCTTTGGGTTATGAATAAAATATTTGAACCACTGCCTTTTAAAATAGGTTCATTTTGTTTCTGTTAAACACTTGTCATTTATACAAGGTGGTGATCGTGTTCATTCGTACTAGCTAATATAAACTAGTGGGAAACCACTTTAAAGCTTAGGCACCAAAAGGAACTTGTGGTGGATTGTTCCTGACTGCAACTAGTTGGAATATTCTTCTTGGAAAAAATGGCAGTCTCCTGTCCAGTTGTATAAACCAAGATTAAATATGGGTCTGTAAGATGCAGACCCATAGTTATCCTTAGGGAACCGTGCAAGATTTCCATCCTCCTACTGAGGAAACAGTAGTGTTGTGATGGAGGCTTAAGGGCCACCAGTTGAAGACTTATCTAAAGCCACTGAGCAGGCTCAGACCTGACTTTAACAACCTAGAACTGTCTGGCTTGGGACTTACAGGCACTATATAGCCGGAGTCCACACAACCCAGCTCTAGACCAGGGGTGTAACTATAATAGGGCAAGGGGAGACAGTTGTCTGGGGGCCCCCAGAGGCAGGTCACATGACTGACTCCCTCAGCCGTGCACCCGCCCGGGCTTCCTTCAGATGTATTCGTCCTCCGAAATTGATGTGAGTGTTAAGACCTTGAGCAACCAGAACAGCATGTCTTTCTCTAGTACTATTAAATGACTTCCATCGCCCACAATTTACAAAACCTTAAAAAAAATAATTTAGGATGATGTTCTGTTGTGGCACATAGGAGATAGATAGGTAGGTAGGTAGGTAGATAGATAGATAAATTTTTGACTATGCTTTTTGTTACCACTATTCAGCCTCATTTAAGATTTCTTTACTTCATGAGCTGAGCTTCAGTGAAGGGGGGGGTGGCATTTAAAAATCTTGTCTCTGGGCCCACTCCAACCTTGCTACGCCCCTGCTCTAGAAAACAATATATGAATTTAAAACAACTCATCAGTAGCACATGACTTTATGAGGCACACAGGTTTTTTTGAAGTAACCCTCCAAAATCTTTTAAACCAGACTGAAGCCATTTCTAAGTATATGCAGTTTATTAAGACATAAGGATTGCATACAGAATGAGGAATTGGGGAAAATAGGGAAATTGGGAGTATAGAAAGGCACCCAGGAATTCAAAAGAAAATAGCAAAACAACAACAAAAATTCAACTAACTACCTTAGTCTAGCAGTAGGCAGACCCTTGACTGAGAGAGCATTAATCTCTACAGCTTCTCCCTTTCTGGACACTAGTAGCAGCTGGTGACATGGTGCCTGGTTACTGGCAACCCATGACTGCACTGATGACAAAATGGTGGGCAACTGGAGCCCCTATATATTATATTATATTATATTATATTATATTATATTATATTATATTATATTATATTATATATTAGATTTCTATACCATCTCACACAGATGGCTCTAGGCGGTTCACAAATATAAAAACAGATTAAAAACAAATAAATAATAAAACAAAATTGAAACCAGTTTAAAATCATTTCAATTCTCATTAAAGGCCAGGCTGAAAAAGATAAGTTTTAGGGCTCTTTTAAAGGATGCTAAAATGCCTCTAATATCCATAAGGAGGACATTCCAGAGCCCAGGAGCAGCTACAGAGAAGGCCTGATCCTGAATCTCCACCAGGCAAGGGGGGAGGGGCAGCTGGAGACACACCTCTCCTGATGACCTTAAAGTGTAGTGAGGATCATATTGAAGAAGGCACTCTCCCAGGTGACCCAGTCTTAAGCCATTTAGGGCTTGAAAGGTAATTACCAGCACTTTGTATTTTGCCCAGAAACATATCAGCAGCCAGTGCAACTGTTATAAAACAGGGATAATATGGTCTCTCTGAGAAATCCTGGAGACCAATCTGTTGGCTGCTGCATTTTGGACTAACTGAAGTTTCTGAATGACATATCAAGGCAGCCCCATGTACAGCACATTGCAGTAGTCAAGTTGATAAGTTACTAGTGAGTGCACCACAGTTTTGAGATCATTATCTGCAAGGAACGGAAACAGCTGTCATATCAACCGAAGTTGAAGGAAAGCGTTCCTGGCCACAGCTTCTACCTGAGACACCAGGGTGAGGCATGTGCCCAGAAGCACTCCCAAGCTACATACCTGTTCCTTTAGAATCTTTTTTGGGAGTGCAACCCCATCCAGAACAGGAAGTTCTATCACATCCCTCATGACCTTTCATCATTAGTACCTCCGTCTTGTTTGGATTCAGTTTCAATTTATTATCTCTCATCCATCCCATTACTGCCTGAAAGAAGGGGAGCTATGGTATTGATTAAATCATCTTTATATTGATTAAAGAGGGGGGAGGCTTTCCCATTCTCCCAGAGATAGATAGCTCTGGGATCCAGTGGAAAGAGCCAGCTCATCTCTGATGTAACCCTGGTCTTAGGTCAATCCAGGGCTGAGGTTTTTCCTCCAAATGGGTGGTTCCTCCTCCTTAATGTACATAAACTTACAAATCTAGAGGTAGGTCTGGTTTGAGCTGATCACCTATGTGATAGCCAGGAAAACAAACAAATGGATCATAGAACAAATCAATTCAGAATTTAACTCAAGGCACAAATGACCAGGCTCAAACTATCATACTTTGGACACATTATTTATTTATTTTTTAATTGTTTTATTTTCTATCCTGCTCTTCCTCCAAGGAGCCCAGGGCGGTGTACTACATACTTCGGTTTCTCCTCACAACCACCCTGTGACATAGGTTAGGCTGAGAGAGAAGTGACTGGCCCAGAGTGACCCAGCAAGTATCATGGCTGAATGGGGATTTGAACTCGGGTCTCCCCAGTCCTAGTCCAGCACTCTAACCACTACACCATGCTGGCTCTCTTTTAATTAATAACTTTTAATTAATAACTTTTTCTTTATGCGGAAACCCAGCTCCCTTGAGAAGTCCATAATGCTGGCAAAAGTTGAAGGAAAGAAGAGGACGACCAGCAGCAAGGTGGATGGACTCGATTACGACAGCAATGAATGTACCACTGAGAAACCTAAAAGGCCAAGCTGAAGACAGATCATCTTGGAGAGAATCTATCTATATGGTTGCTATAGGCACTGACTTCACAGCACTTCATCGATCCATCCATCCATCAAAGGGTTTAAGACAAGCTTGATGGCTCTGCCCTTCAATGACAAAAGCCAAGGATTGTCCTTATACAGTAACAAAAGGGAGGAATGTCCCCCATTCAGAGCACTCAAGGTGGACGGGAAGTTCCAGACATTCTTGGGCTAAGATGCAGATCTGCATTTCATCACACACAATATTATATTAGTTACATTTCTGACCCATCCTTCTTCCTCCAAAGAGCTCAGGGAAGTAACAAAGTCCACTCTCTCCACCATTTTATTCTCTCAATGGCTGAAAGAGGAAGTGTGGCTCAAGATGACCCAATGAGTTTCATGGCTGAGTGAGGATTTGAACACAGGTCTCCCTGCCCCAGCTGGATACTCTAAACACTTTACCACATTGTATAGGGCACTTTACAGCATAGGCAAAAGAGACAGGGCCCTGCACCAAGGAGCTCTTAATCGCAGGCAACTGACTGGTGCAGGAAGAGTGGGACACAATCCAGGGCAAAAGTGCAGCTAATAAGCAGCTGATGGGAGTGGCAGCTGCTGATGCCAGCCCAGCTGGAGGTGTGGAAGATAGAGGTGCCTGTAAGAATTGTAGAGTGAAGCAGAAGTAGGGCTGCCATATTCTGGCTTTCCAAATCCAGGTGCCTAATTTGCATATTATGTAAATTGGCTTGAAAATAATTTTTGAGCAGAATAGTGACCCCACATTTTGCTTCATATCTCCACTTCTACAAGGGCTAGAGCTTAGCTTTTATTTACTTACTTATTATTTATTTTTGCTGCTTTTCTTTTTTTTAATGAAAGCTGAAATCCAGGCGAATCTGGGTGAGCTAAGCAATCTGGGTGAGATGCTTAAATTCTGGGTGAAACCCAAAATTCCGGGGGATGTGGCAACTCTAAGCAGAAGGGTTCATAAGGAAATCTTCACCTTCCCTGCCCCCAGGTGTGAGCATGGCTTCCTTCTGGATTTGCAATGTAAGTGACATACATGCATGCATACATACATACATACCAGCGCATCACATGCCGGTGTAGCCCTCAGTCTCCACCCCCACCCTCCCATGCTTTAGCATGCTGTCTGATTTTTCAAACATGTTATCTATTTACCTATTAATTTCCCACCTTTATTTATGTGTTTTTAAAGCCACAACCACTTTTAGAAGAATTGCAAAACCAGTCCAGGAATTAGGAGGGTGATGTCACAGGTGCTAGTGAATCAGTGCTGTCTGCAGCTAGGTTTCCCCCCATTCAGATCAATCACTCTGAAAAACGGTACAGAACTGACTGAGAGAGGAAACATGCATTTGAATGAAATGTTACATGTTCACTTCCAAACCAGCCCCTCTGGTTTGTTATGTTATATCTGTTATATCTGTCTTAATTCAAATCTTTGTTTACCAGGAATGTGTAAAGATTCAGTGGGCCTTCTCACCGCCTCGCCCCTCAGCAATCAGTAGGGACTGGTAGGCTGTAGCAATTTTAACCCACAGGCAGTGCTGTATGCCTTCATGGTTGCCCACACTCTGGGGTGTGTGTGTGTGTTTGTTAATGCAAAACCTGGAAGAAATATTTTCAGATAAACTGAGCCTTCATGGCTATGCTTATAAATATATCTCACAGTGCATTTTGCAACAAAAATGCTTTGCTGCTCATATGTACACTACTCACGGCTTCCTTGGTTCTGTATTCTGTGACCTGGAAACTGCCCAAGTAGGCTTGACGTGATAAACCATAACTGCTCCAAGTGTCAGTAGAAATCACATCTGCTTAATAGACTGCTGCGGCTCCATTCATTGGCCCAGGTCCCAAAGAATAATTCTTTAAATTGGCCTTGACAGTGACATGCTAGAGCATTCTGGTATATTATTTGTGATAAATGTTTGTGTTTTAGTGAACTGCTTTGTAACGCAGCATTACCTGCTACCTCAGAATACACTGATAGGTATATGTATCCCATCTGGAATATTTGGAATGAATACAGGCCGTCCCTCCTTCCGTGGTGTAGAAGGGAAATGAGGATCTTTCCCACCAAATAGGAGGATCAAAGGCAGCTGTAGCCTCACAATAAATGTACAGACAGGACAACTGCTAGGAATGGTTTTCCCAATTCGCTTTGATAGTAATCATTATGAAGGGAATATTCCATTCTTTTATAAACCAGCTCAATAAAATGACATTTCAGTGACCTCTAACAAACTGAACTGGAATCAGTTCAGCTGCCCTCTGATGGCTGTGGGGTCCCAAATCCAGACTGGGACTGTGGGAACAAAGGGTTGTCCCTACCACTCCACAGGCCCAATTTTGATTGGGGTCAAAACAGCTGCGATTTAGCAAAAACCTTTGAAGCACAGCAGTTACAAAGCACTTGTTAAACATTTCATTTAGTATGGCCCCTAAACCCTCAGATACGGGGGTGAAGGTGGGGGTGGGTGTCCAGCACAGCTGGGGTGGCTTACAAATGAGGCACCAAGTGGAAAAGGAACCCAGCTCTGAAGACGGAGGAACATTTTTCTAGGTGGAGGGTCACCCGTGCAGACCAAAACTGGAGCACACAGTATTTTTCCAAAGAAAAGTTCTCAAAGCGGTTTACATAGAAAAAGAAGAAGAAGATTAAACAAGCAAGCAAGAAAAACCAAAAATGAAATTGACAAGCCTTCCCCCTCCTCAGCTGCTTATCTGGAGGAGCCCTGTTAAATTAACAAGCTTGGTAAATTTTACCAGGCTCCTCCAGATTCATTGGAGAAAATCCTGGCCCATTTCATCAATGGCAGTAATATTTAAACAAAAGAACTGATGAAATTGACAAAGATACTACCACCTCTGCAACTTGCCAGGAATCAAACTGACAACCCTGGAAAGTTTCACAATGTTCATCTGGCCTTCCTGCAAAGTAGGGGTGGGCTGATCTTTGGCAATTTTATCTGTTGACTCCAAAGAAATATTAATGTGTATTTCCCCCACTACGTATTTGAAAATTGGAGATGCAGGCAGGGAGGTATTGTGAGTGGGGGCTGTTTTGTTTTTAATTCTAATTGGAACCCAAGAGCTGAGAAGTGCTCCAACCAGGCTAGGTTTTTAAAAAGCACAGAACAGCCTCTTGACAGCAGCTGGAGATGTCAACTGTGGGTCAGTCTAGACTCTAGCAGAACCCCTTGGCTTAGGCATGGGAACTTCATGCACCTCTCCTTTGATTCACCTCCTCCAATGTATGCCTTGAACTTCAATGTATGCCTTGCACTTCTGCCTAAAGGGAGATGCATAAGACTACCCTGCTTTGTACACCTTACCTGGGAGATGCAACAAAGGGGAAAGTGACTGAATACCCAACAGGTAGGACCTCAAGTGCTATGGCATGGAATATTGTGCTTATTGATGTGACCACAAGCCAGTGCCAGTACTGAACATAAGAACAGCCCAGATGGATCAGGCCCAAGGCCTATTTAGTCCAACATTCTGTTTCACACCGTGATCCACCAGATGCCTCTGGGAAGCCCACAGGCAAAAGCTGAGGGCATGCCCTCTCTTCTGCTGTTGCTCCTGTGCAGCCGGTATTCAGAGGCAACGTGCCTCTGAGGCTGGAGGTGGCCCATAGACACCAGATTAGTAGCTTCAAACAGCTTCATTAGCCCAGGAGAGATGGTTGGATGCATAGCCCCTCTATATTAGCCCATCTAAAAAACTCAATTCAGCATGCATCATATTTTAGCATGGCATCATGAACTTTCAAAGCTGTCGTGAGTTTTAAAAAACGTGCTCTAGGATGAACCTGCACATCTCATTGCTACAACCTGATACAGCTGGAAATCAGCACAGCCTGCTGGGCATCGTGGCAGCGACTGGTTCAAATCTTCTCTGTGTGAACAAGTCAAGCTACATGATCAGCAGCCTCGTGTGATATATCTGTTGTTGGATTCTACCATTTCAGACTACAGCCTTTCCTGTGAAAAACCTAGCCCAGTTCTTTCCTTGTTTTTCAAAAAAGGTGATAAGGTGAAGCCAGATGGCAAGGGCTAAATGGGAAGAGTCAAAACTCACAAGAAGTAGATTAGCCCAGCAATTAAATGAGTGGCAATTTGTTTGGCATAAACATTTCCTCAGGCCTTAGTTACACTTTGCATTCTTTTGTTAAGGCACAATATTCCATGAAAACACTGCAGCTTCCTTGAGCATGGAAGTAAATTTCCATCTAAATTGAGAGTTATTCTTTCTAAGAAGAGGCAATTGAAAGGGCCACTGTAACTTGCCTCTTACAAACCCAACTGCATTATGAAGCGCCTGAAAGAGACTGTGTATAGAGTGTTTATCATCTGCCTGAAATCATCTCACAGTAAGGATGCGGACATTTTTTAGAACCTACATGGCATCATGCTGGGAGTTAAACCACTGATCCAACTGTCTCCTGCTGAATAAGGAACATTTAAAAGTAATCTCTAGGCTATTGCTATGTAAAGTTTCTAGCATGGTTCTGTCCTCTAAACAAGCATTTTAAAAATGCATAGGCTATAATTCATCATAGAATTAGGGATGCTAATGGATTGTTCACACATTCTCTGACTCACATGCATGAAGCGGTCAACACCAATATAATATGGGTTTTTCACACCCAGCATCATTGCAAATAGTAGTGTCAGTTCAAAGATTCAGCTGCCGATTGTAGAGCTTTCTCACAGATAAATCCAGTTAAATATATGCATGTGTGAACCATGCCTAAATCCAGTGTTCCCTCTAAGGCTGGCCCTAACTGGCCTTATCCATCCCCCAGCACAGTACCTCCAGTGACTGTTGCTGGTGTCTATCTTATGTTTCTTTTTAGAATGTGAGCCCTTTGGGGACAGGGATCCATCTTATTTGTTTGTTGTTTCTCTGTGTAAACTGCCCTGAACCATTTCTGGAAGGGCAGTATAGAAATCGAATAAATAAATAAATAAAAAGGTGTGCACATGTGCGTGTGCTCACAAGTTTTTTTATATCCATTCAGTAAACTTTAGATCTTGCTCAGGATGAATCAGGAAGGCCCCACTCTGAATGCATGTGTGCACACACTGCCTTGATACTGCTGCCCAGAACAAAACTCATTCTGCATACAGATGGCAAAAAAATTAGAGAGAACACTGCCTAAGTCCCTTGATTTCAATTGGCTGAATACGTCTACATCTATGCTGTGTTGAGGGCATAGATGTTATTTGTAAAGTTATATTTTAATGACAAATTAAATTACTATTTTGTTTGCACATGGGTGAAGTTACTTCTGATTTAAATCTGGTGAGAGCCAATTGATAAAATGATCAGTTGTGAGAGCTGCTGGATCCCTCATGGTTCTTTTCTATTCCACCATTGACCCTCCCTGGGGTCTGGGTAATGGTACTGTGGGAAGGAGGTGTGTCAGTTTCCCAGCCTTCTAGCAATCATGGAGTCAATGCACATGGAAGCAGCATCCCAGAGCACAGATTATATGTCAACTGACCTAACTAATGAAAAATAATTAACAAGAAGACTCCTGAGAAAAACAAAGATAACATTTGCATCCAATAGTAAGAATTTCACCAGCACATGATGATTATTTATATGCATCCAATAAGGGATCCATGCAAAAATGGGTCATGTGAAGATGCCTGTCAGGGTTCACTTGGACTCCATTCTGGAGTAAGAGAGACAGCCTACCCAAGCCTGGATCTCCAAACTCAACAGCCTTCAGATCCCTCAGACCCAGCAGCCAGAGCAGGTCACCCCATCAGGGAAGCCTTGGAGCACTGTGGACCTGGTGCCCCCAGAGAGGCCCTTGCCCCATCCTGAGAACTCCTCCATCACCCTAGCATGTGTATTTATCTTATGATAAGATCAAAGTAGAAGAAGTTTGACAATAGTTGGGGAAATTATTAAAATGTATAATTTGTTATTATGTGAAGAAACAAGAGATGAAGTGGTAAAATTAATAATGGTAAAGTGGGTACATGAAGTAGGTTATAATATTAATTTAGAGGTTTGGGAGAAGCGGTGGAAGAAAGATCTCAAATTCACAGTGTACTATAATGTAAAAGAGAATTTGATAAAATTGATGTATAGCATTCAATACATAAGAAATTAGCTTTAATTTACAAAAATGTATCTAATAAGCGTTGGAGATGTAGATAAAGCAAGGGGTCTTTTATCACATGTGGCAGTTTTGTAGAGAAGTAAAGAGGCCTTAGGATATGATTTATGATGAATTTAAAAAGATTCTCAAATGTATGTCACAAGAGATTTGAACTCTTTCTGTTGGGCTTAATTAATGAAGAAATCCTGAAAGAAAACTGAAAATTTTAAATTTATTGTATTAGTAAGAGATGGCCATTTAGGAAGTTTCTTAGAAGACTGGAAATCCTCTTTGTGGTATAGGAAAAAACAATGTATCCAATAGTAAGAATTTCACCAGCACATGATGATTATTTATATGCATCCAATAAGGGATCCATGCAAAAATGGGTCATGTGAAGATGCCTGTCAGGGTTCACTTGGACTCCAGTCTGGAGTAAGAGAGGCAGCCAATCAATGGGGCTTGAAATGTAAAAATAACAGTTGGGGAATTTGTTTGAGTAATGAAACCAAAGGATTATGTTGGTAAAATATGATGAAAATATTTATATGAGAGCAAATATATACGTTACAGTATAACCATGTTGAAAGATGAACTGGAAGTCACATTGGTATATAGAAAACCAATAAAAATATAAATGCAAGAGAGAGAGAGAGAGCGCCCCTCCATCACCCTTGAGTCTCCAGGAGCAGAAGCAGCAATGTATGAAAGCTGAGCTCCAGCTCCAAAGGCGGAATGCTCATGTGGCTGCTTGGGCTTGGGGCTTTGCTCCTGATAGGCCTACTTTGAGAGGGAGGCTAGATCAGATGCCTCCTCGAAAGCAGGGCTGGCCGGCCTAAAGTTCCAGGAAACAGTGGGACCCATCTGTGGCCATGTAATATCCTAAGTGGCTACTGGGCACCAACCTTGTGCTGGTTCAGCAGTTCCCTTTGTGAGCTCATTCCTCCTGCGGCCTTGCTTGCCCTGGATATGGACAGTTTCCAACAGCCTTATAGGACTGCCCTTTTGGCAATCTTGAAATATGGCAGCAGAGACATATTTGTATGATGGATCTTTCAAAACAGCTTGTTTCCATGAGGACCCCATTAGCATTTTTACACCTGCAAGAGAAAAATCACCACCACCACCCCACCTCAGATTGCTGATCTGAGTTGTCACTGAACTTATTGTGAATGAGAAGCAAATTCAGCTTCCCTGGGGTCCTATTAATCATGCACAACAGTCAAAGTCATTGGGCAATTCTGTGGCTTTTCAAGAGCCTTGAACTTCCTCTTTCTATATTTCTCCATAATGTCCAAAGTGGAACTTGTGCATGATGTTATCTTTAGCATTTTGTAATTCCCTATTACAGAACTGAAACAGCCTCTGAAAGTAAATGTGTGCACTTAATTTATAGCCCCACCACCTAAAATTCTTTCCTCTGGCAAACAACCAACTAAAGCAGCCAGCTTTTGTGAAAAGGCTGGTAGTATACGTGCTCATGTAAGTCAAATCTTTAACATCAGGAGTCCGTCCTTTTAGAATGATTGAAGCAACATTTGGAACACAAGTGGTGGTGGTGGTAGAGGGGGGAATTAACATTTCTGTAAGCATCTTTCAGTCCTCTGAATGCTGTGTTGACCTGAGGGCTAAACTGAAATGCATTTGGAAGCTGAAAGTGTAGGAATCTGAAATAATCATTTTACAAAAGCTCAATATAAAAGAGAGAGAGGGACAATTATGGGTAACGTTTTATAAATAAGTATAGTGTAACAAGCTGGGAAGCTGAAAGACAAAGGAAATAGACTTGCTGGCCAAAACATGCAAATTGCACTGTATCAGCTCAGTCACATTACATATCAGGGAGGAAAGAGGAAGGAAAAGGAGGCAGCAATGCAAAATTGTTGTGATTCCCCACCCCAACCCCAGGCTAATATTTGATTATTTATAACCAGAAAAATATATTTTAAAAAATCTTCAGTTACTACCATTGCTTAACTGTCTACAGGGCTTACATAAGAATCTTTTTTAATTTTCCCATTTCATTTCTGCATTACATGAAAGAAAAGACCTCTTCCGACCTCCATCATCTGTCCTTCCTATTTTCTGCCTGTTTCTTAAAGTTTGGAAAGTGTCTGAAAATCGAACGTCTGTCAGTTCCAGTATCTGTTAAATTTAAAATCACATAGGACAAAAGGTATGTTGGAAACCAGTTTATCTGTCCACAGGTGAAACTGCATGCCATTAAACCCAACAAAAGCCTACTCTGGACATACTTTTTCTGAGAGTTGTTTGAAAACATCCTCTTTCTAACCATGACAGTTCTAAAAGAGGGTCCGGAATTGAAGATTTGGGGTGGGGGTCTATGCTTAGAAAAAAAGTTATTATGTTAAAAGTAAATTCAAGTCCCCTATTTCCAACTCCCACTCTGCACTCCTGTATCAGCTGGCCTCTCATGTCAAAACTCGTGGGAGGGCTGACTGAACCTAATGGTACATGAGGAGAAAGAATCAGCTTGGACCCCTATTTATTACAAAATATTTTAAAACCACACACACACACTGATCTCTCTCTCTCTCTCTCTCTCTCTCTCTCTCTCTCTCTCTCTCTCACACACACACACACACACACACACACTCACTCACTCACTCACTCTCACACACGCACATACACTGAAGCATTTGAGCAGAAGTCACAGATCTTGCAAATCATAGCAACCTCACCTCTCTTGCCAGAGGCTTCTGTTGGGTCACTGTAAGAAACAGGATGCTGGGCCTGATCCAGCAAGGCTCTTATATTCAGCCATGACCACTGTCAGAGATGAGATAAAGAGTCGGAAATAAATTTCACCTTTGATGCAATTTCAACACACAGTGACTTATCCTAAACTCAACATTCAGTTTCGATGTGGCAGAATAAAAGCCAGGCTCAGAGAGAGAATTGGCAGCGACTCATTGCTGCTGCAAGAGCCAATGACTCATCTATGTTCTGGAGGGGTGGGTCAGGCCTACATAAAGGCACACATAGCTTGGACAGTTGCAACTACAACTCCTCAAGCTACATGCAGCCCAAGGAGACACAGAGACAGGCATCTAGAGTGCCCATCGGATGGGAGATCCCACCACCACAATGCACCATGCTCAGCACATGGTGCATTGTGGGATACTTGGAGGTTCTACAGACAGGGCTCCCCCCCCGCCCCCGCTGCCCTGAACCCACTCCTTATTGGAGTGTACTAGTCCACATATTCACTGGATTTAACCCGACCTCCTTGCGGGCTATCAGGGATCAGGACAGACAGGGCTTTGTTTTTCTCCGAAGGGAGGTTGAGAATTCTGGCTTAGCCTGAGATATGTCTGGAGTAAAAAAAATCCTCGATTTCCAGCAGCTTTTGGAAAAAAACTCCAGGGCTTCTGCTTTCTCCAAAAGTGTTGCTGGAGATGCTGATGTCTATGCGAAGGAGGTGCTGATGGCTATGCAAATGGTCCATCTAATCCCTCGAATTAAAATGCCTGGCATCTCCCAAGGCACAGAGCCATGTGTGAAAAACCTCCTGGAGGCTGAGACACTCAGCATTGCCTGGTGCAGCACTGCTCATTTGGTAGCACCATCCACACTCCCAGCAACATTTGGATCCTCTGAGGGGGAAGGTAAAGTTTTTCAGCCTTCACCCCGCCCACACCCCTGCCCTCTTCAGTGGCTGTGTGCAAAGCTAAAATCACTCTGAAGCAATGACTATGGGACACTGAATCACAGAAACATTTAAGTTTAGTTTCTACATATACCATCCTAGGCACACTAGGAATGCTTTGGCACTTGCTATCTATCTAACCAACTTAATAACTCCAAAATTTCTCAGGGTGTTTACATTATTTATTGATTTATTATGTATTTAAAATAGTTATATCCCACTCCTCTGGTACACTACAGTTTGGGGCGACTCACAACATGTGTAAAATAGTTACAGCCAACTGGATCTCTGTCAGTGATGGGGCCATGAGCAGGGCCTGAGATGATCAGACTAATACAATTAACCAAATTAAGCTAGACAAGTTAAAAACCAAGGCTAAAGCCAAAATCAGAATTACAGATTTTAAAATTTCAAATTAAAAGTTATTTTAAAAAACTAAAAACTAAGAACTGTTAAAACTAAAGAACCTACCAGATATAAGCAGCAGGTAAAACAGTAAAAAGCCCCTTTAAAAAGTTGTGTTCTTAGTTGTTTTTTTAAAAAACACTGAGGGAGGGAGCATGGTGAAGCTCTACAGTGAGGGTGTTCCAGAGCAGAGGAGCCACAACTGAAAAGGCTCTGTCTCTAGTCCCCACCCAAAGGATCTCTGTCAATGGCAGGGCCATGAGCAGGGCCTGAGATGATGAGTGGAGGGCCCTGGCAGGTTCATATGAGTGAATGTAGTCCGACAGGTACCCCGGCCCCAAGCCATGTAAAGCTTTAAAGGTCAAGACCAGCAACTTTAATCTAGCTCGGAATCAGACCAGTAACCAATGAAGCTGCCGCAGGATGAGTGTGATAGTCGTGAAGCGACTTGCAGCCACGAGCATCCTTTCAGCAGCATTCTGCACCAGCTGAAGCTTCCGAACCTTCTTCAAGGGCAGCCTCACGCAGAGCGCATTGCATTAGTCCAATCCGGATGTTTCCAAAGCATGAGTGACTGAGGTCAGGACCGACTTCTCCAAGTAGGGTCACAGCTGGTGTAGCAGCCGTAGCTGGTAAAAGGTACTTCTGCACACCGCCGCCACCTGAGCCTCCAAGGATAGTGTCGGGCCCAGAAACACCCCCAAGCTGCAAACGTAGCCTGATTCAATGTATTGCCATCTGCTCTTTGGGAAGGGAGATATCATGATATATCTTATCATGAAAGTATATGTCCTTGTGAAGGGGGGGAGGGAAGTGGAACCTGTAGAGCACATCCTTTTCCATTGCCCTTTTTATTGTGATATGCGCTCAGCCTTTATTATATCAATTCCACAAAAAATTCCAGGAACTTTATCTGAGGAACTTTATCTTTATTCTCTTCTCTGTTATCAGAGCTTATGGATTACAGATAAAGTGGCCAAGTTTTGTGCAGCTGCTTGTGCCTGTTGCAATTGTTGGTTAAGTAGCCCTATTCTAATGCTTACTATTTATTATTATTACTAATACCATTACTATTATTATCAGGTAATATATGTGATCTGAGAGGTTTGTCTTGCTCCTGTTGTGTAGGCTTAGGATAGTAATTTGTGTATGTTGTTTTTTATGTGCTGGTCTACGATCATAATAACCTTTTTACTACTGCTGGGAAACTGCAAGGATGGTCATAAGAGGATGGGTGGGGGATACCTGCTACTGCTTTCAGGCAGCCAAAATGAGAAGGGATGGAACCTAGGAGAAGTCGAACGTGATCTAAATTAAGTATCTCCCCACAACCTCATTTGAAGAATTTTGCGATCTCCCTACCACAACTCACAAAGAGGCCTTATAAATTAACCATGGTTTCTGTAGGAGGAAAAGGAGAAACTCTGTATCTACAGCTACTGCGATACTAGCTCTGATCCACTCGCAGTAGCCTGATAACAAATGTAACGACAGAAGGGAAAGGCTTGCTGGAGGGGCGGAAGGAAGAGAAAGGCTTGTCCTTTGTAATACTGAGCTAGCTGGATCAATGGTCTCACCCAGTATAAGGCAACTTCCTATTTTCCTATGAGTGGTAAAATTAAGTAGACCAGATTAAATTTCTAACACTAACAGCATGATCCTCACAAACCTTTACTCAGAAGCACCACACAGAGTTCAACTGGACTTTCTTTCTAGTAGATCTGTGGTGGTAGCCTAACAGAAATGAAAACAGGTGGTTCATTTTTGTAAACCACCTAGAGCCTTTGGAGTCAGTGGTATATAACATAAGTTATATTATCATTATTATATAAAATGGCTTCTCACTCAGTCAATTTCATGGTGATTGTGTGAAAAAACCATCCCTGATCAAATGCTACAGATCAGACAGCACTTTATCACCTCAAGCTATCTTAAACACAATGCATTTCAATGGAGTTAGTTAAGTTACATTAAGTTATGAATCATCAAATGATACACATGCATGTTTGTACTAGCCTTGAAATGCCCAATGAGAGCCAGCGTGGTGTAGTGGTTAGAGTGCTGGACTAGGACTGGGGAGACCCGAGTTCAAATCCCCATTCAGCCATTAAACTAGCTGGGTGACTCTGGGCCAGTCACTTCTCTCTCAGCCTAACCTACTTCACTGGGTTGTTGTGAGAAGAAACTTAAGTATGTAGTACACCGCTCTGGACTGCTTAGAGGAAGAGCGGGATATAAAATGTAATAAATAAATAAATAAGAAGCTTTGCGCTACTTTTGTGGTCCTTTTTCAAGAGCTCCATGAGTACGAGTACGCATGTAGATAGGTAGTGATTAACAACATACTACCAAAACAAACAAACAAACAAACAAACAAACAAACTGCTCAGGGCATGGATAGGAACATAGGAACACTGGAAGCTGCTGTATACTGAGTCAGATCATTGGTCCATCTAGCTCAGTATTGCCTTCACAGACTGGCAGCGGCTTCTCCAAGGTTGCAGGCAGGAATCTCTCTCAGACCTATCTTGGAGAAGCCAGGGAGGGAACTTGAAACCTTCTGCTCTTCCCAGAGCCAGGGGCGGAGCCACCATTGGGCCAATGGGTTCAAAAAACCCAGGCCGTGCCCAATCAGGGGCCACGCCTCGTGGCCCTGACACACGCCTGCTGGTTTAGCTCCTGAGCGGGGGCCGCGCAGCCCTTGTTTGAGAGTTAAATGGCTGCTGCATTCGCGACGCGGCCAGGAGCGGCTCTTCCCTGCCTTTAAGGCAGGGAAGAGCCGCTCTTAGCTGTGCTGAGAATGCAGCGCCAGCCTAAGTAGCTCCTGAAGAGGCTGCGCGGCCCCTTCAGGAGCTAGACTCCATCTGCTGCTGAACGGAGCCTTGTGGCTCCATTCAGTAGCCAGACCAGGCCCTCCGCATCTGGCGTCAGATGCGGGGGCATGGCTAACCCCATATCTGACGTCAGGGGTGTGGGTGAGCGGGTCCGCTGCGGCCGCACACAGGCCGCCGGCAGTCACGCTCCGCCACTGACCAGCGCCCATCCATTCCCTGAGGGGACTATCTTAAGTGCTCACACTTCTAGTCTCCCATTCATATGCAACCAGAGTGGATCCTGCTTAGCTAAGGGGACAAGTTATGCTTGCTACCACAAGACCAGCTTTCCTCTGGTCTAGGTGTAGGCAACTGTGTCATGCAGGGGTACAGACGGAGGGAAGGCTTGGTGAGCAACTCATCAAGGAACTAAAAGACCAGGTTCACAGTCTGAGGGTGCTCATAGACCCAGCACTGTCACTAAAGGCTCAAGTTGTGATTCGGAGCACCTTTTATCAGCGTCAGCTGATGCACAAACTGCAACCTTACCTGAATGGAGTTAGCTTGACCACAGTTCCCCGTGCTCTGGTAACCTCTCACTTAGAGATAACTGAAGTGCACTGTATGTGGATTGTGGAGATGCTTTTGGAAACGGTCCAAAAACTGAAGCTGGTCCAAAACAGGGCTGCAATATTATTAACTGGGGCTGGCATTTTGATCTTATCACATCAGTGCTTTGTCATCTGCACTCCCTCCATTTCCAGGCCCAATTCAAAGTGCTGGTTTTATTTAAAGCCCTAAACGGCTTGGGACCAGGTTACCTGAGAAAGTGCCTTGCCCCATATGTCCCGACATGGACCTTTAGATCTTCTTTAGAGGCCCTGCTCTAAATGTCTCTGCCAGATGGGGTGAGGCAGGTGGCTACTAGGGAGAGGGTCTTTTCTGTGGTGGCACCCTGTTTATGGAATAACGTCTCCAGTGAGGCTTGCCTGGCATCGCCACTTTGTTCTTTTAGATACCAGGTAAAGACCTTTTTATTCACTCAGGCTTTTTAAAATGGTTTTCTAATTTTTTTAAAAAACATGTTTTGTATTGCATTTTATATTATTATCTGTTTGTTTTGTGTTATGTGTTTTAACTGGATGTTTTTACAGTTGTGTTGTTATGAGCTGTCCAGAGAACAATTTGTTATGGGGCAGCTAACAAATGAAGTTTATTATTATTAATAATTATTAATTTTGGGGGGGAAGAGAGGAAACATCTTCTGGGAAAGATGTTTGGGGGGGGGGAAACATAGGTACTAGGCTTGGCAGGAAGGATAAATACACTTTGGGGTGAGACATGGGTTATCAGGTTTGATAGGAGGGTGCTCAGTAAAATGAGGGAGGAATTCCCACGTGCTGGGTGGCGGGGGAGGAATCTGCACCCCTGTAATAATGGACCACTCCTGTAGGAATTTGTGACAGTCACATCCAAACATATACTGTATACTTCTATTGCAGCAGCACTACTTTGATCAACTATAAACACCTACAAAACTAGTTCAATTAGAGACCATGATGGGATAGGAAATATCAATGTGTTTACTGTGTGCATTGACAGCTGAGCTCTACAATACTACCTCTGCAAAGCAACCATCTGTACACAGCCCAAGTAAAAGTTCTTCAATGTACATAATTGTTGACCAGAATAATTTAAGAAACACTGAAGAAATTGCTTGAGAGGATTTTCTTAATCTTTCTTCACAGAAAGGTCTGTTTTTTCTATGAGCTGGTTACAAACCTTTGCCTCAATCCAGTATCCATCCCACTATTTCCCACTGGTGCTCCATCTGTATCTAGTAGCCCACAGACCCATCAATGAGAACCAGTAGATCAAACATCCTTACAAAGAGACATAGGAAACTGCCTTATACCAAGTCAGACTAGTGGTCCATCTAGCTCAGCATTTTCTATACTGGAACATTCACACTAACAAATAGGAGAGGGGCGGGGGGGGGGAGGCAGGAACCTACCTACCTTCCCCCAGATGACTGGAGACTCCTTTTGCCTCTGCTGATTGTGCACCCAGATGAACGGTGCAGCAGTTAGGGGTGTGCACGGAACCGCGGAGCTGCGGTCCGGCACTGGGGTGGGGGGTTCCATTAAGGGCGGGTGGGGGCTTTACTTACCCCTCCTGCGCTTTCCACACACTGCCGCCGTAATTATTGAAGAAATTGCTCCTCCGATGGCTGTTCCTATTTTTAAAAATGGCTGCCCCCTTGAAGCCCTGGCCCCCTGCTGCTGCCTTGAAGCGCCCTCCCACCCCCTTAAATCTCGCCCCGGGCCCTTAAATCATGCCCCGATAACATTAAGAGGCGGGCGGCGGGGAGATGTCCTCCCGCCCCCTTCCCTGCTAGGCTGCAAAAGACTTTAGGAAGGCTTCTGCGCGTGCGCGCGCAGAAGCCTTCCTAAAGTCTTTTGCAGCCTAGCAGGGAAGGGGGCGGGAGGACATCTCCCTGCCGCCCGTTTCCCTGCCGGTCTGCAAAAGTACTTTTACTTTTGCAAAGAACTTTGCAAAGAAGAAACAGTTCTTTGCAAAGTTCTTTGCAAAAGTAAAAGTACTTTTGCAGACCGGCAGGGAAACGGGCGGCAGGGAGATGTCCTCCCGCCCCCTTCCCTGCTAGGCTGCAAAAGACTTTAGGAAGGCTTCTGCGCGTGCGCGCGCAGAAGCCTTTCTAAAGTCTTTTGCAGCCTAGCAGGGAAGGGGGCGGGAGGACATCTCCCCGCCGCCCGCCTCTTAATGTTATCGGGGCATGATTTAAGGGCCCGGGGCGAGATTTAAGGGGGTGGGAGGGCGCTTCAAGGCAGCAGCAGGGGGCCAGGGCTTCAAGGGGGCAGCCATTTTTAAAAATAGGAACAGCCATCGGAGGAGCAATTTCTTCAATAATTACGGCGGCAGTGTGTGGAAAGCGCGGGAGGGGTAAGTAAAGCCCCCCCCCGCCCTTAATGGAAGCCCCCAAACTCCCCACCCGAACCAAAACCACCCAGTGACCGGACCGGTCTGGAGGCCTTTAGAATGGCCTCCGAACCAGTCTGTGCACATTCCTAGCAGCAGTGATCAACAGAAACCAGGAAGAAGTCCTCCATTATCCCAGAATGCAATGCACAAGAAGCAGAGAGGCATCCCATGCCAATGCATGAGGGCTCCTCCCCCTAGCCTCGCAAGCCACAGCACTCTATGGTTGCCAGGCCTGGGAGCTGCAAAAGCTACCACAGGCACCCACACAAACAAAGAGGTAGGATAGCATATGTTTCCATCCAACCTAGGTTAAGGGCAGGGTAGAAAAGCTGGGTAGCCCAGCTTGACAGACAATGGAGAGGAGAGGGTTTTGAGGCTCCAGATGAGCTTCTGTACCCTGGTTAATCCTCTCCTACTCAGAAAAGGCTGGTAGTATGAACAACCTCTCTGGCTACAGGAACTCTCCCAAGGTTTCAGGCAGAAGTCTTTCCCAGCCCTACCACGAGATGCTTCCAGAGACAGAACTCGAGACCTGCTGCATACAAAGCAGATGCTCTTCTACGGTGCTGTAGACCTATAAACTGAAATCTCAAAACATACTTCTTAACCAGGAAAGGAACATATTTAAGGGTAGGCATCATTCCTTCAACACTCTTTGCTGAACCAGTTCTTGCTTCCTTAATTCATGATGCAACACATTTCCATGGGAAGCTATCCAAGAACTCATAGTAGGAACATATCAATGGATCTAAAAGAGAAGAGCAAGGGGGGCGGAACTAATGAGATAAAACTAGAGGGAAGAAAAACTAGAGGGATGTAAAAGTCAACAGAAAGAGAAGAATTAATCTATTTTGTGAGTCATAGGTTATCAAAGTATAGCATAATAAGGAGATTCAAAACCTGCCAAGTGAGTCACAATTTGATCTATTATATCATTTTAAACAACTTTCCAAATATCTGATCTTTTTGGAAGTACATTCAGACCCCAAATTTGCTCAACTTCAATATGAAATTTGTGGATATTCCCCACCTCCCCTCAGCAGCCTCTTAAGACATACACATGTTTTTCTAAATACCCACTGAATGAGATATTAGATTAAAAGAGTGTTTCAGTCCCTGAAATAACTGCAAGGTGAAAATATCTAATATTTTTAAAATATCTAAAAAACTATGGTTTTGTGCATCCTTTTCTGTTATAAAGTAAATAATAGCACCCCTTTTCTTTTGCACTTTAAGCAATTGTCCAGAATGCCTGGGAAGGTGAATGCTCTCTAGGTTGCATTTTATGACCACCAACAACCAGTTCACAATGATCCTCGGATTAAATCTTTAAATGGGATAAAGTGAGATGAGAACTGTAAAATGGGTCAGATCTTTTGGTCCAGTGTTTTAACCCTTTAGATACTGGCACAGTTTGTTCTTTGGAAGACAGATACTGAAGAAGAGAGGAAGAGAGTGGGGGTGGCTGGCGAGGGGAGAATGAATTCAGCACAGCATCAATATCCATTAGAATTCTTTGCTTACCTATGATGGTAATAAATTAAACTACAACCAAACTATCCATTTAAAGTTCTATACTGAGATGGAGAAAAAGAATGTTTGATATTCAGGTTCAGAGCAATATGGATGCCAAATGTATGCATCCAAATATGTTTTGAGAGAGAAGGAAGTTATGCACACGGCCTCTTCCCAGATGGACGGGGAGGGCTGGCAAGGAGGCAGGCTTCTGTCTGCCTCCCTGCACACAATCTCCCTCCCCACTTCACTCTGCTGCTGGCCGCGGCACATGAGCAATGCCATGGGGAGTGGCAGAGCAGGGAGTCAGAGGAGGGAGTCCACCGGCATCCCTCAATGCATGGCTTGCTGCATGCTCAGGTTGCGTGCAGCCTCTGCATACACACAACCCTGGCACCAGGGTTAAGGACATGCTCGCAGCCTTAACCCTAGATAAAGTAGGCCTGCTCAACTCAGCCCCCCCAGCTGTTTTTGGACTACAACTCCCACAATCCCCAGCCACAGTGGCCAATAGTCAGGGACTATGGGAGTTGTAGGCCAACATCTGCAGGAGGGCCAACGTTGAGCAGCCCTGGGCTAAAGGCTGGGGCTAAAGGTAGGGTTAGGCAGGGTGGGAGCACCGGGATTAAGAGCAATCCCGGCACTCCACACAAGCAGCCTAACCCGGGCTGGTCTGCCCTAGCCCGAGTTGGGCTGAGCATGAGAATAGCTTCAAGGTCAACCAGAGCAGCATTCTTTCACCCTTCATGCTGATGGATTTATTAAAATAAATGATAGAAGTTATTGACTGACACATGAGACAAATCTAATTTCCTCTTTTCAAACAATTGCAAAGGAGACTTAATGCTTAAGCTAACCTCCCCCCACCCCACCGATTAGGATCAATGCACTCTATTATTCCAGGAGGTGCTTAAAACCTTCCTCCTGGCTGCAGCATAATGCTGGTTAATTAAAAGGCTCAGAACAGGATGGGATTGATCCTGACATCAATTTCTTATGAATGTAGATGTTTACTAGGGATGTGCACGAAAGGTTGTTCGGCACGGCGGGGGTAGGGCTTTAAGGGCGGGGGAGAGTGTACTCACCCCCCCCGCCGCATTTCCCCCGCCGGCGCTCTCGGAATTAGAAGCCCCTCGGGACGGCAGCGTTCCTCCCTGCCGTCCCGTTGCCCCCGTCGGCCGGAAGTGGCCGGAAGTCCCGTTCGCGCGTGTGCCCGTCGTGTGCGCGCGCGGCCGTACGCGCGCGCGCATGACGGGCGCACGCGCAAACGGGACTTCCGGCCACTTCCGGCCGACGGGGGCAACGGGACGGCAGGGAGGAACGCTGCCGTCCCGAGGGGCTTCTAATTCCGAGAGCGCCGGCGGGGGAAATGCGGCGGGGGGGGGTGAGTACACTCTCCCCCGCCCTTAAAGCCCTACCCCCGCCGAAACGCCGAATCGCCCCCACCACCCGAAACGTTTCGGCGGCCTTTTCAATGGCCGCCGAAATGTTTCGGGCTCAAGCCTAATGTTTACACATCTCTCCCTGGTTTGCAAGGGTTTTTCCATTCACTTCCATGAAGGGGCAACCCAAGCTTGCTGAGCAATGTGCAGAGATGATACACCTTCTATCAGAGGTGCACCTAGGTAATTTTGGAGCCTGGACCTAAAGGCTTTTGGAGCCCGTCCCCCGCTCCCCTGCTGCAAGTTAAGCATCATCCCCGTACACACACACACACACAATTTTTAAGACGTGGGTTCTTGAGGGCACAAACAACAACTGAATTCACAAGGATGTTAAGAATATAAAACAGGTATATTTATGCAAGTATGCATGAGCAGAAACATTTCAACACACAACTCAATATATTCCCATCCCACATATTTCTTTCCCCACTCCCTGCTCTGTCTCTAAAGCAGCTGCAGAGTGTGGCTGCCCAGCATAGGTCACAGTCACGCTCAGCTGCCGGGTGCAGTGTGGGCCTGTGGCTAGGCGCGGTGACCTCACCACACCTGGGACAGAGGATTTGGGGGCCCCCAGGGGGTGTGGAGGTCCAGGACATCCACCTGGAAGTCCAGGGGTAAGAACACCTCTGCTTTTTATTAGAGAAACCCTCCTGTATGTGAGGAGTCCCCTGTGGCATAAAGCTCCTTGTGTGTATGAGTTCTTCCCCATTCACTTTTTAAAAAGGGTGCAGCTTCCAACATGCAAATGAACACTTATTTATTATTATTTGGTGTATGGTATGCCTGTCTCCCATCATGAAACTCAAGGCAGCATACAGGCTGTTTCTAGGTCAGCCATCCAGGTGCTGAACCAACCTAGACCTGCTTAGCTTTAGCAAAATAGCTGTGCTGTATGCTGGCAGGCCACCTCCTGGGACACAGAGATTGGCACCTAGTGTAATAACCCCTGTGGGATGTGTATGCTCAGGAGTCAGGTCCCTCTTCAGGCACAGAAAGGTGTTGGTGTGAAACCAGTATGAAGTCTCAGCACTGGCCAGTCAGGCCTTGTACAAACACTAGAAACCTGGCCTTTTACCCTTGCTGATCAACAGAGCAGTCTCTCCTACCTGCTGCCCTTCAGGAGGGATGCAGTTTGTCAAACTGAGCAGCCCCAGCAACTACTATCAGATACCCTGAGCTAGAGAGCACACCATTTAGGCCTAGATTCAGAAATAGCCACCCACAACCTCACCCCAGCTCTCACACAGGCCTCTGGAAACCTTTAGGCATCCTGTGTGGGTTTACAGGGTTCTCACATTTTTCTTGCCCAGAAAAATATATTACCTTGTCTCTCTCTTTGACTTCGTCATAACCTTTGTGTGTTTATGGATTTTTTAGACTTCTGAGCCATCTGAATGTTTAGAAACAAGTGAGCCAATGGCTTGGAAGATATCGTTTCAATAGACCAAGGTCAGAATTTTCAAAAGCTTTTTGCAGATGTTCAGTCTGCGGATAATGAACTCATGTAGAGTGAAGTGGCATTGTGTCTCCAAGCTCCGTTCCCTGTTAGAACATCTGTAGATATGTATAGCCCTTTGAGGGCTCTCTGCAGATATTCTAATCGACAGTTTGTTCCTGCCACCCCCCACCACGTGAGTTCATTATCAGTGGCTATAAATACTACAATCTATACTACAAATAAAGGTAAAGTTGTGCTGTCGAGTCGAGGTCGACTCCTGGCGACCACAGAGTCCTGTGGTTGTCTTTGGTAGAATACAGGAGGAGTTTACCATTGCCTCCTACCGCACAGTATGAGATGATGCCTTTCAGCATCTTCCTATATTGCTGCTGCCCAATACAGGGTTTCCTATAGTCTGGGAAACATACCAGCGGGGATTCTAACCGGGAACCTCTTGCTCCCTAGGCAAGTTACTTCCCCACTGTGCAAATATTGTACTACAAATACTAGAATACTAATATTTCAAATACTAGAATCTACATTTACCTCTGGTTGCTTTTTTTTAGTTGAATTTAATCAGGTTTGGGGAAACAACTATTTTTCTTCTTCTAATCTATACATTCTCTGATGTAATGGTATCGCTCATTTCTCTCTCTCTGCAGCCATAGAAAGTGCCCTAAAAGCTTATCCAAAAGCTGCCTTTGACTTTAGGTATAGAGATGAATAAAATGTATTGTCAGCAAGAAATCCTGCCACAAAGCCACAATATTACATGCAGATTCAACGCTTGTGGTATTCCTACCTGAATCTTTGAATGTGTTAAGTAAAGTAAAATGTGCCATCAAGTCGATTTCAACTCCTGATGCCCACAGAGCCCTGTGGTTTTCTTTTGGTACAATGCAGGAGGGGTTTACCATTACATCCTCCCGCTCAGTATGAGATGATGCCTTTCAGCATCTTCCTATATCGCTGCTGCCTGATATAGTACCAGTGGGGATTAGAACTGGCAACCTTCTGCTTAAGGAGACTATTAACTGGAACACTTTAAGAAGCTGGATGGATATCTTTCAGGGATAGTTTGAATAGAGTAAATATTGTCTTAGTGCAAGCTTCCAGTGAGGACCTCTAAGTCTTGTTTTTGAGTCGATGATTCTAGGAAATTACCTTTATTTCTCTCCACAAATAGTGGAGAGCTCCAGTGGTGGATCATTTGTTTAGAACTGAGAGCCATACTGGAAATGATTATCATAATGTACTCAAACAACTATTCAGCCATGAGGACTAGCATTTTTTATTTCATTAAAATCAAAGGTGAGGTTCTGTGGACTTTATGCCTTGAATAGTCATATGGGGCCCACAATCCACAATTACCATCCTCTTGCAGCCAAGGAACTAAATTAATGCCCAAACCATTCATCTCATTTGTATCTGCCCTCACTCCAAGAAGCTCATTTGGGTTGATTTTATTTAAAATGTTTAAGTTCTGAAGATCTTTAAGCCTTCATTTCCGGGCAGCTTAAATTAAATTCAAAGTAGTTGATTCTTTTCTTCAATGAATGTTTGAGGAAAATAATTTCTTCTTTTAAGGAAAAGAAAAAAAGCATCCCATAGGAAGCTGAAATTTTAATAAGGATGTTTAATTCTTTCCTTCCCACCACGTGTCTTGAATCCCACTCCCCAACTTCAGTTGCTTGCAGTGCTTCCCATCTGCCAGGAAGATATGGAGGGTCCCTATATTTCCTCAGGAGGGGAAAACCAGTTGGTGGGGGGGGGGGGAAGCAAATATTTTGAACAAATATTTTAAATAATAAGAAATGGTTAGCAGCGAAAGGATAAGAAGTCCCTCTCGATTCTGGTCCTTCCCTCCATAGAATTTCTCTCTCTAAAAAAACCAAAACCAAAAAGAAAAAGAATCCTACAAACCCTTGTAATATACGCTGTAGTGTACTGTCCTGTCAGTCACCTGAGGATTGCAAACCTAGCTATAGTCAGTGTCAGAGCAGGGTAGGCAGGAATTACAGGATCTTAGACAGCTCCAAGTCAACACCTTGTTCCAATAAGCCCTGAAGTTCAACTGAGGCTTTACTACTACTACTACTACTACTACTACTACTACTATTGCTACTACAAATATTTATATACTGCTCTTCAACAAAAGTTCCCAAAGTGATATACATAGAGAAATAAATAATAAAGAAATAAGATTATAACCCTCTTGAGCCAGATAACCTGTCCCAGACTCTGCCTGGTCCTTTTGAGGACTTTGCCCCAGAAAGTGCTCACTCTGGGGTCCCAGCACCAGTGTTCCTTCTACCAGGGACTGCCAGATGTTGCTGACTACAACGCCCATAATCACCAAGTAAAGGCTATTGCAGCTGGGGGTGCTGGGAGCTGTAGTCAACAGCATCTAGGGATCCCTGTTATAGGGAACACTGGTCCCAGCCACTGTTGCCTCTAAGGCGTGTGCATGCTCACGAATTTTTGGATGTCTGCTCAGTTCATTTTCAATCCTGCTCAGGTTGAATCGGGAAGGCTCCATTCTGAATGCAGGTGCACGCAGATTGCTTTGATACTAGCACCCAGAACAAAACTCATTCTGCACAGAGATGAAAAATATTAGTGGGACCACTGGTCCCAGCCCAGGGGTTTCTGGCCCAGGGGACTCCTGGCTGACAGGCTCACTCGTTCTGACAGGGTACCAGTTTGATCCAGCACCTCCACTGTTGGTGTTGCTGGCCTTCGTGAGCTGGCTGGCTCCTCCCCATCTGTGTCGGAGCCCAGGCTGCTGCTCAGGGTTGGGGTCATCACAACATTCAGTTTGGCCCAGACTGGCATGGGAGTTCTCCCCAGATGGCTGCATCACTCTGATGGCAATCACATGGGTCAGGCAGATTATGTGGCTTGTTCTCACACCGGTTGTGTGAAGGAACAGTTTCACCTGTTCAAGATACACTGCTGTTTCCTACAGACATTACTGGAGCTCCCTTGCCACTCCGGCCTTATAAATGTGCCTTTCTGATTCAGTGGGTACCAAGCAAGCAGCCATTAGAAAAAACCTTCATATGAAGAGTTGTTATTACCGTATGCTTGCAAAGCACATATTATACTATAGTAATTCTTCAAGCATTTGCAAGGATGTGCAAGCCACATGCAGTTCTTGCATGCAGCAACCATGGTTGCACATGATAGGATAACAAGTGAGTTTTGAACGGCTATCACAAAGCCTGTTGGCCATGTGACTCAAGACAGAAAGTTGGGTACAATATATTATTACCTCTTGTAAATTTGGTAGAACCCGGTGGCTGCATCTTTTATAGCATCCAAAGCAAACTGGCAAGATCCAATAGCTGGCTCTCTTGCTTACTTTACTGGAAACATCTATGTTAGAAGCCCGTTCATAATTTAATCGAGATAAACTCTCTCACTTTAATATTCTGACAATCATAAGTAATGTAAGAAAATAAAATAGGGTGCAGAGGGGAGACAGTTCTTTCAAGCTGTCTTTTCAAAGCAATGGAATCATTAGCGAATTTTCTTTGATTTAATGTTTCACTTTTCCAAAAGGTTCCATTTCTTTTATAGAAACAAAATTTAATAGAGTTCCAGGAACTAAATCATCCAGGGCTTGATGAGAAATTCTGCCAGCGTGGTTTAAGTTGTCTTTCTCTGAATTTGCATTTTGTGTGTTCCTGTTTTGTTTTGTTTTGTTTTAACAAAAGAGGCTTTTTCCCTATAGCCCACTTCATTTTCAGAGCAGTATATTATTTGAAATATTGAGTTGTGGGAAAGAAAAGACTCAAATTATAAACAGATTATAATGTTCATAAGAGCAGTCCTGCTGGATAAGGCCCAAGGCCCATCTAGTCCCGCATCCTGTTTCTCACAGTGACTCACCAGATGCGTCTGGGGAGCCCACAGGCAAGATCTGAGGGAATGCCCTCTCTCCTGGAGGCTTTACACACAGGGCTTCTACCCCGAATCTCCTTCAGAAGAGAGTGTGTGCATTCACACACCAGCCAAACTTACCTGGAAGTCTCTTGGAGATTCTTGGACCCACTCCACACACAAATCAGGCTTTGTGATGCAAATTCTAGTTTATCTCAATATATTTCCAGATTTTTAAAATGCTGGTTTTAAGCTACATTTTCTGAAAACACCGGAGCAAATAAGGAGAGGAACTGAAGTAGAATCATTAGCATGAAAAGAGGGATGCTTTCTTTAGAAATGCAGATATCGTTCTTTAGGAAGCTCCCCCCGCCCCCCGCCATTGGCTAGAAGGAAAACACGGATGCATGCCATGTGAACTTGTTTCAAAACAAAACATGAGAGCAGAGGGGCTGCTTCCCTCAATGCCGTGAATGTAGTTCAAAGTGGCTTCGCTCAACACTTACCCTGAAGCATGAAGCCATGTGCTAATAACTCCTTGCTGTTACTTCCTTGCAACTGGTATTTAAAGAAAGGAGCGAAATGAACCAGTTTGTGAACTGGTTCATTTCTCTCCTTTCCCCCATGTTTTTGTTTGTTAAAAAGGCCGGATTTTGAAGAAACCTTCCCTTATCTGCACCTGCTTTTTGCGATAACAATTGATAGATTTTACAAAAAATAATAACTATTTGTTTCCTGTAAAACATAATAAGGTAGGGCAATACATTTTTATTTTTAAATGGTCATTAAACCAGACTAGAAGAAGAAGAAAATACCTTGTCTCTAATTCACAGTGTTCTATACAAGGCAAAGGAAGCATTTAAACTGGCTACAGGTCCAGCAAGTGTTGCTTGCTCTTTAGTTTTAAAACTAAAGGGAAGTGGGAAGTTTTTCAGAGATGGCAACGGTAAACCCCTCCTGTATTCTACCAAAGACAACCACAGGGCTCTGTGGTCACCACAAGTTGAAACTGACTCAACTGCACACTTTACCTTTTGAAGGGATTATCTAGGAGTCAGTTTGGAGGGACAGACACCCACAGCATGCTAGAGGTCCCACTAGTACTTGGGAGCTTTTCTTCCAAGTAAGCGGTTGCTTGCTGTGATTACCTGTATTGTTAACTACTTATTATTAATAATAATAATAATAATAATATTCCTATAGTGCTCTTCAACAAAAAGTTCACAAAGCAGTTTATGTAACAAAAAGGTGGAGAAAAATAATAAGAACATGGTTCTCTTTCCCAAATGTGTTCACATTCTAAAAAACAACACCACCAGAACACTTAACATAACAGTTTTTAAGTTTTAAGAGTTTCAACATTGTGTTAAAACATTATGTTTTAATTCTGTTTTAATTTGTACCATTTTTATTGTAAACTGCCCAGAGACATAAGTTTTGGGAAGTATATAAATCTGTTAAATAAATAAAATGAAATGAAAAACCTGTGCTGGGTTAAATAGGGCCAATTGCTCTCCCTCTGCTAAAGAGAAGAGAGCCACCACTTTAAAAGGTGCCTCTTAGCCCAGTTAGCAGGGGTTTGCCCAATTAGCAGGATACCTAGGGTTCAGGGGTGTAGATACATGTGAGCAGATAGGTTCAAAGAACCCAGGCCCGCTAGCTCCTGATAGCCCCCCAGCTCCACCTCCCTATTTCCTCATTATTTCCCTCACTTTGAGGAGCCGCTGGGGAGAGGGGCAAACACAGGCCCCCTCTCCTTTAGCTATGCCCCTGCTAGGGTTAAACAGGATTATGGAGTCCCATGATCAGATCTCCTGTCTTTATATTTTTGCAAATGCAGCTCCAGGGACGGCAGTTTGAATCAGGACTGGGCTAAGGTTGAATCAGGATCATGCATTACTCCCCTCACACTAGTTTCCCAATAAACATTGTTTCTCTGAAAATGCTATTTACCTCATCACAGGAAACTGATGAGGACACATACATTTTTCTTAATGGGAAAACACAGCAGGCAGGGAGTTCCGTTGGCAAAACAGTGCAGCAGGTGAAAGGGTTAACCACTACAACATCATAGTCTTGAGTCACTTCAGCCGCCCACCCCACCTTTGCTGCTGCTTTTGGCAAAGTTTAAAGAGGCAGGAGATACAATGACAGCTCTCCATCAACTTGCCTAATTTGGACAGAGCAGAGCCCAGCACCGAAACATGTTCTGGAGCCCTGGAAAGCCCTGCCTTAAACTGCCCCACCTCTACAGCAGTCTTTTAGAGAACTGCTCCAAAGGGGGGAAGCAAAAGGCGCGGGGTTGGTTGGTGGGAGAAAAAGGAAGCAGAAAATGAGGGAAACCAAGAAAAGAGAAGAAACTATTGAATGGAACAAGGAGAAAAGAAGTCTAGAAGTAGAAAGAAAGCTTCTGTCCTTAGAAGGAAGGACTAAAGAAAACAAAGTGAAGGCAGTGATCAGGGCCCTCGCTCTGCTGCTAGGAGTATGGGAAGAGTGTGTGAGTGCTGTATGCTAAGTCATAATGAAAAGGGTGTTGTAGTCTCTGCAGTAATCTTTTGTATTCAGTTGTTTGGATGTTTGTTCCAGGGGGGATCCTTTAGAGAGTGTGGGGGAGGAGTCAGAAAGGGAAAAGGAAGGAGAGGAGGAGGAAATGGAGTTGTTGCTGGACAAATCTTTAGTTTGTTCATAACCCCTGCTAACTGGGCAAAGAGGCACCTTTTACTGCGGTGATTCTCTTTATTTAGCAGGGGGAGAGTAACTGGCCCTATTCACCCCCAGCACAGTACTTCCAGTGACTGTTGCTGGAGTCTATCTTATGTTTTGTTTTAGAATGTGAGCCCTTTGGGGACAGGGAGCCATCTTATTTATTTGTTGTTTCTCTTTGTAAACCACCCTAAGCTGTTTTTGGAAGGGCGGTGTAGAAATTGAAATAAGAAGAAGAAGAAGAAGAAGATTGGTTTGCGTGTATGAGGGAAGCTGCTGTAAAACAAGGGGCCATGGTGCTGAAGGCATTATTGCAAGTGGGAAGGATGGAAGGAAATAGGAATTAAGGCCATGAGAGGAGGAAGCTGCCAGGTCTTACCTGGCGCGCACACACATACACACAGTGGAAGAGAAAGCCAGTTTTCTCAGCTGGCTGCCCAGTTCAGCATACAGAGCCATTTTCCCCCCAGTGTTGCCTTAGGGCACCTAGGTTTTTTGCATCCCTGGTCCTGTTTTACTCTGATTGCTTCCTAGTATAAACAGGAGGCTTATCAATCTCCCGGTGGGCCACAATACAAGTCCATACAATAAGTTGATAGACAAGGTTGAGGCACTTAAAATGCTAATAGTGAAGAAATACACTTTGCTGAAAAGGTTAACCATTGATGTTCTATCTGCACTGTTAGAGGTCTATTCTCTGTAAACTGCAGTAAAGGCATGGCTTCACCCTGAGACTTCCTGGCCCATGGTTCCTGTTTCCTTTCCCAGCTGCTGCCATTTTTGGATCCTCGGTCTCTCCACACTTACTTCCCATATTCTTGATATTCTCAAGAGGGCTTAATCATGTGATATTTCTGGAGGTGTCTTATAGACCAAGTGTTCATGTCTAACAAGGATTAGCTACTCCTTAAGCTCTTTATCTCCCCTGTCATACAGTCAAGATGATTATGGTACGACCCTTCTCCAACCTTTCAGTGACCACTTATGGATGAAGTGAGGATTCTAACGTGCATTACTGCATGGACATGTTCATACATGACACTCTTAATAAGAGATAACAGGTAAGCCAGCCTCTTTCTGGTTGTCTGGAATCATCAGGGATGAGCAGAACTTCTTCCTGTAGGCTGTCCTTACAGGTAGCACAGACTGGCAGAATGCTCAAAGTAGTAAGGTTGCAGAACAGAGTCCTGCCAAAAGCAAAGGTTGTAGGGGAATGCCCCTTGCCGTTGGTTTTTTTTTTTTTTTTTTTTTTGCCCCTGCTACCTTTGCACCCTCAGCCTCAGCAGGGGTAGCTCTTTTGCAGAGGAAAGAAAGAACTGCTGTCTAAATAATTTGTTCCTTGGTATCTGGTCCAGCTAATCTTCCCTTGCAGTTGGAACGGGAGGAGCAAAGAATATGGTCAGTGAACTGCTATTGTTCCTCAGAACATCCAATGAACTTATGAGTACACTAGGATCTGTTTGTCCACCACATATTTATTTATTTATATCTGCCATCCTTCCATCATGGAACTCAAGGGAACTTACATGGGGTTCCCAGCTGGGGAACCCATAAGAACATCGCTGCTGGATAAGGCCCAAGGCCCATCTAGTCCAGCATCCTGTTTCACACAGTGGCCCACCAGATGCCACTGGAAGCCTACAGCAGGAGTTGAGGGCATGCCCTCTCTCCTGCTGTTACTTCCCTTCAACTGGTACTCAGAGGCATCCTACCTTTGAGGCTGGAGGTAGCCCTCCGACTAGTAGCTGTTGATAGACCTCTCCGCCATGAAGTTATCCAAGCCCCTCTTAAAGCCATCCAGGCTATTGGCTGTCACCGCATCTTGTGGCAGAGAATTCCACAAGCTGATTATGCGTTGTGTGAAAAAATACTTCTGTTTGATGGTCCTAAATTTCCCGGCAATCAATTTCATGGGATGACCCCTGGTTCTAGTGTTATGGGAGAGGGAGAAGAATTTCTCTCTATATACTTTCTCCACTCCATGCATGATTTTATAGACCTCTATCATGTCTCCCCTCAGTCATCTTTTTTCTAAACTAAGGAGCCCCAGGTTTTGTAACCTTGCCTCATAAGAAAGGTGCTCTAGGCCCCTGATCATCTTGGTTGCTCTCTTCTGCACCTTTTCCAGTTCTACAATGCCTTTATTTATTTATTTTATTTTATTTTATTTTATTTCTATACCGCCCTTCCAAAAATGGCTCAGGGCGGTTTACACATAAAGATAACAAATAAATAAGACAGATCCCTGTCCCCAAAGGGCTCACAATCTAAAAAGAAACATAAGATAGACACCAGCAACAGTCACTGGAGATACTGTGCTGGGGGTGGATAGGGCCAGGTGGATAGGGCCACTATTTTAGATGTGGTGACCAGAATTGTACACTGTACTCCAGATGTGGCCGCACCATAGTTTTGTATAAGGCCATTATAATATTAGCCGTTTTATTTTCAATCCCCTTCCTAATGATCCCTAGCATGGAATTGGCCTTTTTCACAGCTGCCACACATTGAATCAACACTTTCAATGAGCTGTCCACCAAGACCCCAAAATCCCTCTCCTGGTCAGTCACCGACAGCTCAGATCCCATCAGCGTATATTTGAAATTGGGGTTTTTCGTCCCAGTGTGCATCACTTTACACTTGCCAACATTGAACCACATTTGCCATTTTGTCACCCACTCCCCAGTTTGGAGAGATCCTTTTGGAGCTCCTCACAATCTGTTTTGGATTTCACTACCCGAAAGAGTTTGGTATCATCTGCAAATCTGGCCACCTCGCTGTTTACCCCTACTTCTAAATCATTTATGAACAAATTAAAAAGCACCAGTCCCAGTACAGATCCCTGGGGGACCCCACTTCTTACTTCCCTCTGTTGTGAAAACTCTCCCATTTATACCTACCCTCTGTTTCCTGTCTTTCAACCAGTTAGCAATCCACACATGGACACGTCCCCTTATCCCATGACTGCTAAGTTTCCTCAGGAGTCTTTGATGAGGAACTTTGTCGAAAGCTTTTTGGAAGTCCAGGTATACTATGTCAACTAGATCACCTTGATCCACACACTTGTTGACACTCTCAAAGAACTCCAAATGGTTTGTGAGGCAAGATTTACCTTTGCAGAAGCCATACTGGTTCTCTCCCAGCTGGGCCTGTTGTTCTATGTGCTTTACAATTTTTTCCTTGAGGATGCGTTCCATCAATTTGCCTGGAACAGATATTAAGCTAACCGGCCTGTAATTTCCCAGATCACCCCTGGATCCCTTTTTGGAAATCGGTTTTACATTTGCTACTTTCCAGTCCTCCGGTACAGAGATCAAGCACTAACCAGACTTGGTCCTGTAGAACCTCACTGATGTGGCTATATCATGTGCCCTAAGACCATAAAAAGAGCAGTAACCTCTGTGGACAGAATAATGATTTTCTCCCTGTACTAATTCTCTTGAGTCCTTGTTGCTTGGACAGCCTTTGATCTATTAATTGCTTGATCCACAGGAGATGGAGACAGGCTAATGGTTTTCTGGCACTAGTGTGTGTGTGGCTTCATTAGTTTGCTCTGATTAGGATTTGGCACTGATCCCATCCCGTTATTTTGCTGGTCTGCTCTGCCGTGGCTTCCATAGTAGAATCAAAGAAAGTAATTGCAGCACTCTAGTTTGCCAACAGTGGCTTGGTTGTCCAAATCAACCAGACTGAATTGTGGGCTTGCACATAGGGATGTGCACGGACCGGTCCGGAGGCCATTATAGAGGCCTCCAAACAGGTTTGAATGTGGGCTGGGCTGGTGGTCCAGTGCCATTGGGGGGGGGTCCTCCCTTTAAGGGCAGGGGTTTTGCACTTACCCCTCCCGCCATTTCCCCCCCGCCGACGCTCCGTTTTGTCGAAAGGTTTTTGGGACGGCAGCGTTCCTCCCTGCTGCCCCTACCCCCATTGTTGTCCAGAAATACCGTAAGTAGCGGTTGCATATGTGCCTGCCACTGCACGCACACATCGCACATTGTGTGCGCATGCAATGTGCATGGTGTGCGTGGCAGGCATTCACACAACCGCTACTTCTGGTATCTCTGGACAACAACAGCGGCAGGGGTGGCAGGGAGGGACGCTGCTGCCCCAAAAACTTTCAACAAAACGGATCACCGGTGGGGGGAAATCGGCGGGAGGAGTAAGTGCAAACCCTCCGCCCTTAAAGTGAAACCCCCGCCGGCACCACACCACGCCTCCGCAGTTCCGTGCACATCCCTACTTGCAAATAAGTCCCCTAAAGGTCTTGCACAATATTTTTACCAGCCCACACATTCTTCATTTCCCCAGTTTAGAAAAGCTTCCTTGCTTGGTCACCTGGAGGCAGTCCTTGTCACAGGTAGTCAGGTCAGTGCCTATTTGTAAGCCTGTTCAGTGCTCCGTGATCATTGAACATGTTTGTCCCATGGGAATTGATACAGAAGCACAACTATTCTTAAGCATTCTTCTAAGAACTTTCTCTTCTCTTCTTTTCTTTTTGTATCCTGAATTTGTTATGTCCAGGATTGTGCTTGGAGGGGTCAGGTGACATGCAATCCAAAATTAAAAATTTTAAAAAATGCCGGAAGGAAAGCAGTGGTAGTGAAAGTTAGGGATTTTCAGATCAATGCTGAGGTGACCTCCTTGTGTCACTATCATTTAATGGGATCTACCCTGGCTGTTATCACTGGTAACTGTATAAGGTGGCAATTGCAATAATGACAAGAAGCAAAACCCAACACTTCTCTGTGAACATAAGAACACAAGAAGGGCCCTGCCGGATTAGACCAGAGGTGAATCTAGTCCAGCTTCCTGTTTCTCACAGTGACCAACCCAGAAATGGAAAATGTAGGCAAAAGAACTGTTCCTGCTATTGTTTCCCAGCAACTGGTATTATTGTTATGGTGGTGGTTATTATTATTAAGCTTTTCAACAAAAAATTCTCAAAGCAGTTTACATAGAAAAAGAATACAAAAATAACATCCTGTCTCTAAAAAGCTCCCAATCTAAAAGAAACACAGACACCAGCAACAGCCACTGGAAGGACACTGTGCTGGAGTTGAATAGAGCCAATGGCTCTCCCCCAGATAAATATAAGAAGGATTGCCACTTTGAAAGGTGTCTCTTTACCCAGTTAAACAGGGGTGTAGCTATAATTGAATGAAAGGGTTCAAAGAACACAGGCCCCCAGCTCCTGAGGGCCCTCCAGCTACATCCCTCCCTATTTTCTTCATTATCTCCCTCAGTCTGGGGGGCCGCCAGAAAGAGGGATGAACACGGGCCCCCTCCCCCCTAGCTGCACCCCTGCAGTTAAAGATAAAGTGTGCCATCAAGTTGATTTTGATTCCTTGTGCCCACAGAGCCCTGTGGTTGTCTTTGGTAGAATACAGGAGGGGTTTACCATTGCCTCCCCCTGTGCAATATGAGATGATGCCTTTCAGCATCTTCCTATATCGCTGCTGCCAGATATAGTACCAGCAGGGATACAAAGTGGCAACTTTCTGCTTGTTAGTCAAGCATTTCCCTGCTGAGCCAATTAAGGTGACTCTTTACTAGGGAATTATTAGCACATGGCTTCATGCTGCGGGGTAAACGTTGAGCAAAGCAGCCCCTCCCCTCTGCTCTCAGCTTTTTGTTTTTGCAAGTTCACATTGCATGGCTCCATGCTCTCCTTCTATCCAATGGGGGTGGTGGAGATTACTAAGGAGTTGTATCTGCATTTCTAAAGAGAATGTCCCTCTTATCATGCTAATGATTCTACTTCAGTGCCTCTCCCTATTTGTAGCTTAAAACCAGCATTTAAAAACCTGGAAATACATCAAGATAAGCTAGAATTTGCATCAGAAAGCCCAATTTGTGTGTGGAGTGGGTCCAAGGATCTCAAAGGGACTTTGGGGTAAGTTTGGCTGGTGTGTGAATGCACACACTCTCTTCTGAAGGAGATTCAGGGTAGAATCCCTGTCTGTAAAGCCTCCAGGAGTTGAGACCACAGTACTCAGATGCACACTGCCTCTTCTGAACCTGGTTTTCAGACCAGTTGTCAGATCAGGTAATGTCAGAACCTGTCACATTGCCGCCGCCGCCGCCTCTGTCTCCACCTGCCACACACATATGGTTCCCATCCATCCTCCTCCTTGCTCTTTTCCTCTTGTTCTGCAATTAGTCCTACAGCATCTCCATCATTCCAAACCCTAAAAAAAGTAGAGAGACAGTGCGGCGATTCTTACGATCAACAAAAAGCGGACTAAGGGGGCCTAGCCCTTTTTTTGTTGATCGTCTGCTGCCACGGGAGCCGTGCGGCTCCTGGCACCAAACCCCACTAGTTCCCCCTCCTCTTAACCGAGGTTAGCGGAGCAAGCGCTCCACTAACCCAGGATTTTTTATTGTGAGTTGCTGCGGTGCACCTCTACGCTGCAGCAACTCAGGAGGAGACCCCCAGCAGGGAGGCTAAATCCAGCCTCCCGGCTTGGGGGCCTCTCCAGCATGCCCTGCGCGCTCGCTCAGGGCATGTTGGAGCTTCTGTGGGCCGCGCAGCCCCCAAACACCCCTGCCCCCGCCAGCTCGGTAACAGAGCCGGCAGCCGTGTGGGCGGCTGGTTCGGCTGCCCGCAGCTGACTGACGGGTCTGCAAGGAGAGCGGGCTAAGCCCACTCTCCTTGCAAACCCCATCTCAGTGGTTCCCACTGATCGTGGGAACTGCCTCAGTATATTGGTAGGGTAGCGTTTTGCTATATGTCAAAGAGTGCATGGAGTCCTATAAACTGTGGGGTGGGAAGAGCAGCAGTCTCCTCCATGGAATCTTTGTGGTGTGACAATACCAGGCCCAAACATAATTAGTACTGGGGAGATACTATGGCCCCACCCCATCAAATTACTGGTACTCCTCCCACTTTTGCTTCTGGTAAACAGGTTTTTCAGGGTGTTGTGTTGATTCAAAAACTTGCAAAACCTGTTCAACTAGAAGCAGCAGTGGGACAAAAGAAATGTGTGTGTTTACACCCTGGGAAGCAAAGCCCCTCTCAAACCACTTCAAACTCTTTGAATTATTGCCTTCTCCAACCAGAGTATTGTCAGCTGTTGCTCCTCGTATTCAGTTACTTGCTTTGCTAAACTTGTTGGTAATAGGATTAGTCTCCAGTTCTTTACTGATATACCTGAGCTGTGAATCAGGTCATCCCCAGGTCAGATCCTGCCTGCAGCATGTAGCTCACTAGGTGGCCCTAGGCAAACCTCCCTCTCTCATCCTGGACCCCCCCTCCATCATATGGGAATAATGCTTGACCTACTTTACATGGTTCTTGTAATTATTAGTGAGATAATGTATGTGGAGCACTTTAAATATTTGAAAAAGCACTGTATAAATCATAAATGTTATTAATGCTGAATCCTAAGTCTTATAATAAAAACATGCGATAAAAACATGCTTTAGTTGTGATCTAGAAGCACTTGCCCAAAATAGATTCAAATAATTTCAGTGAGGACTGCCTCCTCCAGTGTATCTCATAATTATCTCTGAGAACAGATCATTTATGATCAATTAGCTCTCAGCATAAGTGGCCCATGGTGCCATAAAGAAAGTTGTTGAACTTTGTCTGATTGAGCAGCAGTGTCATGCAAATACACTAGAACAGAGGAAAAGCTGTCTGGCAACTTGGGAGGCACCCCCACTGACTCATGAGCATCCTTGGGTGAATTTGAGTTGCTGACGAACAGTGAAATGCATATAAGGCTGCAGTAGCATTTAACTTATTCAGACAGTCTGGAATTTTGTCAAATTCAGGAACCCAAACCAGTTGTTACTACTACTACTACTACTACTACTACTACTACTACTAATTATTATTATTATTATTATTAATTATTTATGTACTACTACAACAAATATTTATATATCACTCTTCAACCAAAGTTCTCAAAGTGGATTACATAGAAAAATAAATGATATATAAGATGGTCCCCTGTCCCCAAAGGCTCACCATCTAAAAAGAAACATAAGGCAGACACCAATAACAGCCACTGGAGGGATACTGTGCTGGGGTTGGATAGTGATAGTTATGTAGATCAGACACAATACAGCCTTTTGTTCTGTGCTTCCTTTGAATAGTCACAGCTGCACCCACAACCTTCCTCAAGTATGGTCCCTTGAACCCCAGGGTTGTGCACAAAACTGGAAAACCCAGTTTGGCTCAAATTGAACCAGACTCAAGCTGAATTGAATCAGGTTTGGTTTTGTGCATGGTGAGCTGGGCCAGGTTCAGCTCGAGGCCAAATCGGTACGGGCCTGGCTCGAGTCAGGTGGGCTTAAGAAAACTGTAGTCTCCACCAGCACTGGATTTGGCCACGCAAATGGCCAGGGCGCAAGTGTGTGGGGGTCCAAAATGGCCACCACACACTCTCAAAGGGCCGAAACAGCCCATTGGAGGCCAGTGGAGGAGGAAAAGCCACCAGAGAACCACTACCCGCCGCCCCACAGCTGCAGCAGCACCCCCTGGGCCAGTTGTACCCAGCAGTGATGAGCACAACTTAAAAAAAAAAAACACCCACTAAAACCCATGAACCGACCCTGAACTGGCTCGGGGTGGGGGGTTGGCTCAACCTCGAGCCAAACTGGTCCTGGTCTGGCTGAAGGGTAAGCCCTTGAGCCGGCCCAGTTTGAGAACAAACTAGGGATGTGCACAGAACCGGGCAGGAGTGGCTTGAGGCCAGGGGGTGCCACTTTAAGGGTGGGGGAGGGTGCTCTTACCCCTCCCCCTGCTTTCCCCCCGCCAGCGCTCAGTTCTCATAAAAGCCTTTGGGGCAGAGGTGTACCTCCCTGCCGCCCCTTCCCCCTCTTCGGCCGGAAGTACTGGGTGTGCGCGTGTCGTGCACCCAGTTGTGGGGAAACTGGGTGGGGACAGTTGTGGGGAAAAGCCTGTTCTGCACTCACTGAACACCAAGCATTTGAGTCACATTCTCTGTGGACCAACCACAGGATTATTTCTGTGCTTGACTGCCTGAGAATCCCCTAGATGTCTGAGAGGAAACCCTCGATGGAAGACTTTTGTGCCTGACTGTTTAGCAACCTCAGTGCTCCCCTTTGCTAGCTGTGGGTACACAAAGTGCCATAAACCTAATGCCACACGAGCACCCACTGCCTCTCTCTGCCCTCCTTCAGCAAAAACTCTGTCCAAATCTTCTTCAGACCCCAAATCTTCAGAATGGAAAGTCATTCCTTTGGTGTTGTGCACCAAGCAGATATGGACAGGTAACAAACTGCTGTTTCCCCCACCATTCTTTCTCCCTCCTCTTTCTGCCCTCATTCCAAGTCCTCCATTAGACTATTAGAGCCTGTAATGCTCGACTCCCCTTCACTCCTTCTCTAGTCTGTGAGCTGCCTCCCTTCACTCCTTGTGCTAGTCAAGGTTGCCAACTACCATCAATTGCATTATGCCTCTGCTTTATTCATAAACTTGATTTCTTTGTTTCAAAAGCCTAGCCTCTGAGTCTGTTGCTCCTCTGGAGTTCCCTAACTTTGGCATTTCCCTGTGTCCAAACTGCAATTCTTTGTTATGCACTCTTGCAAATCAGATTTTCAAGTGAATTTCCCCAACTCACTCTCAGCACAGGTACACAGTTGTACACATATGTGAACAAGTGTGGTAATGATAGAAGGGATAATGGACTACTAACTTGGAGCCTAATAAAAGAGGAGATGCAAACCCCACAACAGTGAAGTTTCTTCTGTTCATGTATTTAACAGAAAAGGTCGGGACTCCCCCATTTTACACACAGTTGAAGATGACAGCGGCAGGCAGTTTGTCTTATGGATTTATCCGTTGCTCAAATAGTGCTTTTAAAAGGATGTTGTGTGTCCTGATTTCCAGAGTTCAAGGAAACTGGAGGCTTTCCATTATTCGCTTCTTCCTTCCTGTGTCACTGCATATCAGAGAGCCTTCTTCAGTGCTTTCCTTCTTGATCAGCTTTTTAGGCTTTCCCCTTTGTTAATTTGTACAGTTACTGCTTTGTTCATTAGGATCACACAGAGACCCTTTATGTCTATTCCTGCTCTCTTTTCCTAGGGGGTCTCTAATACAAACCAGCAAGCTCTGCTCTGGTGATGTAGAGAGGCTGTTACAATCTTTGAGGCGGGCATGGAGACAGAGACTTGAATTGATGTGCTCGTTTGGCCAAGGTCTGCTCATACGTACACGCATGCTCATGTTCACACCTGCACGATGGATTACATATATGAAAGAGTCAGAGGTGCCACAGATTTTTGGGAGCACTTGCTACTGAAGCATTGGTAGAGCTAATCAGAGGCAGATCTGATCAGTTCTTGAGTGAGAGACCACTGGTGGTTCCAAGGTAAGCTGCTCTGAGGCTTCTAGAGAGGAAGAGTTGGACAAGTATGATTAATTGTATCACTCAGAAACAATACTTGTTAGGTTCACGCATTCAGCTGTGAGTCATCATACAGTTGCCTTGGGACTGTGCAAGGCTGCCACCAGGCTGTGCTAGCATGGATGTGCTACTTGGTGAAACAATGCCTCTCTGTGTGTGTAGTGCAGGGCTGCTCCAGCCCTCCTGCAGGTGTTGGCCTACAACTCCCATAATCCCTGGCTATTGGCCACTGTGGCTAGGGAT
This sequence comes from Hemicordylus capensis, assembly GCF_027244095.1. Lineage (NCBI taxonomy): Eukaryota > Metazoa > Chordata > Lepidosauria > Squamata > Cordylidae > Hemicordylus > Hemicordylus capensis. The sequence goes on along the minus strand of NC_069659.1, from coordinate 220,411,144 downwards.
TATGGGAGCTGTAGCCCAAACACAGCTGGAGGGCCAAAGTTGATCAGGCCTGGTATAGAGAGAATCAACCTCCCTAAATGCTAAAGGCTCCTTTGGAAACAATGTGTGAAGCTGCCCTGTACTGAATCTGGCTCTTGGTGTGGTGTATATACAGCCAGCAAGGTCTTGGTAATTATGACACTTTCTTGAATTGCCATCATTGTAAAAATGGCATCAATTGTGTATATGCTTGCTGCATAGAGATGCCAGTAAACACATGCATAGTCTGGTGACCCTATGTGCTCCTCAACTGATTGCAGAGTATAGGAGCCTCTCTCATATGTGGACTGGCCCCAAGGGATGAGCCATCAAGTGATGAGATATCAAGTGATGCACGTGCATGTGTAAACCACCACCTCTCAGTTGTGGTCAAGAGAAGTCTATAGATTCTATGCATTTTATTTATTTATTTTATTTCTCTATGTAAAAGTTCTTTAATAACTTTTGTTGAAAAGCAGTATATAAATATTCGTCATCGTCATAGTAGTATGCACATTTGTAGGTGGTGGTATGCGAGGGAATAAGCATGGCTGTGGATCCTGAGACCAGGCCAAAAAAAAAAGTATGAAGGAAAAAGACATAGATACCTGAATCATAACCTGCTAGTTGTTCAGACTATAAAGAGCTCAGAAAGGCCTAGTTACTGCCAGTTTGTAGCTTTTTAAAGAATGGCCACCGATATTGATCAGTTCCTTTGGCTGACTCGTCATGGTCTTTATCAGACCATGAAGCCTACAGTGTACTTGTAGAGGGGGAAACACAAAATGCACTGTGGCATGTGGGAGATGGCATGACCCAAAAGCAGACCCATTGTTTCCAGCCAGGGTAGAGCAGGTTCTCCTGGGGTGGACAAGAAAAAAGGTGGTGGTAGGGTCTGAGCCATGCTGCAGTGAACAGAGTCCAGGATTGATAAGAAAAAAGTACCTACAGGGGTTGTTCAGGTAAGGAAGCTGGAGGAACCATGAGCAGCGGTGACAGTAGAAAGCAGTTCAGGAACATAGCCCAGTAATGAAAGGAAATGAGGTTGCAAGAACATTCACAACCTTTGTAGCAGTCTTCCCTCTAATAGATTCCCAGATGTTGTTGACTACAACTCCAAGAATCCCCAGCTGCAGTGGCTTTTGCTTGGGGATTCTTGGAGTTGTAGTCAACAATATCTAGGGATCTCTGTTACAGAGAACACTACTTTGCAGGCTTGCACACTTCACTTGTTCAAATCTTGACACCAAATGTTTTATAGCGGCTTCCCTCATACACACAAGGAAATCTTGAGTAGATCTAATTAAAGGTTTATTCATCAACAACTCCCTTTTCTCCTTCTCCTTTCTCTCCCCATTTCCTTTCTGACTCCTCCCCCACACTGGGATCCCCCTTGGGACAAATGTCCAAACAACCAATACAAAACATTACAGGTTAGAATACAGGTTAGGTGGTCTTATGATTCTTTGCTAATTTGTCTTTTGATACTGGTGTTAATATTTTAAGTTGTTTTGTTGAAGTTTTGTTTATTTCCATATTACGTTTTGAACTTCCATAAGCTGCTTAATTGAATGAATGAATGAACAAACACTGCAGTGCAAGAAATAGAACAAATGGAACTAAGAAGCCATAGAGGTTGAATATAATCCATTCAGTGGCTTCACAGATCACAGCTAATGTTTTCTAGAGATTTTTAAAAAAACCGATAAGCTGTGCAAGTGTCGGGTTGCAGAGGCATATCTAGGATGTGGCAGGCAGGGCACGTGCCCCGGGCACCACTTGAGGGGGGGGGCGTGTGCCATTTTTTTAAAGTTTAAAAATTTAAAAAATGGCCACCGAAAACAAAATGGCCACCGCACATGCTCAAATGGCCTCTGTGAGTCCCTAGGCCATGCCAGGCCTTGCAGAGGCCATTTGAGCATGCATGGTGGCCATTTTATTTTCAGCGGCCATTTTTTAAAAATTATTTTTTTAAAATGGCCACCACACATGCTCAAATGGTCCCTGTGAGGCCCTAGAGGCCAGCAGGGGGAGGAGGGATCTTTGCAGACCCCACACACATGGCCTTTAGGAAGCCCCCCAAAGGGGCTACAGGTAAATATTTTTTAAAAGTTTAATATAATATAAGTCACTGTACACATATTCAGATTGGCACTATGTACAGAGAATCAGGGCTTGTGAATACTGAGCTGAAGCGTATGAGCTAGGATTGTATTCATTTGCTCTTACTTTGCTTCTTGTGATAAGTGAGTTAAATGTGATATCTTAATCATATGGCTATTAATGGTGAGTTTGTCTTTGAATCAGTGTGAAATCCTTAGTATTAAGGCCCACCGGGAGTTTCTTGCTCTCTTTCGCTCATTTTAACTGTCTTTCTGAAAGACTAGAATATATTCCAAGCAGTGACACAGTTTACTCTGCATATCCTTTAATTTTTTTTCAAAGTATCTGGGAAAAGTCAAATTCTCCATTGATTTTTAAAACTTATGTAATAGTGATGCTACAATGCATAGTAGAGAATTAGACAGGCACTTCTGTTTAGTTTTCCAAGTACACCTCCACATAGTATTTGGGTATTTCATGTGCTCCAGCATACTAAAATTTGTAGTTTACCAGCATTTTTTGGTCTGGCTACGTCCACTGCTAAATAGTTTTTGAAATATTAAAAGATTAACGAGCTTGACTTGTATTTTTCAGCTGATATTATGGTAAAGTTATCTGAAAGATGGGTGTCAGATGTTTGGACTGGGGGCGCAATTTCAGTGCTTGCCCTAGGCGCTATTTTCCCTAGATACACCTCTGTCAGGTTGTAGCTATTGTTCAATTAGGTTCGAGGGCTTGTACATTTTTTGTGGGGTGTTTGAAACCACCTTTAGTCTTCAAATCTTCATGCGTAGCTGCCTGTGGCAGCTTTGGGGCTGCAGTGCCTTGTTATGAGTCAATGAACTGGGGCTGTACTGTTCAGTGTTGAACACACACATGTGATCCAGACTCCAATGCCAAGTAATCAAGTGTAAAGAAATCAGGTGATGGGCATGTATGTGTAAATCTGACTATGAACCAGCTACATAAAGTCCAAGAACCCTTCCATTTGCATAATTTACCTTGAGTTGGATCTTCCACATTGCAAACCTTCCACACATTATCTCTTTTCATCCCCCAGCTGGCCACTCTACTTGCTCTTACATTCAAGGCAACCCCATGCCATTCAAAACCTTTTCTCAAGCCTGCCAGTTCTTCTTTCACTTCCCACCCTTTTGTCTTTTTAAGTCTCAGCCTCAATACTAATCAATCGGCAATTTAAGATGTGCATACATATCAATGAAATAATATGTTCTAGCAAGCCACAATAGTTTTCCCCTGTGGGAGAGGTGGTAACATTGCCCTCAGGTAGGTCAGCAATTGGTTTTTAGGAAGGCCAGATTTTGCATGGAGTAAAATCTGAAGGGTGCTGCCCAGAATTTCCATGCTATTCAAGATGCAAGCAACGGTCTTTTTAATTCCATCATTCCTAGTCTGAATAACAACCGAGGCAGAAACTTACTATATGCACCTTAGCCTCTGAATTCTGTGTATGGGCCAAGACACAGGCAAATGGGAATGAGCAGCTGAGACACATGAGAAGATAAATCTGCCAAAACCTCTGTGCCTGTTCACACTGAGGAGTTGGTTAAATTAAAGAACACTTTGCCTGTGTCTCTCTCACCTTGCACAACTTGACTGAATTGGGGATGGAAAACCTTGGGGATGAGATTGGAATCCTTTAGAAAGCTGCATTCGACTTTCCTGGTGCTACCCTAAGCACCACTGCAATCTCTAGCTTGAATAAAGCATTGATGTTTTTTGTTTGCAAGGCATGCAGTGGAAAGAGAGGGGAGCAACAGGGTGGAGGATATTGTGGCAGGGCCATCGGTTCCCATGGCAAAGAAGCACTTTGATCTCCAAATTGAGGTTAACTGTAGTCAGAAAAACCATGTAAAAGCTGTAATCTCCAACTAGGTCCCTCAAGGCCCAATTTTCCATGTTACTGTAAAATTTCTCTCGCCTCCCAAAGGTTTTTCAGTAATAGCTAATGCCATCTATTTTTACAACTAAATTTAATGATGGTAATTAAGGTCAATCAGGGAGCAGCCAGGGTGGCTGGAAGGCTAGGAAACCATGACAGTAGCAATTAAGTGTGGCTGTGATATTTGGGTAGCTGATAATGGCCCAGATGTTATCCGGTCTTTTGATTGTCACTTGCACTTAGACCTATAGGTCTGTGACTTTGCAAAGGAGTGCTCATACTGGAAAACGATGAAGCCATTTTGTAATATTCTAGCGGCATTCCTTGTTTGGGAAGACTGACAAATTGTGCTGACAGAAAGTGTGACCCATGGAGGTCACGAAACTGACCCATTCACCACATGAACTGTCACAGGATGGCATGGAGGTAGAGAAACATCCATAACAGTAGGACCTAGATCTGCCTGTCTCTATCAGACAAGTGGCAGAAGTTTGGACTCTGGAGGGTCTGTTATGTTTATGAACATCTCACCTGTCATTTTAAAAAAAGAATAAGTCTCACTAATTGTAGAGAAACATTCCAAAAGTTTCTGTGTGATACTCCTTGGTGGCTCATGGAGCCTAAAATAAGGGACAGCGTCAAGGGAAGTATCTAGTGGAATACCACAAGGCTCTGTCCTGGGTTCTGTGCCGTTTTTGGATGAGGAAGTATTGGGGATGCCTGTCAGATCTGCAGATGACACAATCCTGGGGAAGATAGCTAACACTTGAAGACAGAATCAAGATTCAAAATAATCAGAACAGGCTCAAGTGTTGGGTTAGAACCAACAAAATGAAGTTCAACAAAGACAAATGGAAAGTCTCGCACATAGGTAATAAAAATCAAATGCACAATACAGGGTGGGGGAGATCTGGCTTGGCAGCAATACATTTGAAAAAGATATGGGTATCTTGGTGGTTCACAAATTGAACATAATGAAACCATAGTAATGCTTCCATTCTATTCTGTGATGCTCAGCCCTCATGTGGAAAATACTGTGTCCAGTTTTGGGCACTGAATTTTCAGAAGGATATTGATAAATGGGTTTAGAGAAGGGCCACAACGATGGTGATGGGTCTGGAAACCACGTTTTCTGAGGAACAGTTAGAGAAGATGAGTATGTTTAGTCTGGAGAAGAGGCAATTAAAGGAAGATATGATGGCTGTCTCCAGATATCTGAGAGGCTGTCACACAGAAGTAGGAAAGGACTTGTTCTCTGTTATTCCCAAGAGACCAATACTAGAATGAATAGTTTGAAATGACAAGGAAGCAGATTCAGTCTAAATGTCAGGAGAAATTTTCATTGAGGGGTGTGGGGAGAAACATTGATTGGTTCCCCACACAGAGTATGCTATGATATTAAAGAAATTTAGCCCAAGAGATTATCTGGAGACAGTAGGTTGAGTTAAAAAAACAAATAAAACTTTATTAAAAGAATTAAAAGATCACATATTGAGAGAGAGAGAGAGAGAGAGAGAGAGAGAACAACATACCCAAATAGGCACTAGCCTTCTTAACAAGTGAACAATTCTGACTCTTAACTGACCAAGAGAGATATAGGCCGGATTTGGACGTAATGTGAAACTGGAGTTACATGGGGCAGAGGCTGGAACTCTGTTATGTCTGAAGTGTAGAAATACGGTTTTGCAGCAAAAGCGAGCTGCTGTTTGCCTCGCCAAACTCCAGTTTAAACCTTCAGTTTGCAATAAGGTTCACCCCTGAGACCAGAGGTTTGGCCGCCAAAGCGCTGTGTCTGAATGCAGGTGGCACCATAACTGGTTCCACACAATTTTTGAAACCGCAATAATTGAGACAGTGGCGCAAACCCACCCGGGATCGCAGCTGCTCCATGCCTGTGGCACTTCGTGCTGGCCACCTCTCCGAGCACCAGCCCTGCCCCTCCTGTCTTCATTCCAGCAATGCAGTTGTCTAGCATCAGGGACTCCGCCACGTCCCATCCCAAGCTTGTCGGCCTGTGAAGTGGCAACGTCACACAGGGGCATTCCCTCTTCCCACTCTGTCCCTTGTTCCCCCTTCCTGGCAAGTAGGAGGGAAAGGGGATGGGATGACAGGACAGGCACAAAGTGCTTTGCTTCCTGAGAATAAAGCTACAATTTATATTCTCAGACACAAACACTCCATGTAGCAACATCAGCTGGGCACCCCATTAGAGCGCCGGGACAGAAACTAATGGCGGGGGCCGGGGCCGGTTTTATAAGGCATCCCCAACCAGGAATGCTTAAGAACATAAGAACAGCCCTGCTGGATCAGGCCCAAGGCCCATCTAGTCCAGCATCCTGCAGCAACACATAAGGAGACCCCCGCCAGAAAGCAAGCAGCCACCCAGGCTTGGGGGTCTCTCCAGGAAGCTCCATGCGCTTGTGTGGGGCATCTTGGGGCTCCCGGAGGCCGCACGGCCCCTGCTCCCTGCAGCCCCCACCAACTCCGTGACGGAGCCGGAAGCCATGTGGGTGGCCAATCCAGCTGCCCAGCTACGAGCAGCTGCTCGTCTGCGGGGAGAGCAGGCTAAGTCCATTCTCCCCGAAAGCCCAACAGAAGCTCTTCTCACGGATCGTGAGAAAAACTTATACATCTTGTGGCAGAGAATTCCACAAGCTGATTATATGTTGTGTACTTCAATTTGTTGGACCTAAATTTCTTGGCAACCAATTTCATGGGATGACCCCTGGTTCTAGTGTTATGTGTGAGAGAAAAAGATTTCTCTCTACACCACACATGATTTCATAGACCTCTATCATGTCTCCTCGCAGTCGTCTTTTTTAAAAAAACTAAATAGTCCCAGGTGTTGTAGCCTTGCCTCATAAGGAGGGTGCTCTAGGCCCTTGATCATCTTGGTTGCCCCCTTCTGCACATTTTCCAATTTCCTTTTTTAGATGTGACAACCAGAATTGTATGCAGTTCTTCAGGTGTGGCTGCACCATAGTTTTGTATAAGGGCATTATAATATTAGCAGTTTTATTTTCAATTGCCTTCCTAATGATCCCTAGCATGGAAGTGACCTTTTTCACAGCACATTGAGTTGACACTTTAGTTTGAACAGCTAAATTCTAATTTTTGCACAAAAAGTTTGGGGAAAGGGGTGAGTCCTGGAAAGAACATCCCTGGTCATTGTGGGACCAACTCCCCCCCCACCCCGGATCCTCTGCCCTCCTTCATATACATATCCCCTCCTAGGAAGTCAACATTTTTCCTTCCCTTTCCTGAGTCATTGTCTTTTGCTTAGTTATAAAAATAAGTGGACAGATTCTCACAGCCTAATCTTAGACCTCTCAAAAGACCCTCATTGGGAGGTGCAACATGCATTTGGCCTGTCTTATAATGGATTTCATTAATCTCTTTGGTGGCAGGCGGTGCAATTGGTGTCAGAAGAAGCACTGGCATGGTATGCCATTAAAAAGGATTTAAATGCCCTTTCCATGCTGAGGGCAGACTGACCATTCCAAAAAGGCATTATCTCACTTAGCACACCCACTTCAAGGTTGTGGCCAATTGCAGCTGCTCTTGTGGAATGCTGATGCTTTGCTCACAGTCTGGCAATGCAAGCGCTACAGAACTTACTGTGATCGGTCTCGGTGGACTAAGAAGAGGGAGGGGCTCCCCCTTCCTGAAACTGGAGGTTGCCAGATCATGGTTGGATGAACATCTGTGATGTGATTTACAGTTTAAAATTGAAACCACAGGTTCGTCAACCTCCAGTTTCACATTACGTGCAAATGTGGCTCTATTAACACAATTCTTCATGCCTCTAGTGGCCAGAAGAGGTTACTGCGGTGCTAAGAGCAATGCTTTAGAACAGGGTTTCTTAACCTGGGTCCCCAGATGTTTTTGGACTACAACTCCCATCATCCTCAGCCACAAAGGCCATGTCTGGGGATGATGGGAGTTGTAGTCCAACAACATCTAGGGGCCCAAGGTTAATAACCCCTGCTTTAGAATTCTCACTTCTAACGCTCCTCCTCATTGCTTGAACACTGATCAAGAACTCCCACCATCTCTCTCAATGCAGGAAAGTGATCTCTTGGTAATGGCTTTGTGATTACATCTGCTAACATTATTTATTTTATTTTATTTTATTTAGCAAATTTATTGACTGACTTCCTAAGACTTGAGGCGGTTTACATAAATTAAAACAATAGCAGAGAAGACGACCCCCCCCCAAAAAAACCCCACTAAAATCTTGGCAAAATAGATAAATTTTCAGAAGCTTCTTAAAGGATAGAAGGATGGGGGGCACTACGAATCTCAGGAGGCAAGGTGTTCCATAAGGAACATTTTCTCCATTGGGCAATATTTTAACTCCACAAGACCCTTTTCTTGAACTTCATGCACATAATGGTATTTTGTTTCAATATGCTTTGTTCTGGATTTTGTCTTCTCCATTTGTGAAAGTGTAATACAACTTTGTTCTCAAACAATTCAGTTGGTTTTGGTTCATCAGCTCCAAAGTCTTGCAACAATTTGTGTATCCATGCCATTTCCTGGCAACCCTGAGTGGCTGACATATATTCCACTTCCATAGAAGAAAGAGCAAAAGTGTTTTGCTTTCGACTGCACCGATTAATCACTCTACCTCCATAAAAGAACAGGTATCCACTTGTGGATTTACAATCTGTACTGTCTTCTAGGGATGTGCAAACCAGTTCAAATTCGAAATGGTTCGGTTCGATGGTTGAAATTCGAACCGAACCAGCCATCAGGTTTGAGCTGCAGGTTTGAATTTGAACCAAAGTGGGGGTGGTTCATTTTGAACCAGTTTGAAATTGTTTGAACCTCCAAAAGTGGGTAGGGTGGTAGCTGGCACCCATGGGTACTGACCACCCTAACCCCAAAGCAATTGGACACTCAATTGATTTTTAATGAATATTTGAAATATATATTTATTTTTTCTAATAGGGTATAATGGGACTCAAACCAGCCCATTATTCCCTATTGTGGAGCACCCATGGGTGCCAACAACCACCCAAACCCTGAAGCAATCAGACACTCTTACGCTTTTTTATGAATATTTGAACCACTTTTGGAGGTTCAAACCAATTCAAACCAGTTCGAAACCGGTTCGAATTTGAACCGAGCCAAGAGGGGTTCGAGCAAAACCAAAACCACACCTCCCCCTCCTGGTTCGAACCCGGTTCGAATTCGAACCGAACCGGGCAAACCAATTTTGTGCACATCCCTACTTTATTCTGCCCAGTCTGCATCCATATAACTCACTAGTCTAGGATTACTACTTGCTAGCAATTTAAGTTTTAAATGAGCTGTACCTTTAAGGTACCTACTCTGTCTTTTAACTGCAATCCCATCATTTTTGGTGGGTGTACTCTCCTGCTTAAAATTTCCACAGCTCCAGCAATGTCTGGTCTTGTTACAGTGGTGATATATAGAAGTTTCCCAATTGCTCTCTTATATTGCTCATTGTCTGGAAGTCCTTTTGCTGGAACACCTTTGTTGGTTCTTGCTCTGGATAGTTAGTTAGCACAATAATTACATCAGCTTTTTTCTCTGAAGTTTCATGTTCAGGCTCCTTGTGTATCTGAATGCCTGGTTTAATATCTTGTGCTTTATCAGCAGTTGGCTTTTCTTTTTCATAAAAATATACCACATAACACATTTGTATTGTTTTTGTGGCAAGATCGAGTATTCTATTCTCTTTACATCCCTGTGCAGAGCCAATGAACATCCCTTCGTTACACCTGCAGTTGAATTTGGTTATTTTAGACTTTGGCACATAGGCATATGCTTTTGAGCCAAACAATCTAATATGCTCCATATTAGGCTTCTTTCCATGCCACAGTTCAGATGGTGTTCTATTTATAACTTTAGTAGGCAGTCTGTTTTCTAAATAAGTAGTAGTCATATTTACCTCTTCCCAAAACTTACTGTCTAGTCCTTCATCCAGCAAAATGCATCAGGCCATTTCTTTTAAAGACCTATTCTTTCTTTCTGCAATGCTGTTTTGTTCTGGAAGATATGGCATTGTCATTTGATGTTCAATGCCCTCTTTTTTGTTTTATTATTTCATTTCCTGTATACCCACCTCCATTGTCTGATCTCAGAATCTGAGGCTTCCTTCCAAATGTATTGTAAATTCTTACAACACATTCTTTCAATTTCTCAAGTACTTGATTCTTTTCACTAATTAAATAAGTAAATGTATATATTGAGTAATCATCTATGGAAGTTAACAGACACTTGTTTCCCCCTAGTGAATTGATCTGCATGGGCCCACAAATATCACTGTGTATCAGCTCAATAGATTGCTGTGTCTCTAGGAACATAGGAAGCTGCCATATACTGAGTTAGACCATAGGTCCACCTAGCTTAGTATTGTCTACAAAGACTGGGAGCAGCTTCTCCAAGATTGCAGGCAGGAATCTCTCTCAGCCCTATCTTGGAGGTGGAGGGAACTTGGAACCTAGATGCTCTTCCTAGAGTGGCTCCATCTCCCAAGGGCAATATCTTACAGTGCTCACACATCTAGTCTCCCATTCATATGCAACCAGGGTGGACCCTGCTTAGCTAAGGAGACAAGTCATGCTTACTACCACAAGATCAGCTCTCCTCCCTAGACCAGCTCTCCTCCCTCTCTTCCTTTGTATTGTGGAAATGTGGGTTTAGTTCCCTTCACCCTTGCACAGCATGTACAATTGAACTCTACATTACAATAAGGCTATTCTCACGACTGCACGGAACTGGGTGAAGGGAGGCCAGACCGGTTCTGTGCAGTTGTGTGCTGCAACGGGGGCCGCACAGCTCCCAGCAGCAAATCTTCAAAAACACCCCTCCCCTTAAATGAGGTTAGTGGAGTAAGTGCTCTGTTAACTCCGTTCTTCTGATTGTGAGATGCTGTGGTGCAGCTCTGAGGCATGGTGACTCACGAGGAGACCCCCAACTGGGAGGCTCCAACAAGCCTCCCGGGCTCGGGGGTCTCCTCAAGATGCCCTGCACACTTGTGTAGGATTTCCAGGGTCTGAATAGCCCCCAATCCCTGCCACCTCTACTGGCTCCCTAACAGAGCCAGTAATTGTGTGGGCGGCCGATCCGGCTTTCCAGGGATGGCTCCCTGCTCGTGTGTGTGGGCGAGCAGGCTAAGCCTGCTCTCCCCACAAACCACCTCAAGGTGCTTCACTTTGCTTGTGTGAAGTGCCTCAACATCTTATATTTAGGCCTCTGGCTAGATCCTCCTTCTCCAATTGAAGGGAGGAGAGCTGGTCTTGTGGTAGCAAACATGACTTGTCCCCATAGCTAAGCAGGGTCTGCCCTGGTTGCATATGAATGGGAGACTTGATGTGTGAGCACTGCAAGATATTCCCCTCAGGGGATGAAGCCGCTCTGGGAAGAGCAGAAGGTTTTAAGTTCCCTCCCTGGCTTCTCCAAGATAGGGCTGAGAGAGATTCCTGCCTGCAACCTTGGAGAAGCCGCTGCCAGTCTGTGAAGACAATACTGAGCTAGATAGACCAATGGTCTGACTCAGTATATGGCAGTTTCCTATGTTTCCTAAGTATTACATTGGGATCTTTGTTTCCCATTCTTCCATGCCATAAAGTCAAACATTTTAAATGTAAACATTGTTTTGCAATTTTGGCCTCTTCATTTATACAATCCACTTCAAATAGGACACTCTCTTGCAAAGTCCCTTTCATTAGTAGTTCACTTTTATCTGTGATAAAACATCGTTTTCCTTTGAATTTTACCTCATAAGCTTTCTCTGCAGCATATTTAACCAACATCAGGTTGGACTCAAGTGTGGGCACAAGCAATGCATCCTCAACAATCAGTTTCACTGCTTCTCCTTTTTGCAGTTTGCAGTGTAGCCTTGCAGAACCTCTGCCTTCAGCAAACAGCTGCTTCCCATCTTCTAGAAAAATGCCTAATAATTTGTGTCCAACTTAGTAAATCATTCTCTGTTTTTCATCAAATTGCTGGTTGTACCTGAATCAATACAAATCCCAGCATGACATTTTGTAGAACTAGCTCTTAAATTCTTCCCTGTATTAGCGGCATATGTTTTATGTTTGTCAGACTTATTCTCTCCTTCCTTCCATGCATTTTTCCTTGTATGCCTAGGTGACTCATTCCACTTGTGGGGTTTCACCTCCTTTTTAGTTACGAATTCTTTGTTCTGAGTATATTGAACCTTCATGTGTCTGGGACTCTTACAGACAATTTTTTTGGAGGGGCAGGATACATTTTAAAAGCATTTTCTTCACTTAACTTTAGTTGGTGTCCATTGCTTCTGCGCAAATTAAAGTTTTCCAAATGGTTTATTAAAAACTCCAAATTCAAATCATATTTGGCTTCCAATATGACAATTTGGCTTCCAATTACAATAAGCTCAAAATGCTCAGGAAGACTGTTCAACAACAATCCAATCTGAACTATATCAGGCAGAATTATTCCTTGTGTTTCACTGTTGTGAAGTCTTCAACATCTTATATACATGCTTAGACAGATACTCTCCCTTCTCTAGTTTCTTATTTTACACATCTTTATAACTTGTTGTACCTTGGAGACAGCTGACTTTCTTTCATAAAATTTCTTCAGAGTCTCTCACATTTCCTTTGCATATTGTTTATTTCTTAAATGAACCAATATAAAGTCACTCACTGATAAATTATCCCGGTGACTTTATCATCTGCACTGTCCCTGGCTCGTCTTTCTTCTCCTTCTCTGACAGGGTGCTCTGTGTGTAATACCCTGCTGTTTTCATGGCTTTTTAGGAGCATCTTCATTTTGAAAGAACACAGCTCAAAATCTGGACCATGTAATTTCTAAATCCTCTCCATCTTTGAGAGAATCTTGTTTTCTTATTCAGGTTAATTACTTTCTTCACCAATCTCAGAGCTCTGGGCTCATAACCCTGTTGAGAGGTGTGGGAAGAAAGATTGATTGATTTCCCACACAAAGTATGCTCTGGTGGTAAAGAATTTTAGCCCAAGATATTATCTGGAGACAGTAGGTTGAATTCAAAAAACAAATAAGAATTAATTAAGAAACGAAAACATCACATACTGACAGAGAGACATAGAACAACATACCCAAACAGGCATTAGCCTTCAAAAACTGAACAATTCTAATTAACTCTAACTAACTCTAACTCTAACTTAAATTCTAATTCTAATGCTTAACTGAACAAGAGGCCTATTAACATAACCCCTCGTGCCTCTAGTGGCCAGAAGAGATGATTGTGGTGCTAAGAGCAATGTTTAGGAATTCTCACTTCTAACCATTTTCTAACTGTAATCTGCTCGACAGTAGAACAGTCTGTCTCATATGGTGGTGCCTTTTCTTTCTCTAGAGGTTTTCCAAAAGAGGCTGGACCTCCATCTTTCAAGGATGGCATCGCAGATTCCTGCACTGAGTAGGGTTTGGGACCAAAAGACCTCCAAGGTCCCTTCCAACCTGTGACACTGCTTTATTTATTAGCTCATTAAAATAATCAAGGTGCAAAACAAAATAAACAGTCACATATATCGAAAGAATTATTATGATTAGCAGCATTTAATTAAAAAGAAAAGATTAATCCATAATCAGCCATTAAATGACAGCAGTCCAGAGATATTTAGGAAGCCACACTGAAAAAACATGCCAGAAAAGATATATCTTAGATGCTCACGAAAAGGCAAGCAAAGATGGAGCCAGATGGATCTCCCTTGTGAGGGCATACCGTAATATTTGTGTCACAACAGAAAGCTTCCTGTCCCTTTTACTCACTGATGGTGGAGGAACACAGAACAGATGTTCTGTGAGGTAATAGCCCTATTGAGACATTATGCCACAGAGGCTGTAGTTGTGTACAGCTTTTGAAAGTACATCAGAAGTCCCACCCTGATGCATCACTCACTCAGTACCTTGGCATGCTGCTCACAGTTACAGGTTTTTAAGAAGCACACACTGTAAGCATGATGGTGGGTGTTTCTGTGATCAGCAGCCACTGGAACCTGCTGATCATGGAAGTGCCCGCTATCAAGCTCTCTCTCTCTCTCGCTCTCTCTCTCTCTATATATATATATATCTTCTTACTTTTTAAAAAAAAAAATAACAGAAATAAACAAGAAACAATAGAAAAGGAAGGAAAATGAAATAAAAGTAATTTCACAATTAGCAGTTCTTAGACATCTCATAATTACATATATCGATCAGGAAGTCCAGCAGCCCTCTGTTCTCAACCTTCCAAAAAAAAACAACCACCCTCACAAATCCACCCTTGCCAAGAATTATTAGAAAAGAAAAACAAAACAAAACACAGGAATAGCCTTGTATTCTAGAAAGAAAAGCCAAATCTTGGATGAGGGTGTTGACCCTGTGCTAAATTGTAAATTATGAAAGGCTCCCAAGTAGAAATAAATGTTCCATCTGAAGTGTTCCATAAGTAAGCCGTAACCTTGGCCATAGAGGCATATTCCCATAATTTTAATAACCACTTATCTATCATTGGGATTATTTGTTGTCTCCATTTAGCCGCATATAAGATCCTGGCTGCAGTAATTATATACAAAGAGAGCTTTGAATACTCAGTAGGAACAGGGGCGTAGCTAGCCTGCTGGCGGCCCGTGTGCAGCCACGGCGGGTGCCCCGATAGCCCCGCCCCCTGTATCTGACGTCAGATGCGGGGGCGTGGTCTGGCTCCTGAATGGAGCCTTGAGGCTCCGTTCGGTATCACTGCAGCAGTTTAACTGCTGAAGGGGCCGCACGGCCCCTTCGGCAGTTAGACGAAGCCTGGTGCTGCGTTCGCAGCGCAGCCCAGGAGCGGCTCTTCCCTGGGAAGAGCCGCTTCTGGGCTGCGTTGCGAACACAGCACCAGGCTTCGTCTAACTGCCGAAGGGGCCGCACGGCCCCTTCAGGAGCTAGTTAGGCTGGCGCTGCATTCCCAGCGCCAGCCAGGAGCGACTCCTCCCTGCCTTTGCAGGGAAGAACCGCTCCTGGCTGGCACTGTGAATGCAGTGCCAGCCTTTGTTCAGCTCCCGAAGGGGCCGCGCGGCCCCCCGCTCAGGAGCTAAACTACCGCCCATGTGTCTGAGGTCAGATGCGGGGGGGGCGTGTTGGGGCCGCTCTCGCGGCTCCTGATTGGCCACCGGCCCGGGTTCTTTGAACCCGTTGGCCCAATGGTGGCTCCGCCCCTGAGTAGGAATATAGGATTTAGTCATGTTTAACAAAAAAGCCTCTGGAGAGTAAGGGAAATTTATATTTAACATTTCTTGCATCTTATGGTGATTTTCCCCCCAGAATTGTTGCGCTTTGCTACATGTCTACCACATATGATAAAATGTCCCCGCATTTCTCTTACACTTCCAACAATCTTAAGAGCAATCATTGTAGGAGTAAAATACCATCTAAAGTACATTTTGTACCAATTTTGTACCAATTTCCCCTTAAAATGCTATTGGCTGTAAATTTAATGTTCACCTTCCATTGGTATTCCCATTGTTGCACATCCATTGTTCTGTTTAAATTTGGCATCCACTTGATCATACAGTCTTTTATCTGTTCTGTTTCTGAATCATATTTCAATAGCCACTTATATATCAATCCCAGTAAATGATCAGTATTTTTTAGTAATTAATACTTTGAATTCTGTTAAGTCTCTAAGTGTGCCACCTTGTCTCTGTATTTCTTTCTGCACTATAGTACTAATTTGTAGATATTGAAACCTTGAGGGCTCATTGGACCACTCTGAAGCAAGAGTCTGGCGCTATCAAGCTTACAGCGTTCACCTCTTCAGACAAATGCCTATAACTGTGAGCAGCATGCTGTGGGGGCTAAGTGAGTGGTGCGTGAGGGTGAGACTTCTAGTGTTCTTTCAGAGGCTGTATGCATGTAAAGTCTCTATGGAATAATGTCTGAATAGAGCTAATGATAGTAAACTAAGGACTAGTTCATGCACTAATTTTTTCCGCAAGTTTTTCTCCATGTGCTAGACCTCCAGTATGTGTGTAGTAGTCAAACATTTCTCTCTTATTAAATTTTAGGCCCAACAAGTTGCCATGAATAGCAGTCCATCAGGAACTTGATGAGCCTTCTTTCATTGCCTGCCCAGGTCCACAAGAATAGTCACCACACCTAGCTGATAAGCATGTGTCTTGGCAGGTCAAAAGTTATCCAGGCCTGTCTTAGTATAATTATGAATTTGGTTCTGGCTGTACTTGGTAAATAAAATTTAACAGAACATTTAACAGAGATAAATGTATGGCCAGTTCAGACATCTCTAACCGCCCCTGCTCATGCACAAAAAGGAGCATGAGCATGTGCATTCCACAATCACCCCACTTCCTGCATGCCATCCTGCAGAATCATAATCACCTCTTGCACACAATTTAAATACTTCAAATTGTATGTGAGGGGCAGTTCTGCCCTCCACACAGTTATGAGTCTGCGGGATGACACACTGAGGCTGTTTTCACATGCAGGCAGAAGTGGGCTAACAAAGCCAAGCCCAGTTTTGCTTATGCATGAGAACTGCTGGGATCGCACCTGATCCTGGCAGCACCTCAGCAGCAAACCCGCCAAGCTAGCCAGCCTCTTAAAGGGGATGAAGGAGCTCTCTTAGCCCTGTTTTTGGACCATCTGCTAGCCCCGGCTGCTTGCAGGGGCTCTCAGCTGGCATCAGGGGAGTCCCCATTTGCGCGGTGCATTATGGGAGTTGCAGGGGCTGAGTTGGTGTCCCAGCCCCCGACCCTCCGCACTGCTGCTGGCTGCTGGCAATTGTGTGGATGGGTGATCCGCCCATCCAGGGAGCAAAGAGGGATCGTCTGCGGGGAGGTGAGTGCAAGCAGCCTTCCTCCGATTTTCAAAAAGGGATCCAGGGACGATTCGGGAAATTACAGGCCGGTTAGCCTAACATCCGTTCCAGGCAAATTGATGGAAAGCATCCTCAAGGAAAAAATTGTAAAGAACCTAGAAGAACAGGCCCTGCTGGGAGTGAGCCAGCATGGCTTCCGCAAAGGTAAATCTTGCCTCACCAACCTTTTGGACTTCTTTGAGAGTGTCAACAAGTATGTGGATAAAGGTGATCCAGTTGACATAGTCTACCTGGACTTCCAAAAAGCTTTTGACAAAGTTCTTCATCAAAGACTCCTGAGGAAACTTAGCTGTCATGGGATAAAGGGACAAGTACATGTGTGGATTGCTAACTGGTTGAAAGACAGAAAACAGAGGGTAGGTATAAATGGAGAGTTTTCACAATGGAGGGAAGTAAGAAGTGGGGTCCCCCAGGGATCTGTACTGGGACCGGTGCTTTTTAATTTATTCATAAATGATCTAGAAGCAGGGGTAAGCAGTGATGTGGCCAAATTTGCAGATGATACCAAACTCTTCCAGGTAGTGAAATCCAAAACGGATTGTGAGGAGCTCTAAAAGGATCTCACCAAACTGGGGGAGTGGGCAACAAATTGGCAAATGCAGTTCAATGTTAGCAAGTGTAAAGTGATGCATATTGGGACGAAAACCCCCAACTTCAAGTATATGCTGATGGGATCTGAACTGTCGGTGACGGACCAGGAGAGGGATCTTGGGGTTGTGGTTGACAGCTCGTTGAAAATGTCGATTCAATGTGCGGCAGCTGTGAAAAAGGCCAATTCCATGCTAGGGATCATTAGGAAGGGGATTGAAAATAAAACGGCTAACATTATAATGCCCTTATACAAAACTATGGTGCGGCCACATCTGGAGTACTGCGTACAATTCTGGTCACCACATCTTAAAAAGGACATTGTTGAACTGGAGAAGGTACAGAAGAGGGCAACCAAGATGATCAGGGGCCTAGAGCACCTTTCTTATGAGGCAAGACTACAACACCTGGGGCTTTTTAGTTTAGAAAAAAGACGACTGCAGGGAGACATGATAGAGGTCTATAAAATCATGCATGGCGTGGAGAAAGTGGAGAGAGAGAGATTCTTTTCCCTCTCACACAACACTAGAACCAGGGGTCACTCCATGAAATTGATTGCCAGGAGGTCTAGGACCAACAAACGGAAGTACTTTTTCACACAACGCGTGATCCACTTGTGGAACTCTCTGCCACAGGATGTGGTGACAGCCAACAACCTGGATGGCTTTAAGAGAGGTTTGGATGACTTCATGGAGGAGAGGTCTATCAATGGCTACTAGTCAGAGGGCTGTGGGCCACCTCCAGACTCAAGGGCAGGGTGCCTCTGAGTACCAGTTGCAGGGGAGTAATGGCAGGAGAGTGGGCACGCCCTCAACTCCTGCCTGTGGCTTCCAGCGGCATCTGGTGGGCCACTGTGCGAAACAGGATGCTGGACTAGATGGGCCTTGAGCCTGATCCAGCAGGGCTGTTCTTATGTTCTTATGTTCTCCCTGCTCTCCCTCGAGCCCTTTCTCACTGATTGTTAGAAAGGCCTCACTGAGTGAGGACCTGCACACCCATATCCTTTCTTGCCCATGAGCAGACTTGGTACATTTGTATTATCTGAACACACGTGTGTGTGTGTAGTTTGGCCCCTTGTTTTTTTAAAAGTCTGTTTTCTGCTTATGTTTAAATCAAGAGTCAAAAGAGATATCAAGGTAACACACAAAGCTGCATTTGCCTTAGAGTCACCACATTTATGTCTTTCCTCTTAGGGCACAATCCAGCCACAATTAAGCCCATTGATGCCCTATTGACTTCAGTGGGACAGTGACACAGATGTTTCCCCCTATTTAAATATCCAAAAGACTTACAAATGCTTAGCTTTGACTATGATGAACATCAAGGGCATGGTCCAGACAATCTTGTTTTCAGGTACTGACATACTGATTTGGTAAGGCTGGAAAACAACATGCACATGTGTGTATTTAAAAATGACAATTTAGGCCAGCTAATGAGGCCAATTTTTTCCTCCCTTTTTGTTTCTCGTAAATATGAGTGCCATTCATTCTTTTCGTGATCACTCAGATTTGTCAGGGGGCAACAGAGGAGATGCTGTGTTGAAATGTCCATCAGTTTGATAATGTAGTTAAGCTGCTGCCTTGAATCTGCATGGGACAAATCAGGGTCCAACTGGGCATGTGCAAAACCTGCAGGCTCTTATATTTAAATGGAAAGCTGCTTCTATTGCTGCTGCCTACTGCTGAGCTTAGAGACTGAAAAAGGGACTCAGTCTGAAGCTTTACGGAGAAAAATCCCTATTGAATAGTGCACAGTTTCAGAAGAGAGAGAGAGAGAATCAGACAAGTCTTTTGAAAAGTTTAAAATGGAGAAAACTGTGTTGATTGCTTAAACGTTCTGTACAGAGGATTTCTTCTTCTTCTTCTGGTGGCATTTCTGAGGGAAATTGTTTTGCTCTTACTCTTATGAATAAGCTGCCCATGCGATGAGGCTTCTCATGCCCACCCACGGACCTCAACTGCAGTAAAATCGGAGATGCCCTCAGTGCCCTGAATGACTCAGAAGCTAATGCCTACAAGCTGGTGGACCTGACTCCATTAGCCCCAACAGTAAGTGTGGCAAAGATATTGCTTGTCTGTGACTTAAGCTTGTAGAAAATAGGTAATTTTAAAAGACTGGTAATTTGCCCAACTTAATGGAACTGTACAGGAACTACTGGGTCAAGTGAATGTATGCATGACTTTTACCTCTGTCAAGCTAGCAGTTCACAAACAAGCCTCTTCAAGGGAAACACGGAAAATGTAATTTCTTTAAAGGCAACACTGATGGAACTGCAAATAAACCTCTATAGACAAAATGTGTGCTCTGTTTGTATTAAAGGTGGTAATTCCACAGCAACTCTGTAGGAAAGAAGAAAACAAACTACCATTTTATGGCTCTTACAAAAAAAGAAACAGAAAAGCCTTTTGTAAAATATATTGCAAAAATTAAAAACTGTTTTTTAATGAAATGGTTGCTTTACTCCATTACAGAAATGTGTGGCTGCCTGTTCTCCAGCCTATGGGAGTACATTAACATGAATCTGGGTTCAAGCTACTATTTGATGACACCAAAGTCAAAATCATGGGCACTTTTATTCACAAGTGATACTCACCAAAAAGCCTTTTATAAACTTTCAATTTGAAGTAAAGGCTTTATGAATTTCCAAATATACACGTTAGTGTCTTGCAGCAAAAACAACTGTCCTATGGCATTTTAAAGAGGGACTATCAAATGTGTTGTGGATTGAAGTTCTGTAGATGCAGTATCTTGAAGTACGCTCTTGCCTATTAACAATTATGCCAAAATGAATTCCTTATAGTTGTTAGGGTATAACTTTTTCCCCCATTTTATTTTTGCTTGATAGTGTGTTGTGATTATTTTCCTAGTGTTTTAGGAAATGAATTGAATTGAATTAATTTACTTCAGGAGGTCTGAAAAGTAACAATCTGAAAAGCAAAATGCCACCTCATCACACGATCTCACACTTGAAACAGGAAATCAGTAACATTTTGTTCAATGTTAAGTTTTCAGTGTTTAAACCACCAACCAAACAGAAAGATTAAAGAGTGTCTGAACTATTTTGAAATTAAGGGCTTCTTCATTTGTGACCATTTAGGGAAGGTTTCCAGACTTGCAGCAAATTAAACACTCTTAAGTAGAATTAGGCATTCCTATGCCCGTTGATCTCAGGAGGTTTAGGCACACCTACATAGGATTGGGTGGTTGTGTTACACTTTGTAAGTGATAATGTGCATTGGAGTTTTAATTCCATGCTGAAGAAATATTATGTTTGAAGCTGCCCCTGGAAATTGGTTTAAAATGCTTTCTTTCAGATTCGTATGATATGAGTGCATTTTAGTATGGCTATCAGACGGCACACTTTAGCTTGATCAGTGAAATTAGTTTTAAAAGAGCCATTTTTAATATTTCCTCAGGCAGCATTCTTGCCCATCCAAGTGGTCTTCTCACATGACAAGAGTAATGTTAGGAGGGAGGCATGCACAGAAGATTTTGGATCAGCTTTTGTGAGCAAGGGGTGCTCCAAGTATGATGTTTTGCGCATTCGCTCCTCTGACATTACACTGCTCATGTGACACAACCATTCCCATGAGCACTTAAACATATAAGAGAGCCACCACTGACTGAGGTGAACACAAAATTAAAGCTTGGTTTTTAAATATCCTAGGTTTTCATTTTAAGTAAAAACAATGACAATATAAATATAGCTAGCCAATTAAAATATGTTTGTAATTTTAAAGAAATGCCAAGCTTTACAAAGGCAGGTTTCAGAGTAGAGGTGGAATTTGACTTTGGGGACTCGTTTGTATTTTTTTATTATTTACATAATGCCATCAATGTATAAGATGCCTTACAGAGTAATGTGACTGAAAGAAGAGGTCCCTTCCCTCAAGGAGCCTGCAATCTACCTCTTGACAGAGAGGGAGGCAATAGAGGAAGAGCAGGGAACAAGAAAGAAGCAACAGGGGGAGAAAATGTGCAAATCCAGTTGCATCCACTCAAGCTTGGTTTACATAGCAAATGGACATTTTTAATGCAGTACATGAATTAATTTTAATTTCTACAACTTTATTTTGGAGCCAAATAAGCAGATTGCCTGCCCTCAGGGGCATGAAAGCCAAATTAGATGGATTTCATAATGAAAGTGAATAGTAGATGCAGTGACAATGTGGGTGGGAAAAGACGAGAGCTGTTTGTTCAATATTTTATACTAGTTTTTAGTGCTGCTGTGTTTTTTAAATTGATGTGGAGTTTTTATGTGTTACTTAAATTTTAATAAACCACTGATAATGGCCTACAAAATTACATGTTGAAAGTGGGGTACACATTTAAAATACATAAATAAGGGGAAAGTGTTGCACTGAGGACAGGTATATGTATGCAAATATGCATGAGCGGAAACATTTCAACACACAACTTAACAGATTCCCAGCCCACAGATTTCTTTCCCCACTCTCCCCTCTGTCTCTAAAGCACCCGGCACAGGTCATAAACACACTTGGCTGCCTGGTACAGTGCGGGCCAGTGGCCATCACAGATGGTACACATTTAAGCTATATCATTTAACCAGTTAATTGTTGACAAGTTCACAGCATGGTGGAGAAGAAAGGAGGCTTCAACCTGCTTTGCTTAAACTAATCCCAGATAGCCAGGGCATGGTGTCTCTTTCTTGGGGCAGGTGGGTGCCTGCCTTTTCCTCCCCTTTCCCTGGCCAGAGCTTCTGACGTAAGTTAACCGTATAACCATTTAATAGGGGTTTTACATCCCCATTCTAAAGGCACCCTAATGCACACATGCTCAATATGTTTTGAATGGCACAGATAGTGTGGGGGTCAGAGAATAATAAGGACATGGCATAAGGGAAGTGTCTGGGAGAAGTGAGGCAAGGAGGCTCCTAGGCTGGAGGAAGGCATTTGTTTTCAGAGAGCTGAAAGCTGTGCAGTGTTACACATCAAGAAGCCCTATTCAGACTTAAGTTGTATGTAGATACGGATGTCTGTTTTGGGGTGAATTACTGTATATGCACACATTGTAAAAATGAAACTAGATAAAGACCCCTCCACATGCAGGGTACAGATAGAGAGTGTACTATTGTATGTGCAGATTGTGAACGACTGGATTGTGTACAGACCTGTATCTGCATACACTGTGCTCAGGTTGTATGTGAACACATTGTGTGAATAGGACTATGGACAATGATCACATAACTGCAAATAGCTTCACAAACAGTTTGCCCTGGGTCTAGTGCCCACAGGAATATACATCACCTCATTGTTCTGCACTTCATGACTGTCAGTTGAATATATGGACTGATTCCAGGTGAAAGCATCAAGAAAATGAATTCCATGAGTTAATTGGCCTTCACAGTTAATCACCACAGAGAGAACTGTTATGTCACTCAATTGCTGCATTATTTATTGAACCCTGATTCAGGCTCTGCACAGGTGTTGATAATGTAACAGAGCTATATACAGCTTTCTGGCAGGTCTCTGAAACACAGGCCTGCAGCAGGGTGCCTCGTAGTCCAGTGGGAGAGGGGAAGGGAGAGTGTGGACTGTATATAAAGGAACTGAATCTCAGTTTGATTTCCTAGTTTGTTTACAAACTGTAATAGCACCTTAAGAGGCACAGCAGGGAAATGCTTGACTAACAAGCAGAAGGTTGCCGGTTCAAATCCCCACTGGTATGTTTCCCAGACTATGGGCAACACCTATATCAGGCAGCAGCGATATAAGAAGATGCTGAAAGGCATCATCTCATACTGTGCGGGAGATGGCAATGGTAAACCCCTCCTGTATTCTACCAAAGACAACCACAGGGCTTTGTGGGAGCCAGGAGTCAAAATTGATTTGACGGCACACTTTACCTTTACCTCACAAACTGTGGGTAGAACATGCCATGATTTGCTGATTTAGACACAATGACAAATCTCTCTTTGTGTTAACCTGCAAACAGAAGCTGTGGACTCCCTCCCTTTGTGTGCAAAAGGGAGGGAAGAGCATGCAAGCCTGAGGCTTCTGATAGCAAGGTGATTAATCATGGTTTAGTGTGGCATCTGAACCTGGCCAATGTAAACTCACGCAATATGTTTCAAGAGAGACAGAACACTTTCTTTGGAAAAGAGTGTAACTGGCCCTGTCCACCCCCAGCACAGTACCTCCAGTGACTGTTGCTGGTGTCTGTCTTGTGTTTCTTTTAGATTGTGAGCCCTTTGGGGACAGGGATCCATCTTATTTATTTATTATTTCTCTGTGTAAACCTCCGTGAGCCACTTTTGGAAGGGTGGTATAGAAATCAATCAATCAATCAATCAATCATCATCATCATCATCAAACATGCAAAATAAATCTGACGACAGTAACAGAAGGGTGGGGAGAGAAATGAAAGAAAACTGTATTAAGTATTAACTTTGTTTAATAACAGTTTATAAAATAACTGTTGCTTAAATATAGTTGGACTTGGCACATTTTTATTTTTTCTTCTATACGTGGTGTCCTCTGTTGCTGCCTTCAGCAGAACTTTTTAGTTGTGGTCACTTAGAAAGGCAGCAAATTCTGAACAGGTTTTACTGAAGTTCAGCCTCGCTAAAGCCTGTTGCTCCTTGCATTTCTTCCTGCTGCTCCTCACAGGAGATAGTTCACACATGCTCAATATCAGCCAAGGAATCTTTATCACAGTCATAGACCAGCATAAAGTAAAAGGGGTGATTACATATTAAAGGTATTTTTACATATTAAAAGTAGATATTAAGAGCCTAAGGGTGCACGATACCAGCATATAATGAAAGACTATGAGAAAAGACTACAACAATCAGGAGTAAAAGTGAAATTTAAAATAAAACTATTGTTGTCTAAGCCAGAACAAGACCACAGACTAACTGTCCCTTAATAGTTAACAGTAAAAATAGGTACAAATATTTGCCATATAAATGTCATTTTTTAAAAGGCATAAAAGAGAGAATCAGGAATGGATTAAAAGTTATATGAAAAACATGGAGGCATATAAAATCATAACAAGTTGGGTCCATATGTTTATAAAAGACATCATAAAGCATCATTAAAAAGGCATAAAAGAGAGAAGCAAGAATGCATTAAAATTATATGTAAAATGTGGGTATATATATTCATACAAAGGCAGCTATAGACATAGTAAGAGTCATCAATTTAGGGCAAGGTAAAAAACCAAGAAGTTGTGGATCTCTAGAACCGTAGGAACGCTGGGCTGCCATGAAGCGCTCTGAGGCAGCAGGCAAAGATGTGCTCCAGTTACTTCACAAAGCTGGGTGCTGGGAACATGCTCAATGCGTTTTAAATGGCTCAGATAGAGTAGGGGTCAGAGAATAATGACATGGCATAAGGAAAGTGTCTGGGAGAAGTGAGGCAAGGAGGCTCCTAGGTTGGAGGAAGGCATTTGTTTTCAGAGAGCTGGAAGTTGTGCCATGCTACACATCAAGAAGCCCTATCCAGGCTTAAGCTGTATGTAGAGGGGCCCTACATACTAAAAGGCGAAGAGGGGCCCTCACTAGAGCGCAGGTGCTGCATCAGGCAATGAATGTTCTAGAGAGGTGTGGGATGCCTACAATTTCACTAGAGAAGAGGGGGCTCCCTCTGTCTGCATACTTCAGCTAAACCAGGGCTGCTCAACTTCGGCCCTCCT
Source organism: Hemicordylus capensis (assembly GCF_027244095.1). Classification (NCBI taxonomy): domain Eukaryota; kingdom Metazoa; phylum Chordata; class Lepidosauria; order Squamata; family Cordylidae; genus Hemicordylus; species Hemicordylus capensis. The sequence continues at coordinate 220,386,020 of NC_069659.1, read as the reverse complement.
GCAGATGTTGGCCTACAACTCCCATAATCCTTGGCTATTGGCCACTGTGGCTGGGGATTATGGGAGTTGTAGTTCAAAAACAGCTGGGGGGCCTAAGTTGAGCAGGCCTGAGCTAAACCCAGAGGCCCATGAGCACCCTCACTAACTCTAGAGATTATCAAAAGTGGGGGTTGGGCAGGGGTTTACTGAGCCATATAGAGAAAGCCAAGCTAGCCAGTTGGCTGCAGTGGGGCCAGAGAAAAGGATAAGAATTGGGGCTTTTAAACATCAACACCATGTAACTAAATGCCTGGGGAGAAGCACCAGAAAAAATATGAGTAGAATTTGTTTAAGCAATCTCCCTGCTTAAATTCCTGGACATTTTGTATCCAGGTCAACACTTTATCTGTATCCTAGACAGGGCGTTTTATGCCTGGATTGCCCAGACCAAACCTGGACACATGACAACTGTTGTCAAAACACCTAGCCACCACCCTTCTGCTATCCTGAAGTACAGCCTTCTTTTTTCTCTCATCTAAAGATGAGCAGCATCCACTGCCTGGTAGCAGCCCGTATGAGGAAGTGCTGAACTCCGAAACAACACTGCTGTGAGGGCAAAACATGCTTGCTAGACTAGTAGTGGTTAGAGTGCTGGACTAGGACCGGGGAGACCCGAGTTCAAATCCCCATTCAGCCATAATACTAGCTGGGTGACTCTGAGCCAGTCACGTCTCAGTCTAACCTACTTTACAGGGTTGTTGTGAGGAGAAACTCAAGTATGTAGTACACCACTCTGGGCTCCTTGGAGGAAGAGCGGGATATAAATGTAATAATAATAATAATAATAATAATAATAATAATAATAATAATAATAATTATTATTATTATTATTATTATTATTATTATTATTATTATTATTATTAGACGTACTATGTCTCTATGAACAGGGCATACAGAGACACATTGCGTCCTTCAAGAGTCCCTGCAGTGTTTCTCGCCACACACCCATGCCAGCCATCATAATGACACCTGTTTTGCTCGTTAGCCATTATGTACCTGATGAAACTGGAACTAAAGTCTGCAGATGAAGGTTCGGAATTGGAAAGATGTCCTTCCTCATGAATTTATATCTACAAGAAAACATTTTCGTACCATTGTTAGATGTGGCACTGTTTTTATTTGTTTTCATAGAGAAATGCTAGGTCTTTGGGAAACAATCCTGGGGAACTGAAGATCTGTTGTTGTCCCCCCTCTGCATATTTGCTGAGCTTAATTGATTTTGTGCAAATGGTGTATTATTTTTAGAAGTCAGTAAACCTTTAAAAACAGAATGACTGCTTATGAAAAATGACCTGGTTTGCTCCATAATATTTTGAGTGGATTATGTGGAGATATTGGAAAATGGGAGAATGTTCAGTGATGTAAACATAGTAGGGTCAGGATATTTTGCAAGCATTCCCCTCCTAGGCACTGGATGAATCTGACATTTCATTTTGTGTGCATTAAAAAAATGAAACAAGGGAATATATGCCCCAAAGAGATAAACAGAGATTTTCTTGGCTGTGTGATTTAAGCTGCTTTAAAGAATGGAGTTCACTCGTTCAGTGAAGAGCTTCGTTGTCACAAGTGACTACATCTTTTAGTTGCAAATGCATCCATTCTCCATGTTAATGTGGGACAGCATGGCAAAGAGATCCAAAGTATAGCCTAGTTTTTGCAGGCTCTACATTAGAAGTGCAGATCTGAAAATTCAAAACCTGGCATCACATGGCAATGGTTTCAGGTGAAATGTATACCTCATTCACCTTTATGGAGCTTGTTAAAAGAGAAGGCAAGTTTTTTGAAGATAGTGTAGGGAGTGGGATTTTAAAAAATATGTGTTGTTAGTTTTTATGTTTAAAATATTCTTTTAACAGTTTACTCCAGACTGACTTGTCACCATATGGTTGGATCAGAGATTCATTCTTTGTAGAGGAGTCCTCCCTCTAGAAAAAGACTCCTCAGTCCTCATGTCAGAAAAAGGGAACCTTTGGATTTAACTCTTAGTATTTCATAAGCAGTGCTCTCCCCAGACAAGTGGCTTGCCCTGCTGCCACCTCCATTGTTAGAACCCTGCGGTAACTTAAAGGGAGAGGACTTAACAGTTCCCCATGGACTAACTTCCATTTAGGATGGAAGCATTAAAGAGAAATGCACCATCATTTTTATTTCTAAATTCTAACATGTGGGACAAAAATTTCCATCCCCTGAAAAATGCATTTTGCCCCTTCTATGCCCCCCATATATTTTGAGTCACCACTGTAATCTATAGACCCCAATTAAAATAAAAGTTATGTAACTGTATTTTCTCATATCCATATCTTGTTATCCTCCCCCCATCCCACCCCAAGAATAAATGTAAAGTGTAAACTCTTTGAGGCAGGGAACTTGGGTTTTGCTTATGTTACACTGTAAATCATTATGTACACTGATTGATTGATTGATTGATTGATTAAGTGCTGCCAAGTCGGTGTCGACTCTTAGTGACCACATAGATAGATTCTCTCCAGGATGATTGGTCTTCAGCTTGGTCTTTAAGATCTCTCAGTGGTGCATTCGTTGCTGTTGTAATCAAGTCCATCCACCTTGCTGCTGCTTGTCCTTCTGTTTCCTTCAACTTTCCTCAGCATTATGGACTTATCAAGGGAGCTGGATCTTTGCATAATGTGTCCAAAGTATGATAGTTTGAGCCTGGTCATTTGTGCCTTGAGTGAAAATTCTGAATTGATTTGTTCTATGATCCATTTGTTTGTTTTCCTGGCTGTCCATGGTATCGTCAGAAGTCTTCTCCAGCAAGTTCAAAAGCATCAATGCTTTTTCTATCCTGCTTCTTCAAAGTCCAGCTTTCGCATCCATAGAGTGTCACAGGAAAAACCATTGTCCAAACTATTCTAATCTTTGTAGGTGTAGACCCGTCACGACACCTAAATATCCTTTCCAAGGCCTTCATTGCAACCCTACCAAGTGCTAGTCTGTGGCATATTTCTTGGCTGCTGAGTCCTTTACTGTGGATGGTCGATCCTAAGAGGCAGAAGCTATGCACCACTTCAATGCCTTCATTGTCAATTCTGAGGCTGGTTGCTGTACCCATTGTCATTAGTTTAGTCTTCTTTACATTTAGTTGTAGTCCCATTTTTTCACTGTACTCCTTGACTTTTATTAGTAGAGCTTGCAGATCATCCACATTTTCAGTTATCAGAGAGGTGTTATCAGCGTAGCGCAGGTTACTGATGTTCTTCCAACTTTAAAATTACTCTCAACTTCTTCATGTCCAGCTTGCTTCTCTCAGTATATGTTCAGCATATAAGTTGAATAGATACGGAGAAAGTATGCAGCCTTGTCTTACTCCTTTGCTGATCTGGAACCAGTCTGTTTCACCATGTTCTGTCTGGACTGTGGTTTCTTGTCCTGTGTATAGGTTTCTCATGAGAACAGTGTTCTGGGACGCTCATTTTCCTAAGGATATTCCACAACTTGACATGGTCGACACAATCAAAGGCTTTTCTGTAGACAATAAAGCACAAATCGGCATCTTTCTGGTATGCTTTGGCTTTCTCAATTATCCAGTGTGCATCAGCAATGATGTGTCTTGTTCTTCAGCTTTTTCTGAAACCAGCTTGGACATCTGGCATTTCCCTTTCCACGTAGGGCTCTAATCTGTGTTGGATGATCCTGAGCATTATTTTGCTAGCATGGAAACTTAAGGATATTGTGTGATGGTTGCACAATCTTTTCAGTCTCCTTTCTTTGGTATGAGTAGGTAGACTGACCTCTTCCAATCTGTTGGCCACTGTGTTGTTCTCCAAATTTGCTGGCACAGTTTGGTTAGAGCCTTGAATGATTCTTCTTCTGTTGCCTGCCATATTTCTGTAGCTATTCTATCAATTCCTGTAGCCTTCTGACTTGGTAATGACCGGTGTGCTGATCTAACTTCATCTTCCTGTACTAGAGGTTCTTGCAAATAGGAAATATCTTCTAGAGTATCTTGGATGTTGACGTCCCTGCTGTACAGATTTCCAGTATACTCCTTCCATCTCTGTTTGATCTTAATCAGTTACTATCTGTCCTTTGGCATCTCTGAACATACCAATTTGAGGTTGGAACCTCCCTCTGAGTTCAGAGATCTTTTGGAAAACTTTCCTTCTTTTTCCATGTCTATTTCCATCCTCAAGGTCTTTACAGATGTCATTGTAGTACTGCTCCTTGTCTCTTCTAACAGCTTTCTGAAATTCCCTATTAAGTTCCTTCTTGAGGTCTTTATCTTTCTTGACTTTGGCTTCTCGCCTCTTCTTGGCAATTTCCACTGTCTGTTCTGACATCCATTTTGATTCTTCTGTTTCTTGGTCTTTGCCATCTCTTTTCACATTTGTCCTTAACAACTTCTTTGATTTCATTCCACAGTTCCTCTGGTTCCCTATCAATGAGGTTCAGAACTTCAAAGTGATTCCTGATGTGCTCTTTGAAAATGGTGGGTAGATTTTCAAGATCATATAGTGAAAGCTGGGTAGCTTTGTGTTTCCGCTTTAGCTTGACTCGGGACTTGCACATAAGCAGTTTGTGATCTGTTCCTGGCCTCATTTTTGCTGTTATAACAGAGCTCTTCCACGTCCTTGCACCAATAATGTAATCAATTTGATTTCTATGTTCTCCATCTGGTGATGTCCATGTGTATAGGTGTTGCTTTGGTTGTTTGAAGAATGTGCTAGCAATGAAGAGGTAACTGGTTTGGCAGAAACTAATAAGTCCTTCTCATGCTTTGTTTCTGTTTCCTAGGCCATATACAGGTGAAACTCGGAAAATTAGAATATCGTGCAAAAGTCCATTAATTTCAGTAATACAAATTAAAAGGTGAAACTGATATATGAGACAGATGCATTACATGCAAAGCGAGATAAGTCAAGCCTTAATTTGTTATAATTGTGATGATCATGGCGTACAGCTCATGAAAACCCCAAATCCACAATCTCAGAAAATTAGAATATTACATGGAACCAAGAAGACAAGGATTGAAGAACAGAACAATATCGGACCTCTGAAAAGTATACAGTGTACTGTGCTTGATTGGCCAGCAAACTCGCCTGACCTCACCCCATAGAGAATCTATGGGGCATTGCCAAGAGAAGGATGAGAGACATGAGACCAAACAATGCAGAATTGCTGAAGGCCGCTAATGAAGCATCCTGGTCTTCCATAATACCTCATCAGTGCCACAGGCTGATAGCATCCATGCCACGCCGCATTGAGGCAGTAATTGCTGCAAAAGGGGCCCAAACCAAGTACTGAATATATATGCATGCTTATACTTTTCAGAGGTCCGATATTGTTCTATTCTTCAATCCTTGTCTTCTTGGTTCCATGTATATTCTAATTTTCTGAGACTGTGGATTTGGGGTTTTCATGAGCTGTACGCCATGATCATCACAATTATAACAAATTAAGGATTGACTTATCTCGCTTTGCATGTAATGCGTCTGTCTCATATATCAGTTTCACCTTTTAATTTGCATTACTGAAATTAATGGACTTTTGCACGATATTCTAATTTTCCGAGTTTCACCTGTAGGCCGATTGTGTTTTCCTCCTTACCTTTCCCAACTTTTGCATTCCAGTCTCCAACCACCAGCATCACATCTTGCTTGCATGTTCTGTCAATTTCAGACTGGCCTTGAGCATAAAACTCATCAACTTCCTCTTCTTCTGCATCAGTTGTTTGGGTATAGACTTGAAGAACTGTCATGTTAAAGGGTTGTCCACCAAATCTAATTGATATTAGTCAGTCACTGACCACAGTGTACCCAAGTACTGCCACTGCTATATCCTTCCTGACTATGAAAGCAACACCATTCTTTCTTTGGTTTTTGTGTCCTGAGTAGTAAACAGTATGCTTTTCTGACTGAAAGTGTCCCATTCCAGTCCATTTTAATTCATTGATGCCCAAGATGTCAATCTGTAGTCGATTCATTTTATCTTTCACTGTGTCCAGCTTTCCCATAATCATGCTTCTTATGTTCCACGTTCCCTTTGTAATTCTGTCTTTGCAGCTTTGGATTTTCTTTTTCCACATGGCAACGTCAGCTGCTAGACATCCAAAAGGTTTTATTCTAACTGCATCATAAACACCATCGGTACTCTGAGAGATCCTCAGCTCTTCCTCAGTAGCATGTTGAGTACCATCCAACCTGAGGGGCCCATCATCCAGCACTACATCGACAGTCATTCCATTTTTTCTATCCATGTAGTTTTCTTGGTAGAATACAGGAGTGGTTTACCATTGCCTTCTCCCACGCAGTGTGAAATAATGCCTTTGTCGTTGTCACTGAAGTGATTGTCCACCTCCAGCACCTTCCTATATTGCTGCTGCCCAATATAGGTGCCTGCTTGCTTTAGCTGTGCAGCTGGGATGACCTTCGCACTTTGGGCGACCCTACTGGGAGTATACCTCCCAGTGTACTTCGCTCATCTCTCCCAGGAACACCCACCACCACGACGATGAGGCAGCATAGCAGGATGTGGGGAGCGGGGTATGTACACTAATGATGCTATAAACATAATGACTAGCATGTTGAGCAGCCTAAAGCCAGAATTTCCCTTCTGCTGGGGCTGCTGTGCATGTAAAATTCAGTCCTGGCAGAGTTGTGCAAGAGCATAGTTGCACAATAACAACTCAGAAATGTACACCTATACTTGTGCAAGAGAGATTCCATTGAAAACAATGGATGCTCTGTTGCTCAAGTGCAGCCATGTATTTCTGAGTTGTTGCACAACTTTGTTCTGGAGAAACTATGCCATGGCTAGATTTTATGTGTGCAGCAGCTCATTATGTCAACCAATAACTGAACATTGCTTCTAAATGTAACCAGGGTGCTTAGCTTTAGCCAGTGTACCTGTTTTTGTTTTTAAAGGAAAGGGGGGAAAGACTGAAGTAGGGGACTATAACCAAACAAATAAATGTTTGGAATGTTTGGGAGAGAGAAAGAGCATAATGATGGACAGCAGTGTTCACTCTAATGTTTTCCATCTGTGTTTTGTATGAGTTTTGTTCTGGGTGGCAGTATAAAAGCAGTGTGCACATGTGCATTCAGAGTGGGATGTTCCATTCCGATTCAACTTGAGCGAGATCTAAAATTAACTGAGTGGACATCAAAAAACATGTGAGTGCTTAAACAAGTGCATGCCTTAGAGAGAACTCTGTTGGACACTAGTGATGGAGGCCAACGGACACTCAGGAGAAGAGAGAGAGATGTAAGGAGAAGGGAAAAGAAGAAGAGGAAGAGAGAGAAGGACAAGAGAAGACAAAAAGAAAGAAGGAGAAAACAGTGAGCATCTGGGCCGCACCGCAACAGCATTTCACTTTCTTCTTCTTTTTAAAGAAGGGATGAGTCTTCATGACATCCTTTATGTGTCCTAGATCCAGTATTTTAAATTGACTGTAGAAGAACTTGGTTTTAATTTACAGTTTTCTGACCATTCCCCCATTTTTTCTTATTAATACCTTGAATGTTTTCTCTTATTTAATACATTGTTGTCTAAGGGCTTAGAGTGTCCACTTTACATAACATTTTAGACATTCATTCTGGACATGGATTACAAAGCTCATATAAAACTCCCTAAGCAATTCCACTGGTCTCACTGAAACTCTTTACTTGATTTCCTTTGAAATTCCTCAGACATTTCTCGTGAGGGGGAACGTAAAAATTTGCTTGCAATTTCAGTAGCAACTTTAGAAAGCACATGGGTAAGTGCTCTGAAAGATCTGCTGAAAGTCTGCACTAAGCATCTAAGCCAATGCCCTTCATGTATACAAAAATTAAGGCTCATCTTTGACAAAATGGCTTTCCAGTCTAGTGTTTAGAGTGTTGTCTCACTTATTTTATTTTATTTTATTTTATTTATTTATTTTTACATTTATATCCTGCTTTTTCCTCCAAGGAGCTCAGAGTGGTGTACATGGTTATGATTATCAGTTAACACAGTGTCTCTTTACCTCTGATTGTTGATATAGGAGATAAGATTCCTGCTGTATCAGATCCCAAATCCAACCATCTATTCCAGACAGCAACCGACTTTATACCCTTGGGAAGCACGCAAGCAGGGCATAAAGTCAAAAGGTCTGCAGGAAGCGTATCAGCTACCACCCTCCATGACTATGTTGTGGCTCAAATGGGGAAAATTAGCATCAAATGGTGCAGACAATATTAGCATCAAATGGTGCAGAATAGCAATAAAAATACCTTAAGATTTGTGCAGGACAGGCAGCCACAACATGGACGCACTGGAAAGCAAGAGGGAGGAGAAATGACTTTGAAAACAAAATGTAATAGGAGTACGGGAAATGAAAAAGTGGTTGGTTAGGCATGTTACCAAGTTGCTATACTAGGAAGAGGGATAGAGGTCTAAGGGTGAAAGAGAAAGAGAGGAAAGCCGCGTGTCATATCTACCTAGATCTCTGCGTGCGCAGAAGCCTGAAATCGGCCCAGATTGCCTCATTTGGGGGAGAAAGGCGAGTTGAGTCGGGACCCTTCGCTGCCTTCTGCCAAGCCCCACCTGCAGCGTGCCTTGCCTTCAGCACACCTGTCAGCACCCCTGCCCCAAGAGCTGCAGCCTGTGTGTGCCTGCAAACTTCACCTAGTTGGGAGGTGGGACGAGTTCTTGCCACTGTCCTCCCTGCTTCACCGCTGCGCAGCAGGAGCAGGAACAGCCACCAGCCACCATCTGGACCTGGTGTTGGTGTGACCACCACCAGGTAAGTGCACTTAAGCAGGGGGCAGTGAATGCATGTCCTGCCCCTAGGTGGCCCCACCCTCCCAGAACCTGCCATTGGTGTCCAGATTTTGGCCAACATAATGTTAGCAACCCTAACTGCTTTTGAACTTTTATTTTATTTGATTGATTGATTGATTTGATTTGATTTGATTTGATTTGTATACCGCCCTTCCAAAATGGCTCAGGGCAATTTACAATTAAAACAAACTACTAAAACAGTGAAGAGCTAAAACAAATTAAAAAACAATATAACAATTAACAATTTAAAAACATTTTAAAACAACAATTAAACAATTACAGTGATTAAAAACCCCAAAATCGGGTTTTGAATTTTAAAATAAACCAGAGATTAAAACCCCCACAATTTAGGAAGCTGAGAAAGCTTGGGTGAAAAGTAGAGTTTTCAGGTGTTTTTTGAAAATTGCCAGAGATGGGGAGGATCATATCTCAGTAGGGAGCGCATTCCACAATCTCGGGGCAGCATCCAAGAAGGCCCGTCCCTGTGTAGCTACCAAATGAGTTGGCGGTAACTGGAGACGGACCTCCTCAGATGACCTCAATGGGCGGTGGGGCTCATAACGAAGAAGGCGCTCTTTTAGGTCAGAACATGAAGGTTCCATCTAGCTATTGGCCTATCCTCTGTGAATTTTTGTTATCTTTCCCAAAAGTCCATCTAAGCTACTGGCCACGTCATCACATCACATCTTGTGGCAATGAATTCCGTAAGTTTATTATGCACAGTGTGAATAATTGTATTTATTTATTTATTTATTTAAATTATGTATCTCTCACCCCTCCAGTACGATACTGCTCAGCGTGGCTCACAAAGACTATAGAACAATAAAATTTATTAAAATTCAGTTGAAAACTGGAGTCAGTTAAAACCAGATTTCCAGATTTTAAAACTTAGTGAAACAGTCAAAGAATAAAAACTAAAAAGCCTCTCTAAAATAGTGGGTATTCGGATGGGAGACAAGTTGTAGTATCATGAGAGAGGTAGAATCCTTTTTCTCTTTCTACTCCATTCTTAAATACATACATCTCTACCTTGCTTCCCACATCCTCGTTGTTTTTCTCTAAACCACAGCTTGGTGATATTTTTGGACTTCTGGAAGCACTGGGATCCTGGTAGGGCCTGTCTATCAGAGATTTGAGCAAACAGCTTTCTGTCTTACTGAGGGGGAAAACCCCTGTTTGCACATAAGGCACCCCCGAGTGTCTGCTTGGATAAACCCTATAAAAGGGATGTTCTCTTCATTTTCTTTCATGGTTATCGTCAGTGATTTGAAATATACCAGTGTTTCTAAGCAGGAAGACATCTATCACTAATTGTTTTCAGGGAGTTTGGATGCCTAGATGAATGATGCTATAGCTTGAATGCTGCCTTAACCTCCTAGCAATACAGTGAAGATATACTGGCACCAAGTGGCTCAAAGCTTCAGATGCAGGATTCTTTTCGCACCTCATTCTTTCCTGGAGCCCTGCCAGATGACGATTTCACTTTGGAAGGGCAGGTGTGCGTTCACATAGCACCCAGATTTACATCAAAATCCCTGCAAGCTATCAGGGAGCACTACAAACACAATTCGGGTTTTTCATTGCACATTGGAGCTTAGTCTGATTTATGTCCGTGTAAAAAAATCCACTTTTTGCATTGGGCTTTTGGGCAAATTTGAAATATCCTGTATGCCCCATAACTTGCAGTATTTCACCCCTCTTAATCCTGCAATAGCCAGCTAATGGCGCAGCGGGGAAATGACTTGATTAGGAAGCCAGAGGTTGCTGGTTCGAATCCCCACTGGTATGTTTCCCAGACCACAGTAAACTCCCATATCGGGCAGCAGCGATATAGGAAGATGCTGAAGGGCATCATCTCACACTGGGTGGGAGATGGCAATGGTAAACCCCTCCTGTATTCTACCGAAGACAACCACAGGGCTCTGTGGGCACCAGGAGTGGAAACTTGACGGCAGACTTTACCTTTACTTTACTAAAAACGTGAAGGTGATGAATGGTGGGTAGTGAGAGGGCCGAGTGAAAACTGAGTAACAGCTGAAGCAGCCATTTTGGATATTATAAGAAAAGGCACCGAATGTGGTGCTGGGCACAGAACTTATCTCCCTGGGCATCTGAGGTTCCATTTTAAAACACACACACACACATTCCAAGGCCTTGTGGCTGTGCAAATATATTTTAGAAACTGAGTGGGCAATGCCTTCTGAAATTACAGCAGCTAAATGAGGTTTCCCATGCTGGGATTGAGGATTCAGTGACCTGCATAGATCCCTTTGAATGGCTGAAGTGAAATAAATTATGCAAATAAATTAAATCAGCTTAATCAAACCATCTTAATTTGCCCTGATATATACACATTGGAACATTTGTTTTCTTGGTACAACATTTGGGTTGCTTTGGTGCAAATTTTCCCTACCTCTCCACCCCCCCCACCCCACCTGGACTTTCCTTTCCCTCTGCACAATTTTTGCCTTTCCCCCTGATGGGCTGTTAACTGCTGTTTCCCACAACTACACCACAGCCTAAAACTGGTTTTTCATTCCTTCTCCCCAGGGAATCCCAAGCTAGGGACAGAGAATTCTCAACACCCTTGCCAAACTACAATCCTCAGGATTCTTTAGGGATGAAGTCATGATAGTTAAACTGGTATAAAACTGATACATGTTCATAATGTAGATAGTATTATTATTAATATTTTATTTATATCCTTCTTTTCAACCAGAAAGAACTCAAATCATTCACACAGCAAAAAAATATACCCTCTACTCATGTATTCTTATCTTGGGAGGTGGTCTTGTTTTGCTTTTCATTTGTATCAACTCCAGGCTCTCAAGTGAAAGTGGAAATAGCCCCTTTGACTAAAGTGTTTCAATGTCTGTATTCCAACATAAATATATTTTGAAAGAAGTGGGTTTCTCTGAAATGTACGTTCTATCCAGATTTTGACATTGGTCTTGATTTCTACGAGACACTGGAATACCTGCTGGGTAATGCCACCGGTGCCTTTGTGAATTTCTGTTCTCCTCTTTTTCCCTGTAGGAAAGAACCATGCGTAACCTCCCACAACCCTTCCCAACGGTGGATGTTCCAGCCCATGCTCACTACACAATTGGTGCTGTCATTCTTGCAGTGGGGATCACAGGATCTCTTGGTAACCTCCTGGTTATCTATGCTTTCTGCAGGTACCTAATACCATTACTTTCTGCGGTGTGACATTTCTCAGGATAGGCTGCCTTAGGGGCAGTCCAAGACATTTTGCTGCCTGAGTTGAATGACAATATGACACTTGAAGATGGATGCTCAGCATTCTCAGGCCATGCTGCTGAGGCAGAGATGGCAGCACATGCGCACTCTTAAACTATGCCCCCAAGCCAGGCAGTAGTGGTAGAGACATTCCTAGCTGGGTAGTTAAAAAGAAAGGAGGGGCACACACTAGCAGGGTGAAGAAGAGGGAATAAACAGTGCGGTGAGGAGGGGTGGAGGCAGCGAGGTCTGTGGGGTGGCATCCATGATGGCAGTGGGGCAGAGCTTACTGCCTCCTGTGCCCTACCTTGTCTTGTACATAAGGCAGCTTCCTCATTGCTTCATGGAAGAGCCACCTCTAGATTTCCCCACTTGGAATAGCAACGGACTATGGAAACATCAGAGAGCTTCTGGAAACACTGTAATCTTTCCTATTTGGGGGGGTTTTGATAATCAAGATTAAGTAGGCACAGGGTAATTCTGGGTTTCAGCTGGGTACTTTGTTTTCATTGCATTCTGCTCCTGAAATTGTTATGCACTGTAAGCTCTTGGGAAGCCCTTGAAATAACTAACGATATAAACAGTGCACATTTGTTTAAAGAGAAACAGTTAAGAAAGTGCCTGAAGAATCAATGTTTTCATTTCAGAATAATCCAACAGTGCTGAAATGAGATACTCTCACAGAAAACAGGTGGTCTGATTATAATCATGGAATGTTATATTTATTTATTATTTTTATTTTATTAATTTGATTTCTATACCACCCTTCCAAAAGTGGCTCATGGCAGTTTACACAGAGAAATAATAAATAAATAAGATGGATCCCTGTCCCTAAAGGGCTCACGACCTAAAAAGAAACACAAGATAGACACCAGCAACAGTCACTGGATGTAATGTGCTGGGGGTGGATAGGGCCAGTTACTCTCCCCCTGACCAAGAGAATGACCATGTTAAAAGGTGCCTCTTTGCCAGGTTAGCAGGAGTAACTGTATATATTGTATTCAAAGAGTCCAGATTTGTCAAGGTCACTATATTATTGTGTGCTAATGGATCACTACTGCCAGTAGGTCTTTTCATCAGGCAATAAGATCATTCTCACGACCATTTTTGGCAGGCATGGAGGGTACAGGGGAAGGCAAGACTGAGCATACCTTCCTTCCAGACAATCTCAATCCATGTGCAGGGTGCGTGGCCTGCACGCTCACACAATCCACACTGCTCTGGGCAGCATGGCGTTCTGGAGGCCGCGGAAATGCAGCCCAGCCTCCAAATATTCCTCAATGCACTGCCCGAGAAGCATGGTGCATTGAGGGAATTTCCTCTCAAACCAGGTGCTCTAGGTGCCCAGCCGGTGTTTGCTTGGGCTGCTTGCAGCCTGAGCACATACATGCCCCTTGGCCTGGGTAAAAGGGCATGCTTGATAAAAGGGCTGGTTAAAAATCCTGGAATATCCAGGGAGGCAGTGCCAGGATGGACCTCAATCCCAGTGCTTTACACGAGCAGCCCTATCCAGGTAGAACTGCCCATACCTTGCTAGGGCTGCTCGTGTGAACAGCCTTGTTTTCTAACTTCAAGTGCATTTCTTCCCAGAATCATGAGTCCAGAAACATATTAAGAATATAACAGGAGAAGTCCTTAGGGTTTTGAAAAAGACTCTAGTTCTAATCTCTGTTCCATGAACTGCACTGAAATCAAGGCCATGCAAATTATTAGAACCATCTCCTTGTTTTTGTTTCCCCTGCTAATTCAGCAGAGAGGCACCTTTTGTAAAGTGGCAATTCTCTTTAATTAGCAAGGGGAGAGCAACTGGCACTATCCAGCCCCAGAACACCATCCCTCCAGCGACTATCGCTGGTGTCTATCCTATGTTCCATTTTAGATTGTGAGCCCTTAGAGGACAGGGAGCCATCTTTATTTATTTGTATTTCTCTATGTAAACCGCTTTGGGGATTTTTGTTGAAAAGTGGTATATAAATATTTCTCGTCTTCTTCTTCATTTTGTTTCCAAATTGTGTATGCAGGTAGGAGGAGAAGGCAAAGAATAAGTCTTCCTGCACTTGCTTCATGTCCTGGGCAACCAACATGAAATCAGATGTTGGAGGCAATATGAAGTCATTTGGCTTAATCCCTCTATTTGGATGCTGCTGCTAATCTGGCCAGCAGTGGAAAATGCCCTCCCAGTTCAGTATGACCTAGATGCAGAAAATCCATAGTACATCTACTTTAATTTCCTATTAATCACAGGCATCAGGGAACAGTAGGTCAGAGCATTCAAAGAGTCATACATTCTATCTGTGTCACTGGACTAGTTATTAAAGCCTGTGCATGCGTATACACTTCACTGCAAGGGAATATCTGAAGAATTAGTAATTTTACTTAGCCTTGAGTAGCCCTACCAAATTTTAAACAATCTACAGTGAAACATTTGCCTGGTTTCATTGGTAAGGAAAATAAAGATATTTTAAAGCTATAAGAAATACAGATATTCTACACTTCATTGTTAACATAACTTTTTAAAAAATTAGTATGTAACAAGTAAGTGTACATATTTGTAGATAACCTTTTGCTTGAATGCATGTGCTTCATAAATGGGAAGTTCTTGCTGGCTAGATGGTGCCCATTTTATTGTGGAGCTCGCTTACATATGGGCAGCTTATTTTCAGCTTATTTTCAGTAACTAGCTCTTAGACCACAGCCTTCAGAACAGAGTTGCCTCCAAGAAGTGGGTGATTTTATCGTTAGGAGCATAGACTCGAGAGATGGGTTTGTGACCCGTGTGCAGACCGCACAGTGACTTGCCTGCCTAGTGCAAAGGTTGTGGAACTTTGTCAAAAGCTTTTTGGAAGTCCAAGTATACTATGTCAACTGGATCACCTTTTCCCACATGCCTGTTGACACTCTCAAAGAACTCCAAAAGGTTAGTGAGCAAGACTTGCCCTTGGAGAAGCCATGCTGGTTCTCCTTTAGCAAGGCCTCTTCTTCTGTATATTTACCGATTTTGTCCTTAAGTATGCTTTCCTTCAATTTCCCCAGCACAGAAGTTAAGCTAACCAGCCTATAGTTTCCCAGATCCCCTGCCCCCCCCCCGATTGCTTTTTAAAAATCGGAATTACATTATTCTATAGAGACATCTTCACCAACCTCATTCTCCTACTACTGTTCAAGCTCCCAGGATGCTCAAACCAGCTTTATACCTGCCTTCTGCTCTCTGTCTCATAGCCTGCCATCACACATAATATTGCCAAGTTACGTGCGGCAGTGTATAAACTCCGCCAGATCCTGACAGCCATCAAGACCAATTAGGCCAAAAATGGCATTTTGCCCCAAAATTCGGCTGTAGAGCACCTCTTAACATTTTATAGTCATGTTTCATAACCTGCATTTTAAAGTTCTAAAGTTTTATTGCTTTATAACTTTTTAGACACCCAATCCATAGAATTGTAATATCCCTTTAATACCCCCCTTTTATGTCTTATTCATGCTCTTTATGCCATGTTATGTCTCTGCCACCTTTGCCATTTTATGCCTTTTATACCTTGTGCTTTGTGCTGGTCTAAGACGTATTAAAGGCTGAGATTGGTTGAGTAACATTAGCGACTTTCCAGTCCAGAATTATAGGGACAAGTTGCATAGGAGACCAGCAATTTCACATTTGAGTTTTTTTCAGAACTCAAATGAAGTTGGCTTGACAACCTCAGTAAAACCAGAGGCAGAAGTGGGTAACCAGGATTGGGAAATGAACTTGGGCAGGTTCAGATGTCATGGCCGATGGGAGCATATGCTCCCCAAACCTCAGTTCCTCTTGCACCTGCTTTGTAAGTGATTGTAGGAACCTGCCCTTTCATTCAAATCTCACCAAGGACTCACTAAGTGACCTTAGATAGCCACCCTATGATTCTGTCCGTTTGTGTGCTTAAGACCACCTAGTGAACTCATGGTGAAGTGAGATTTGATCTGCAAGATGAGGATAAGAAGACATGAATGATATCCTGTTGTCAAAGGAGACTTTGTTAAGTGGATTTCTTGCAAATGATTTATGGATAAGCAGTTGATATTTTCTTACATTTGCAGTTTGAATTGGATATTGTCAGAGACAGTTGTGAGTTTAGTTGGACTTGAAGCAATGTGGGTGGGGCGGGGCTCCAGGAGGAGCTACACTGCTGCTTTGGTAATCTGACGCAGGATCAAAGGCCTTGCTGCGTGCTGTAGGACTCTGCTGCTTCACCACACTGTGCTTGAATAATGTAAACAGAGATTATAAATGCTTTCTCATTCCAAGAAAACTAAATTCTGTGGTTCTGACCTTGGACTTCTTGCTTCTCAGAGAAGTCGGGAACATTCGTGTAGTAATACTGACCTACCTTACAGGGTTGTTGTAAAGATAATGTGTATATGAAGCACTTGAATACACTCAAAAGCTACAGAAATCTCCATTACCAGATGCTGGGAATTAACAATGGGGGAGGAATGTCACTGCCATCCCTTGTTTATGGCCTCTCTAAGGTGTTTCTCTGGATGTTTTGAAAAGACAGGATGGACCACTGATGCAAGCCAGCATTCTGATTTGTCTTTTAAGTACTATGGCGGCGTTGGTACCTTGTTAGGAGAAAACCAAATTCAATACAAGCTTGTCAGTTTGTTGCTCCGCTTTGATCCAAGTGAAGCTGCTGAGGCTTGAGGCAAAGAAAAAAGAGCAGCCACTCTCCACATGTGTTATCCATGTTCATTCCCCTCTCTTCTATCACAGGAGTAGGGGCCTTCGGACTCCCGCCAAC
The DNA here is from genome assembly GCF_027244095.1 of Hemicordylus capensis. Taxonomy (NCBI): domain Eukaryota; kingdom Metazoa; phylum Chordata; class Lepidosauria; order Squamata; family Cordylidae; genus Hemicordylus; species Hemicordylus capensis. Next base: position 220,369,206 of record NC_069659.1, on the reverse strand, counting down.
ATATTTATTATCAATCTGGCGGTTAGTGATTTTCTAATGTCCATCACCCAGTGTCCGGTTTTCTTCACCAGCAGCCTCAGCAAACGATGGATATTTGGTGAGACAGGTGGGTATCAATACATTCTGAGAAATCATTCCGCTCGAATGGAGTGGCTTAGATGGAATGTTTGCCTCTGTCTGTGTAATGACCCTTTGTGTGCTCCTTTTACAAAAGTTTGGGAGCCATCATGCCATTCTATGCATAAAGTATAGGACCAGCGTAGCTTAGAAAGCACTTTCTCCCATATCTACCCTGTCACGTACTTCTTTATTTAGATAATTTATGAGCCATCCTTCAGCACAAGCTCCCTGGGCTAAAACCACAAGATCCCATCTGTAAATCAATATTAAAAAGACAGAAAAATCTCCTTGGGGCTTGCCAGCATGCTCTTGGATGCTGTACACCTGAGTACAAGGTCCACAATATTTGAACACCTGAATAGGACTGAGCACACATTCTAAAGCATAGTAGGGGTGGTCTGATCACACTTCCTTTGCCCTGAACACAAAGGCCTGGGAGTAGCAAATGTGAGTTCAAACTAGTCCCAGCACACTTTTGAATGTACACCTGTCTTCATCCTCATTCAGCAGCTCTGACTGAGGGTCCTGCTGGGACCTTATGACTGGGACATATGGGGCTCCTGTAGGTCACCTGGCTAAGTCAGACGATACTCCTGTAGACCACCTACCCACAAGGGTGGTCCTTTCGAGAAGCGAGGCGGTTGCCTCTGACACTGAATTATTGGGCTGCCAGTGGAGCAGCAAGATGATCACTGCCCAGAGAGGCAGGTTTGGGGCAGTACATAATAAACATGTTAAATAAATAAATAATCCTCAAAGGCGTTGCAAGGAGCATAGAGAGAACAGAGAAGGCTGCCCTCTTCTCCTCATACTCCTTGCCACGCCGGCAAGAAGCGCAAGGAGAGAGGAGGCGGCTGCTGGCAGTCCAGCTGCTTCCCTCCCTCCTCCCTGCCCCTGGACCATTTCCAAAGCTTGCAGGTGTTGGGTTTGAAAGAGAGGTGGCCCACACCAGGTTGGGGAGGGGGCAAGTTAGCCGTTGGCACCTCGCCTCAGCTGCTGCAACATATTTGGCCGTCCCTATCTAGCCACATTACTGAATGACAGTGCCTTTTATGCTTGCTATGCTTTAAGATTTGCGTGTGGGTCTGAATTTCAGCATTGTCAGTTTTGTGTGTATTTTAGTTGATTAGGTTAGAAGTTGCCCTGAGGGCCTATTTGTAGAAAGGCAGGATGCAAACACACAAAATGTGATTTTTGGTCTGTTTCCTTGCTAATTATGTGGTGCTTTTTCTGAAAAGGCTGTGAGCTGTACGCTTTCTGCGGCGCCCTCTTCGGCATTGCCTCCATGATCACACTTACAGTGATAGCCCTGGACAGGTATTTTGTGATTACACGGCCCCTGACCTCCATTGGAGTGATGTCGAAGAAGAAGGCTTTGCTAATCTTATTAGGAGTCTGGCTGTATTCCTTGGCTTGGAGCCTTCCTCCTTTCTTTGGATGGAGTAAGTGAGGCAGAATAAAAATCTGGTTACTTGATACTGAGAGGAAGTGCGGGTATTCATATAATGGCCTTTTAAAGTTGGTGACAGATAAAGAAGATTTACATATTTAATATGAAGAAATTCTCTCCAGAGGAGACTGGTTCACAGCTAACGAATCTTTAAGATGCTTAACCAAGGGAAAAGATCTATAGCACTTGCAGCCTGTTGAATTATATTGCAATGATGCTTTTGCTGGAAAACTCATGAGTGCATTATACAGAAGAGAGTTACAAAAATCAGGAACAAACAATGAGGGGGAAACATCTTGAACAACATTTGCATAACCTCCTGTAGCTGAGCTGAGCAGAACAATATAAACAACAGGCATGAATAAGCACAAGGCTTCCCCCACCCCCGCCCGTAGTAATATATTCAGAGTGATTGTTAGTGATCACAAAAAGGCCATGCTGAGAAGAACCTGAATCACACAGGATCCTCGGTCCATGTATAACCAGTTCCCAGCATTCTATCTAAGCTGTCATGTTCAGTGCATTAGGGAGACAAGATGCTGGAGAGTAGGGCACAATATGTTGAATATTCATTGCATCCCCCAATCCAGGACCTAGCTTTGGGAAGAGGAGATGCATATATGTCTCTCATTACCCACACCTCCAATCCAGGAGCTTTTTCTGGGAGGGGAGCAAAAATGATGCATCAGAATGGAGGTGCTGAGTGGACAGAACAGAAATTGGAGAGTGGAATGTTGGAGGGGGCGGCAGCTGGAAGCATCGAAGTGGAGATGAGTAATGGGAGGGGAAAGGACTGGAACTTACCTGGAAAACATTCCCACTACACATTGCCTCTGAAATGTCATAGGCCTTGAACAAGGATAGCTAAGAATCAGTTCCCAGCTTTCTGTCTCAGTCTAGAATAATCATGAAACACAAAAAAGCAGGGCTACCCAGTTTAAAATAGTGAGCTACACAGATTTCAGCAAGCTGATTCTCAATGGCTGCTATAAAGCCTCACAGGGCAAGTAAACATGCTGTGACGGGCAAGACTAATTTAAGAGCTGAAATGGAAAAGGAATATACTAGGTATTGTTGTTACATGCCATGTGTGAAGTGGGTGGGACGGGAGGGTGGAGGGTGGCATTTGAGACATTCTTGAGCTCCACCTCATGCAGTCTTTACAAGCAGGGGAAGGCCTATAAACACCGGATTGATGGCAAGGAGTCTGGAAGGATTTGTGTTCTGTATCTAGTGTGCATAAAGAGTAATTTCAGTTGTTTTAACAAGAGACCCTTTTGTAAGAGAGCAATATGAGGAAATGTACTTCAAAGCAAGAAGCATAGTTTAATGAGGGTAGAACAATCACTAATGACCTTTTAGAGGTGCTGGTTTATAATACATTTCTAAGGACCAATTCTCACAATCATGGCAACATCTGTTCAGTGACAATTGGAGATCCAAGTGGTGCATGTATTCCCACAGAGCATGTCATGTGAATGCAAGATTTTTCACTGATCTCCACGTGGCATTGCAAAAACCCAAGTTCAAATCCTAGATTAACAATCTTGGTTTAAATGTCAGGTTTTTATTACACCATCCAGAGACCAGCAAAAAAAGTCCTGAGCTCACACAACACAACCTGTGTGGAGCAAGGGCAAAATGAAGCAGCCCACCAGGCAATGTGGGGGCAAGAAACACACATTAGGGGCAAAACTAGCCCAGGATCACATACAGGCAAGAGGTAAAAAAAACACCACGTAATCAGTCCAACAGAGGTGAGCAAGCAAGAGGCCAGAAACCAGGGGATCAGTCCAACAAAGGCAAGCCAAACCAGAGTGAAACATGAGCAGGAGATCAGAAGCCAGGCAATCACAAGCAAGAAACTAAAAAGCAGAGTACACTCACAAAGTTATTCCACCAACTAGCAGAGACAAACTACTAAGTAGCAGCCAGAGCTGCAGACCCACCCGAGCCTCCAATGTCCTAGGTCTTAAAGGGCCTGTGCCCTGTTTTCCAGACATTGCCTGTAGGGGAGCTGTGCAGCTACTGGTGGTGATTCTGCATCATTCTCTGAGTCAGAGGAGAAGGGTAAGGGTTGGGGAGTGTCAAGAGAGTCAACAGACACAGAGGATCCTAGTGTTGGAGATGGAGGTCCCTCAAATGGGTCCCTCCCATCTCATCCTGGGAGTCTTTTGAGGCAGATCTAGGCATTACAGGATCAGCAGGCGCGGGCCATGAACGTTCCTCTGGGGGCGGGGGGTGGCTTCTTTAAGTGTAAACGGAGCCGGTGCTCCATGCCACCCAGCAGCCCCCGCGGTGGGGAATCACCTCCTCCACTCACCTGGCTGGTGGGGGCTCGCCTCCGTGGGAGCCAGGTAAGTGGCGGAAGTGATCCCTCTCTGTGGGGGCTGCTGGGCGGCATGGAGCACCGGCTCCGTTTACCCTTAAAGAAGCAGCCCCCCCCCGAGGCACATTCACGGCCCACGCCTGAGGAGCAGGATCAGAACTCATGACCTTCGCATCCTGAGAGTCCTCTGTGAGTGACAGGGTCAGGCTCGGGGGTCATGGCAGCTCTATGCACTGTTGAAATCACATGCACTGTCAGAATCTCCAGTTTTTGATTGACAGACATAGCCATAATCATGAGAGCCGGCCCGTATTGTATCCATGATATCCATTCTCATTGGCCCAATAGGGAAAACTGGGCTCAGCATCTGGTGTAACATTTTCAGAAGCTGAACTGATAGACGTTATATTGAAATGCTGGAAATGGCTGAGGTTAATAACTGTTTAGTGTTCGTGACTAATTTTATTCTTATGCAGGCGCCATCAAGAGAATATTTCCTGTGTTTTGTGCGTTTCTTTTAAAAATGTATTTAATAACAAAGGGTTAGATCCAGAGGCTCCCTGCTAGGGTTGCCAGCATTTCATTGCCAGAATGAGGGACACAGGTTTTGGGGGTGGGGGCTGGGGCTGGCTGGGTTGGGGTGGCGGGAGGTGTATGCAGTGGTAATCAAGAGCCTGAGTATCATTGTAACTGAAGGATATGCTATTGAATAATGCCAGCATTGTTATTGTTTAGAACATATTCAAGTTATACCACTATTCAACCAAAAACTGCTAAAAATAAGAAGCTGCTCACCCCGCCACCAAAATGAGGGACGAATGCTGCCCCTATAGGGACCAACATTTCATCCCTGAAATGAGGGACAGTTGGCAACCCTACTGCCTGCACGAGGAGAAAAGCACTTCAATTTGAAAGGAGAAGGGATTTCTACCAACTCCCTCCTCCACCTACAGCTCCTCTGTGCCACATCCCTCAGGACTCCTGAAAGGACTCTAACCCTCAGGATTGGTTTTCTGGGGGGTTCTGGGTGCCGCAGAAAGGATAAGAGGGCAGGAAGTCCCCATTCTTTGACCAGAACACTACTTAAAATTTTACTACGTGTTTGTAGTCACTTTCATTTTAAGCTTGGTTACAAGAAGCATGATTTTAGGGAACAAACTGAGATTTTAATAGTTATTGTTCAAAGCTGACAAAAGAAACCAAATCCCAACTGAACTGGTAAGCAGTGAGGTGTCCAGAACTCAGTTCAAGGCCTTGCAGCCCCAGTGAGATTGAGATATTAAGAACCACCTTTATGATGGGAGTCACAGAGTAAGACAGGAGATGAAGGCGGGGGCGGGGGGGGAGCGGGAACAAGCTGGCCTAGTGCATAACCCTTTGGTGCGGGTCAGTGTCTGTCTTGTGCTGCTCTGAACCTTTTCACACTGTAATACACATTTGCCCTCCATTATTCAGTGTTTCTGAATAATGAATAGCTTCATTCAGTTATTGGAAAATTGTTATTGGTATGGTTTCAATGCATTGTGTATCTTTATGCTGTATCTGAATGAAGAAGCTTTGTGGCAATGAAGTTTGTGAGCTAAGAATACATTTTGTGAAGAAATACTTCTAGGTGCTCTGCAACTGTACAACCTTTTCCTGTGGTTTATCCTTAGCCAAAAGGCAATAATTTCCACTGGATAACTCTGTTTTTGGAGGGAATATTTTCTCTTATTTGTTCTCTCCACAAAGTTCCTAATTTTATAAACCACTATCACAGCTAATTTCTAAAATGCTAGCACGTAATAATCAAATAGCATCTAGTTACCTAACCATATGAGCATCTTATGATTCTCTACAGTATTATTGAGAGCCAGTGGTATATGAGTGTGTATGGCGGCGGGGGGTGGGGGAGAGGCAACCTGAAGCTCTCCAGCTGTGGTTGGACTAAAAATCACATCATCCCCACCACAACTTATTGCTTACCTTGTGACCTTGGTCCAGTCACTACTTCTCAGTATAGCCTACCTCACAGGGTTGTTGTAAGGATAAATCTGGAGAAAGGGTGAACCATGTGTTTCCCACCCTTTCTCTAAGGAGTTCAGGGCAATGTGTGATGAGCCACCAGGATTAATAAACTTGAAATGCATGTCTTAATTTAATGTTAAATGAAATAAAACTTTTTTTTTACAAAAGTTAGCAAAGTTTCTCTCTTTTCTCTAAGGTGCTTATGTTCCTGAAGGCCTCCTGACTTCCTGTTCTTGGGATTATATTACCTTCACCCCATCAGTCCGTGCCTACACAATGCTCCTCTTCTGCTTTGTGTTCTTCATTCCTCTCATTGCCATCATATACAGTTACGTGTTCATTTTCAGAGCTATCAAGAACACTAACAGGTAAGTCACCCATAAGCTAGCTACCAGTTATTTGCTGTAGTGGAAGATGATAGATAGATAGATAGATAGATAGATAGATAGATAGATAGATAGATAGATAGATAGATAGATAGATTCTCTCTGTGTATGCATGCTTTAGTGGAAGGTGTATATATGCGTGTACACACACACACCCCTGCACCACAAAATGACCATGTACTCTTTCTTCACTCATTGCTAATTGATGTGCAGAAGAGAATATGTGTTTAGAGAAAAAGTATTTATATCTTCAGCCCGTAAGTGTGTTTGAGTTTTTCGAGCTCTTAAGTGATTTTTCTAGAAATCTGACATGGCTTGAAATGCAGTGAACTGAAAAATATAGCTTGTCTATTGCTTCATAGTTTAGTGAAATTCCAGAGTTTCTGTCTCAAAAAGTACCCAAGGAAAATGCCAAAGTTTGTTGGATCATTCCCCATTGTTCTCCAATGGAAGAGTTTCCCCACAATTTCTGGCAAAGTAATCTATTCCCCCAGGATTTTCTATTTTTCTGGTAGTCTGGGTGAGGTCTGGAACCTGTCTGTGAAAACGGCATGTTTCTGTCTTTCATAGTTTGGTCTGAGAGTTTCAAGTCAGTCAGTCAGGCCTAAGCATTTAGATATAGATATATGGGGCGGGGGCCGAGAGAGTGGGGGGAGGGCAGGGTGAGAGGGAATGAGAACTTCTTGAAGTCTAGCCAGCTAAGAGGCAAGAAACAAATAGTATCATGGTTCACTGTAAATTTCATGTCAAGATCCACATAATTTTGACAGACATTTGATCCATTGAAAAAAAGCAAGTAGATATTGGGGTGGCTGATTTGGAAAATTGCGCTGCTATGTATTCTTGGTCAGGATTAGAAAAGGCAAAGAGAAATTAGATTAACTGGGACGATTGAAAAAGAGGAATGAGCAACATGATTGTGGTTAAGAACTGACATAGTGCATTAGATCAAAGGTACCCAGCACTCTGTGTACTCTTTGCTTTTAAAAAAATTATAAGCCAAGGCAACTCAGATTCTACATCAAGAAAAGCAGAATTCTGCAACCTGCATACATTATGCACCTAATTATTTCCTTATCTATTGTGTCTACCTTTTTGTCAATTAGATTTCATCATTGAACTGTGCTTTGTTTTGGAAACATATTAGAGATAATACATTTTTACGTATTAATTAAGCAACTTATATCTATTTTATTTGCTTGCATAATGTATTCTGTTTCTGCTGCTAGAGAGAGGTATATCAGAGAATCCTTACTCCAGGGAGAACAGGATGAGGGACCAGTACAGTTATGTGCAGAGGATGAGTTCCCTCTATTTCTGCCACACCTGTAGTGCAAACCTGAAGATCAGGAGTAAGAGAAGAGGGAAAGATACAGGGAGAAAGGAAAGTGTAAACAGGAACACCTTATATGGCACAAGACACTGACTTTTCCCCACAAAAACATTATCAAGTTTAAAATAGCATTATATACAAACTCCACTCTCAAATGGGCAGTTTGGAGTAGACACAGTAGGGGTGTGCAAGCTGGCTCAGTTCGAGCCGGGCTCAACATTGAGCCGGCTCGGCTTGATGCGTTTGGAGTCGAACCAGACCAGCCTTGGCCGGTCCAAGTTCAAACTGAACTCTGTTCGAACTGAGCTGTCCCAGAGCTCTACTGGTAAAGGGGAATCTGGTGAGGACTCGCCTTTACCAGTACCGCCCTATACCAGGCTTCCCTAAGGGTAGAGCGGGTGGGAAGGGAGTAAATAACTACTTACTAGTGCCACTGGGGGGTGGGGGTGGTGGCAGGCATGGCTCCCCCTGCTTGGCCTCCCCACAAGTAGGGGGAAGCCATTCATACAAATTGTTGGGGTTATTACTTATATAGCAGAGTATTTCAGGAGCTAACTCACTCCCATTACAGCAGAAGTTAACAGAGTCTCCGGAGCAACAGCTTGTAAATGATAAGCATGGAGATTCATGTACAGTTAAACTAATCTACTTTATTCAGAAGTCCATGATGATAGGAAAGACCTATATCTAACCACTGGCTACATGGTGGTTAGAGAGGGATCTATAGAAGCATGGTGCTCAGAAAGAGAGGGCTGGAAGCATTCTGGGAAGAAGGAGAAGGAGAAGGAAGTCACTCTCAGGAAGTTCCTGAGTACACTCTATCCATAGAGGGGGTCATAAAGGCAGAGATAAACAGGAAAGAGAAGGAGACCCTAACTATCCATCTCTACCTACAATGTCCCTAGTGGTCATTTGGGTTACTGGTGCAAAGGTCAATGCCATCTGGAGCTGGATCTCCAGCACAAATAGCCTCTGCGCAAGCATGGAGGTCACTAAAATGGCAGAGGCCTGAACTGGGCTAAAGAAGGCCCAAACCAGGACGCTGCCAGCCCAGCCTACTCTGGGGGAGGCCAGCGAGGGTGGAGGGGAGCCGCTGCCACTCTCCACAGCCGCTGCAGCCACCACCACTGGCACTAGTAAGTACTTATTTATTCCCCTCCCACCCACTTTACCCTTAGGGAAGCCCACCCTGTCCCTTTACTGGTAAAGGGAAATACTCATCTGATTCCCCTTTACCAGTAGAGCTTTGAGCTAGTCAAATTGGCCTGATTCGAACTCAAATTGGCTTGATTCGAACTCTGGTTCGAAGGCTGGTCTCTGGGTCATCTAGGAGAGAGCATATTACTCCCGTATTTAAGGAGTTACACTGGCTGCTGATATGTTTCCGGGCAAAATACAAGATGTTAGTTATAACCTATAAAGCCGTAAACAGCTTGGGCCCTGGGTTTTTAAGAGAACGGCTTCTTCGTTATGAACCCCACCGCCCACTGAGATAATCAGGAGAGGTCCGTCTGCATTTGCCACCGGCTCGTCTGGTGGCTACTCAGGGACAGGCCTTCTCCGTTGCTGCCCTGAGACTTTGGAATGCGCTCCGTACTGAAATAAGAGCCTCCCCATCTCTGACAATTTTTAAAAAGTCTTTAAAGACACATCTGTTCACCCAGGCTTTTAACTGATACTGTTTTGATTGTTTTTAATGTTGTTTTAGAATATTGTTTTAAAAATTTTAAATTGTTCTGTTTTGAATTTCTTGTTTTTGTTTATAACTAATGTTTTAATGTTGTTTTTATCTTGTAAACCACCCAGAGATGTAAGTTTGGGGTGCTATAAAAATATGCTAAATAAATAAATAAATACCTTGACAGAGAGCCATGGCAGTTCAATTAATCAGTCTTTATTACTGTCACAGACCAGCATAAAGTACATTTAAAAACCTAAGTAGCAGTAGATTTTACATTCTACCATCATAAGATGTTTTAAAATATAAAATATAACTATGGCTGCAATAAGAAACAGAAAAGATTCTAAAACACATTACTAGCTTAAAATGATTTAAGATATAACCATGGCTGCAATAAGAGGCATAAGAATGCACTAAAAATATAGCTATGGCTGGAATAAGAGACATAATATCCTCTGGATCACAATTTACTACTAGCATAGAATGATTTAACTATGGCAACAATAAGAAGCATAAAAGCCAAGTCGCATTAAAAGATTTTAAAAGATTAATGTGACTAAATCGCATTAAAAGATTTTAAAAGATTTAAAATATATAAAATTATCACTTAAAATAGTAAGAGCTAATATGCGATAAAAGGATATCGTCTAAAATAAGGACATAAAAAGTACACAGAAATATAATTAAAATCCAAATACAGGTAATCAGGAATAAACCGGTAAAGTAGAAGCCAGGAAGTTGTGGGTCAATGGGTTGTTGGGCTGCCACACTAAGGCAGTAGCCGTGGCTGTGTTCTAGTTCATAGTGGTGGGCTCTTGGCACGTGTGGGAGGTCATGGTTTGCCGAATATTAATTGCTGATGCACAGAACCTGGCAGCACTGTAGGGGACAGCAGGATTGCTATTGGAGAGCAGCAAAGAGGAGTCAAACTGGTCCGTTTACTCAGGGTAGACCCATAATAGTCATAAGATGAGAGAGGCACAGATGTCTCTGTAAAACGGGCACTGCAGAAGAATGTGTCCTGTTGTTTCTACCTGCCCTGAGCTGGTAGATGGTTTGGATCCATTCCAAACCATTATCTATATTAAAATTGTGTAACTTAAAAAGAAGAAGACATGTTTGCTTAATCACATGCTTATTTTTTGTCTTATAAAAAGAGGTTTTTTTCCTGTGCTTACTTTCCCAGGGCAGTTCAAAGCATTGGTTCAGACAGTAGTAAAGAATCTCAGAGGTTGTACCAGAAGATGAAGAATGAGTGGAAAATGGCCAAAATAGCTTTGATCGTCATCTTGCTTTTTGTCATCTCTTGGTCTCCATATTCTGCAGTAGCTTTGCTGGCCTTTGCGGGGTAATCATAAATATTGTTGTGTCTGCAAAGGAAACATTAAGTAGCAAAGGAAGTAGCAAAATAGGCACGTACAGCTTGACGGCACTTAATCAATCAATCAGTCAATCGATCAATGTGCTTAATGCCAAAACTGCCCCATATTCAGGAGCAATAACTGCACTGGGCAGATGACAAATGGGGCTTATGTTGGCTATAGCTTTCTTAAATTTATGACCAGTTTTCATGATCAGGATAATGTGAGTTGAAGCGGGGATGTGGGACCCATGAGCTGCACACACTCCTGCAGCACATGTGATAAGAACCCGGAGTTTTATTAGGAATCCAGGCAAACCTGGATTGAATTTGGATCGGTAATCTAGGATCTGAGCTGAGCTGGCCAATCCGGGTACTCACAGCAGATCTGGATTTCCAGTAAACTCCAGGTTCTTACAACATGTATTGCAGAAGTGTATGCAGCTGGGATCCCAGATCTACCCTTCACCTCACATTGTCCTGATTATGACAACTGGCCCTTGATCTCACAGCTGTGTGGTTCCAGATTTATCTGGAATGGACTCTGTGGGCCAAGGCAGATAGGCCAAAAAAATACTTCCGATTGTGCAGCCCAGCCATCTTTGAGGATGTTTTGGCACTAGGAATGCAACCTGTAACTCAGTCACAGGAGCAATTCCTATATTCTTAATGGCTGAAAAATATGCTACTGCAATTGTAGAAATCCCCAGTCATATATGAAGAGATAGATGGTTTGGAAGCTGCAGCTAGTACAGAACTGTACAGCATCTCTGGGGCGGGGGCGCCAGACAAAAGTAACATTTATCTCCTGTTTTAGTACAAATGTATTGACTGCCTCTTTGCTCCCAAGCTCAATTCCTGTTGGTACTTACCTTTAAAATTTTAAACATCAGAGCTCTGTAGCAAAACTTAGAGATGCAGGAAAGGTTCCTGCATTTGCCCAAATAAAACCAATCAGGGTGTTTTTCACTCAGGGCTTTTATCTTGCATCTCCTCCGGAATAGAGGGTGAGTGTTCACATATCGGCCAGATTTACCCCAAAGTCCCTGTGAGTTATCAGGGAGTACTTCACACACAATTCGGGTTTTTCATTGTGCGTTAGAGTGTAGCCTGATTTATATCCAGGGTTAAAAAAAAATCCACTTTTTGCATCAGTTTTTTGGGGGCAACTTCGAACTCACAGTAAAGCCTTCTGTCTGAAAACCCTCCAGGGCCAGAAGCACTGCTGCCGCCATTATGGCACAGATATGAAACTCCTTCCCCACAAAAACATACCTAGCTATTTTAATAGCAGTGCTCTACCAGGTGAAGACCTTCTTGTTTTGAAAGGCCTTTGCTGGGGGTTAACAGTGCAGATGTTGCCAAACATACTTGCTGCTGTACACTTTTCTGCTCCTATTGCTTTTAACTACCCACTGTTTTCTTTGGAAATGCTATTTTTATGGCTGGTTTCTTATTGTGCTGTGGTTTAGTTATTTCTTTTAAAAATCATTTGTATGTATTGCTTTTGCTGTGATGGACCAGTTTAGCTGCTGCTGTTTAATGAGACGTTTTTGTATGTTTATTTTAGTGTGCTGTTATTTTTATACTGAGTGCCTTTGGGCAGAGAGACTCCTGATAAAATAAGTTAAGTAGTTCTCCATATGAATGCACCCACACAGGAATAGTTGAGATGCATCATGGGGAAAGTTTTGCATCTCTGCATTAGCCCTATGTGATTGGCATTTGGAAAAAGCTCACTTAGGAATGTAGTCTGTTATATAAGGGGCAAAAGCTACATAAACTCTGGCAGCTAAGGGAATGTATTTGTCTTTCTTTAGGTACTCCCATGTCCTCACACCCTTTATGAACTCAGTACCTGCAGTGATTGCCAAAGCTTCTGCCATACACAACCCAATCATTTATGCCATTGCCCACCCCAAATATAGGTAAGTTTGGTTTTCTTTTACAAAAAGTGAATCTAATAGATGAGACTTCCTTAAGAATGATCAGAAGCAAATGAAGACATGGCTCTCATACCTTTTAATAGTTGTGCACAAGCTGGGAACTTCAGCAAGTACAGCTTTAAAAACAAACCCTCTCCAGTAGTCTGACATGGCAAGCTGGATCTGCCCAAATTCCCCTCTTGTACCCACCTGTTAAAGATATAAAGATATCCCCCATCTATATTCACTCTGGTTACCCTAATCTTCTCCACCTGAAATGCAAAGTCAGAAAACTTTGCTGGCCCTAGAATTTTCTTAATTTGTTCTGAATTTTAATCTACTTACAGGACAGACTTGTCCATGTTTACTGAGAAGTAAGTCCCACAATCTCCCAGGTAAATTTGCATAAAACTTCAGCCTTCTAGTGATAAGGACCAGTATATTTCAAGATACAATCAAGTGTTCACAAGGCACTTTTAAAAAAAGTTATTCTGAATGTAGAATAAATTGAAGTTTGCATTTAGATCAGTTTGTTTTTTTGGTGATGTGGATAAAGAGGTGGCTGGCAACAGATGATCCAGTTGTCAAGGTAGCACATGAGAATATTGCCACATGAACAAAAGTGCAAGCCTCTTCCTCCACTGGATTGGAGGGCTGTTTCATGTGAAGCAGACCTCGGACTAATAAATGGTTATTATCTGGTACCCCCTCTAGACATTGGCCAGATGAGTGGGTAGCTCCCAACTGTTCCCACTCATTGGAAACACAGATTTAAGATGCCAGAGGCAGTTTTAAACCATGTTAGATTTCAATCAAAACCGTGCACAATGAATAATTGGTTTAGGTGAAAAGTCATGTGTGATGGAATTGCTCTTTTACTCTATGCAATGAGGATTTTATTCTGGGTAGACTATCAATGATAGCATTTAAGCAGATGTAGCTCAAAAGTTGCTTCCAAACAGGTGGGTGTTTTTTTCTTTCCACAAATCAGGTGTAAGGCTGCCAGTTTGCATCCTGGGGAATTCTTTTTGCTTGTATCAAATAACTACCTTTGAAAGTCTTCAGATGGCTTGCTGAATGAGAATATCTGTCACTTGTTTGACTTCCTGGGAGAGCGAATGGGGCATCTGCTTTCTTCCACAGGGTGAACCATAGGAAGATCTATAGCAAGAAACCAGGTGGGAGGCTGGTGACAACATCTCTCACTGAAGCAAGGAGTTAAAAGTAAAAAAGAAATTATCCGGGTTGTGATCTGGCAGTCCTAGTTAGATGCACTGAATCAACATGCCTGATCCCTGCAAGCTTCATGTGGACTATGTTAATTCCCATGCTGATGGCTGAGTCCAGATGGTTGGCAGGGTCTGGCAGGATTATGAAGGTTGAGACAGCCTTCTAAACAGCCACTGTTGCATAGCACCCTGATGCTAGTTAGTGCTATCTCCTTTCAGTACCTTCTCCCCTTCCAGTTTAGTGCTACTTTAGGGAAATCAATTTTAGGGGAAACTGCCACCTTAACAAGCCTTTAAGACAGGTGAAGGCTCTCTGGACCCAGATAAAATATCCATCATTTAAAAGCCATGTTCATATCAGCAATCCCAATGGCTATAGCTTTTGCCCACTCTTGGTGCTCGTGACTGGTGGCCCTTTGGGACTTCCTGTGTAGATGAGCCTATAGACTTTTTTTTTGGTATTATTTACATACTCTGATCCAGCAAGGGAGATGTGCACTTGGAGGCAGTTTATGCACATTGTTCATGGATTGAGAACCACATGCACAGACTGGCTGTGTTTGTATGTTAACCTGGTTCATACGGTTGTTCAAATCTAGGTTTAAAGGAAGTAACTGACATTAGCGTGAGTGTGTGAACCCACACCAAAATTACCAGTGTTGGTTTGTTTCCAGAAATAAATCTAAGATTCCCGCCTAGATGTGGGTTCACACACACTAACACTGGTTGCCAACTTTAAATCTGGATTTGAACAATAGTGTGAACCAGGCCATTGTGATGCACTTTTAGATGTGAAGCATTAGATGGGGCTCCCATTCACATGCCATGGTACTGATGGGGATTCACATTTCCAGTAGTACTGTGGTGCCAGAGGAAATGTACTCTCTAACTAAGCATGTGTCCTTTGTTGTACTTTGTATGTTGTTAAACACAATACATTTCTAGCATGTATAGAACAGAATGAGAATATTTAGCATTTGTAGCCTTTTTTGTGCTTGCAGTTGTGTTAGGCTGGAAAAAAAATGATTGGTTCAATTTCTTATCTGTTAGAATGGCGATTGCAAAGTTTCTTCCATGCCTTGGATCTCTGCTAAGGATTTCTCATAAAGATTCCAGATTGTACAGCTACCCCTCCACCAGACGCCCCACTGTTACCAGTCAGTCCTCTGATACAAATGGACTGCCAAGAAGAAACCGAAGGCTATCCTCTGTCTCAGACAGTGAATCTGTAAGGAAATCCTTCATCTATTTTGTTTACATATGACACAAATGAATGGCATAAAGCGGGCTGGTGGGTAGATCAGATAGGGCAATAGATCACTCACTAGAGACAGAGATCTTTCTTGAGGGAACAACTCTGCCAATTTTTAAAAAACAAACAATATAGAATTGGCAAGTGGGAGCCTGTTTTATATTACTTTCTGTGAACACCGGCTGGTTCTATGAGTTACTCTTGCACCTGCATCTGCATGAAAGCATCATATGAGGAAGAGCAGAATATCTAATAAGGATTCTAATAGAGCTAGAAAACTTTGGAATCTGTCTGAAGCTTCACAAATCTGAATTATGAAGGCCTGCCTCTGGAGACTTAAAATGAGCCTTCGTGGGGTCAGAAGCCTCTGGCTGGCTGTAACAGCTATTGAACTGATAGGTGCATCATGCTACGGTCAGCTAGAGATCTCCATTCCAGCCCTTTCTCTGCCACCACCCTCCACTCACACTTCATTGATGCAGGATTTTTCCAGAACTAGAGGACAAAGCAGTCTCCGTGTCACTCTTGTTCCAAAGTATTGCAACAACTTTCTTGTTCCTCTCTGCTGCTGCTGAAAAATCCCTGTGCTTCTGGAGGATGAGGGAGAGGGAAAGCAGCAGCAGCATGGTGGAAAGAGGACTGGAAGAGGGCTCTCCAACTGACCATAGGACCTACAGTGATGATGGTGACCCAATATTTATATACCGCTTTTCAAAAAAGGTTCCCAAAGTGGTTTACATAGAGAAATAAAAATAAATAAAGATGGATCCCTGTTGCCAAAGGGCTCACAATCTAAAAAGAAACTTAAGATAGATAGCAGCAACAGCCACTGGAGGGATGCTGTGCTGGGGTTGGATAGGGCCAGTTGCTCTCCCCCTGTTCAATAAAGAGAATCACCACTTTAAAAAGGTGCCTCTTTGCTCAGTTAGCACCTGACAGAATCAATATCTGCTACTGATCGCTGGAGGCTTCTGGTCATGCAATGGCTCTTTTTAGGCCTCCTGTATGATCAGAACCTAATAATGCAAGTTTTGTATTTCTAACTCACAAGATTTGTTTGCGCACTTACGGAGAGGGACATTACTTGGGAGAGCCATCCCATAGCTGCAAAAATACCACAGCATGCAGCCTTCAATAGTGAGAGGCACAGGAGATCTAATGCTTTTGTAGGGTCAAGTGGACTGCATTTAGAAAGAGATTTGCTGGCAGATTTGGACAAATTGACAAATCCATCAAATAATTGGGTTTCCCTCCCAGTAGCTCTCGACAGCTTGCTGCTCCACTGCTAAGTACTGCCAACTGTTGTTCCTCGTGCAGAAGCCGGAAACAGTTCTGCACTTTGGATTCTGGGACTCTCCCTCTGTGCTATTAAAGGCACATTAGTGTGGTATTTTCAACCAGTGATTTTTTTTTTTAGACGAGCTCTAAAAACACAAAAATGTTATTATGTCCTATAAGCTGTTACGTTTTTAGGCTAATGTGCTTTTATGGGAGGCTGACATGTTCTGAATTCTTACAAGGGCTCTCTCATCTGTGATGCTTCTGAACTTGATATGTTTTCTATCCCAGATTATCACTCCAGCAAAGCACATCTAGTTAAAAGAAACCAACGTGGAGAGTCTATTCCCATATAATGTACACTTGTATAAATGATACATAATAAATGTTTTAGCGCTTCTATCAATGGTTTTCATGGCTCCCTGTTGATTTTCAGAATGGACCTTTACTGTCTAGCAAGCACAATATCTCCCCATCATCTGAAGATGAAAAGCTGAAATAGTAAATTTGTGTATATAAAGACAAGTTCTTTAGCTCTGTCAAGTATGATTTTAAAAAATGGTGAGGCTATGTAAATATGAAAGGACTCCATGGTTTTCATTTAATTCAGTGGCACAAAGTAAACAAATGGCAGTTAGCAAGGGGCGTGTAACCTACCCTAAAACTGATCCACCCACCCTAAAACTGAGTTCAGTTGGGACAGGGGGACAAGTTTGCCGTCATTCCGAAGGCGTCCCTGAGTACACTACTCTCTTACCCATTGGGCTGCCAACTCTGAGTAAAGCTATTCCAGGAGATTTCCCCCTCAAATGTTTTTCACCATATCAAGCCATTAAGATCTCCAGGATGTCAGAAGTCACCTGAGATCGATTCCAGATCTTGGAGAGTCCAGGCCAATCCTGGAGTGTTGACAATTCTAGACACTGTCATAGCAATCTCCTTGGAGGAGAGATAGGTATTGCTTGTAAACAAACAAACAAACAAACAAACAAACAAACAAATGCAAATGGGGTGTGTGTGTGTGTGTGTGTGTGTGTGTGTGTGTGTGAAAGTGAAAGGGGTCAATGACCCCTTTATGTAGTACCTCATACTCTTTGGGTCACTAGTAGAGTTGTGTGTGTGTGTACTAGTGACCCAAAGGGTATGAGGTGTTACATAAAGGGGTCATTGAACCTTTTCTTCTCCCTCCCAGTGACTTGCCAAGGATTCAGAGTTTACTACTGCATAGAAAAATAGCTTGCCAAGGGAAAGGGTTGGATCTAATCTCTCCGACATGCTAATTTTCTTTGTGCAGGAGTTTTAATTTCCATGGAGGACCACTCAAACACGCAAGCCACCAATTCCATTTGCAGCCTGAAGTGGTATGCTCCAGAGAAGCATGATTCCACATTATTCTGCGGATAGTGTAAGCTGGCCCTGTGATAAGCTTTGGACTCCTTTCATATTTCTGGTTTTTCTCATGAATTACATCTATATGGCACCTAACTTCACGTGTCTGAAGGAAAGAAATGAAAACTCGGAGAGAATCTCTCAATGCCTTTGTTGATCTCTCTCTGTAGGACTGGACTGACACGGAGGCAGACATCTCTAGTCTCAACTCCAGAGGCGCCAGTGGGCAAGTGTCCTATGAAATGGGTGAAGACACTGCAGAAACAAGTGACATTAAAGTTAAAACAAAACTGAAAAGCCACGATTCAGGGATTTTTGAAAAGGTAACTAAATGTTGTCTTCTCAAATTAGATGGACTTGCCAATCTCTCATAAAATATGCCACGTGTCTGTAAGTTTCTCCCTATCTGCCTTGTTCTCCTCACAAACGGTTTCACTGACTGTCCGCTGTAGGAAAAGTACTGTTGACAAGCTCAGAAAGAGGGAAACTTTAATAGCTTGTGTTTAGGCTGCCCGTGACTTTTCACTTGTGAGAAATCTCCCCCAAACACCTTTCCCTGTAGACTCTATAGAGGAGAAAACCACAGCAAAGTTGCCTGGCCAACTGCATATGCAGGCTTGAGTGCCTGTGACCTCACACCAGTCTCCATCCACCTATTGGCATGGTTACACTCTTGGCACTTACTACAAGCAGCCACTGTGCATTTTATGTCACTAATTCAAAAGGATGCCTAGCAGCAAAGCAGCCCTCACCTCCGTCTAAATTATTTACATGTATTGTTACCTTTGTCAATTTCGGTAGCACTCTGGAGACTGTATGCCTTGTACCACCAGCATTTGAAAGAGGGGTTTTCCTATGGGCTAACATACAATTTAACTGAAGCCTTTGCAGAAAGTGTACAGGATTCATTAGGGAAAGTACATGCCAAATGCAAGTGTGAGATTAGTACTAATGACAGTGTGCAGAAGCATCTATAAGAAAGCATGTGCGGCCAGAAACCGCAGGCAGGGAGGGGGAGAAGGACCAGTCCGGTGTGAAACGCCGGCCCCAAATACTGCACAGATTCAGGGTAAGCTAGTGAAGAATTATGACTTCTAGACCTGTCATAGGGCATCCCATGTGCTTTAATCCAGATCTGCCTGCCACTAATTTTAACCAGGGTTAGGGTTCCAGCTTTTCTTCTCTTTTTGCCCTGCTCCTGACAAGTACAAGCTTCACAGGTAAAGCTTTTCCTATCTCCCAACTGGGAAGAACTTCATTCTAGAGTGCTTAGCCTCTGCATGTTGGCCAGCTGTAAAAGGCATGGGCCAAGGGAAAAAAGCTGGGAACCCTATTTAACCCCACCTTTTTGTTTCCAGCTCTCCTTCAGTGTCTACCAGTTGTTGTGCTTATAAGGGCAGTTTGGGCAGACTGTTTTGTACTTCATTTCCTTTTTTAAAAAAACTCCTGCTTTTGGCTTGTTTTTATATCGTGGCTTTTGATTTGGAAAATCCAAAATAGTATTTCTCTTCCTGCGTCACTTCTTTCACTAACTGAATCCATATCCCATAACTAATATGTTCCTATAAACAGCGACTACAAGTGAGCAATGCAGCATAGTGAACAGCCAAGACTTCTATGAGCTCCCCATTCCCCAACACAGTTTATTCAAGCTGCAAACCTTTATTTCCTGTGGGGTGTTTTCATCTGTGCAAGGGCTTCTTCTTATGCATGATGCTTTGTGCCCTTTCATCATCGTGACCCTGTAACAGGGATTCCCAGATGCTGTTGACTACAATTCCCATAATCCCCAGCTGTGATGACTAAATGGTCTCTGACCATTGCAACTGGGGGTTATGGGAATTGTAATCAACACCTGGGAATCCCTGTTACAGGGAACACTGATTGTGACTCACCACCGCTTTCTCTGTTCTCCCTCTTTGGTGCTCATATACTCAGAAGTGGTAGAATTATGAACAATGTGGCCCCATGTGCTTCTTCCATGTGTGAGCTGTGTTTGCCTGCTGTGGCTTATTCTGATTGGCTACTGCAGTCCTGTCCTCTCATCTCAATAGTTGTGGGTGGAATGGGGATGGCATATGGAACTGGGCATGATAGTGTATTTGGACACATCATATGGTTTATGTGGGCAGCTCTACACTGGTATTCAGTTCTGAGATGGCAGATATAACATCCTATATCTATATGAGAGGAGAGCTGGTCTTGTGGTAGTAAGCATGACTTGTCCCCTTAGCTAAGCAGGGTCCACCCTGGTTGCATATGAATGAGAGACTTGATGTGTGAGCACTGTAAGATATTCCCCTTAGAGGGTGGAGCCGCTCTGGGAAGAGCATCTAGGTTCCACGTTCCCTCCCTGGCATCTCCAAGATAGGGCAGAGAGAGATTCCTGCCTGGAACCTTGGAGAAGCCACTGCCAGTCTGTGTAGACAATACTGAGCTAGATGGACCTATGGTCTGATTAGGTATATGGCAGCTTCCTATGAATGTTCTATATCCCGTATCCCTCCCCCACTATGCCCTCTTCTCCACTCAATACAGAATTTTGCCACACCTAGGCTGTCATAGCTGCAGTGTATAGTACTTGCACAACATAACTTCTGGTTAGTGAGAGAATGCATAAGCATTATGATCTTATTCTGCGCTCAGAGAAGGGTAGGACTGAGCAATAAAGGACTGCAAAAGCATCTCTGTATCCAAGGCTAACAATGATATCTGGTGCTACTGATTTTCCCCCCTTTCTTTTTATAGACTTCTGTGGATGCAGATGACATTTCTGTGGCGGAGGTGAATATCACAGATTGCAGTTTTCTTTCCAGTAGGGTGTCAGCCAACAGTTTCAAGGGTGGGATGGGCAAGGAAAGAAATGCAATGGTACCATATAGTAAACCCCTCAAGCTTGAAATGTCCAGATGAGATACAATTAGTTTATATTCTGTTATAGTTCAGATATCCTGTTGGGTCTTTCTGGATTGCAATATAATATTACACTTACATATTATTATATATCACATTTTGGTATTTGCTTCTTGGTGTAAATGAAAAGAATCCTATATTCATGGTTAATTCAGTGTTGCATATTCCATGGCAAATAAAGCAAAAGCATCCAAAAGAAGCTGGCCCTTTGTTATCAAAAGTCCTCACTGTCCTTCGATAGCTCCAATTACTTCCTTCAGTCACCTACCACAACTCAGCAGGTGATCACCTCTCACTGGGCATAACTGGAATAAATTTGCTAGTGAAAGGGTGCAAGCAGTGGCGTAACTACTATTAGGCAAGGGGAGGTGGTTGCCTGGGGGCCCCCACGCCTCGAGGGGCCCCCCAGAGGCAAGTCACATGTGAAGTGTGTGTATGTGTGTATCAGCGAGGGGCCCATTTTAAAATATTGTCTCTGGGCCCACTCCAGCCTTGTTACGCCCCTGGGTGCAAGCCTAGAGCAATCCACTACCTTCTAGCTTTTGTTTCTCACCTGTAATTTATCCAACTTGCAGACTTGTTGCCAAAGTCAACAGGTTAGTCCTTAGTATACTTACATGCAACTGAGAGTCAAACAAGACATGATGCCAGAGATGTATGAATGCATTTCTGTCTCTTTTGTTTTTATTTTTGTTTTTATTTTTGCAAATAACAGCCACATGGGGGCCAAAATACAGATTGGTATGTTGGTGTGTGTGGGAGGGAGGATCAGCCCTTTTCCCCATGAAAGTTTCCCTCTCAAACTGGTATTTGCCCTGGGAGGGGGAAAAACTTAGTGTGCATGTATTTTTTTTCTGCAGGAGCAAATGGCAGTTTTGGGGGAGGATTTTTTCATTGGGGAAATGAAAGAGTTAACTCCCCCCATGCCACAGTCCCAATCTGGTTTGGGGCCTCCAGTTGTTATTTGGGGGTGGGTGGGATGTATTGCCATATCTCTGTCATCACATCTAGCTTGGTCATAAGGATGCAGTCCTATGCACTCTTAGGTATTCAGGGGACTTACTTCAGGACTGAGCTGTAAGGTTACACTCCTCTTGTATACTGACTGTCTGGGACTCACCCAGACCCATGGGCCTGAAGCTTCTGTTCCTGCTGGCTGGAAGGCACACGTTGACCAAGGGTCAACTGCACCAACTCAGGAGCTGCTCAAACACCTGGCCTCAGTGCCGGGGCAGGCCCAACTCACAGTGACCTGAAGGCCTCCAGGTGGGCGAGGCTGGCTGAGGGTGCAGCAGCTTGGGTGCACTGGGACAAATGGGTGCTCCACCCAGTGGGTGGAGAGCCAGGTGGTCTAGGATGGGAGCGAGCAGGATTCGCAACCAGCAGGGATGGAGGTGGGACCCAAGGAGCAACTGCATAGGCCACCAGGGAAATGAAGGATTAGAGGAATGAAGCAGGGGTGGGACAGGAAGCAGGGCAGGACCTGGGAGGATGATGTAGTGAATGTGCCAGAGTATTCAGAGGGGCCTGCACTAATGATGAGGAAGGTCAGGGGAGTCCATCTGAGTACGAGTCTGGGTCTCCCAGTAAGGAGTCAGGAGTGTCCTTTTCCGGACTGGTGGAGGACCGGTGACTTAACCCCCTCTCCACAATTCTGAGGTGCAACAAAAAAGGGAGGATTCTGGCCAGTGAAGAACAGTTGTCTGACAGAACCTTATACTGCCTTAAGACTTAAGTGAGATTTAGTCCTGAATAAATGCAATCAGACTAGTGATTTAATATGCATTATTCAAAACCATTATTCCAGTAAGCAAGTAATGATTCAGAACCATTGTAGAACCTTGTTTACATGACTGGAAAATGTTGCACAATGATTCATTCTGTTTGTGTAGGACTTACCATTTGGAAACTATGTCTTTGAAGATAGCCTGGTAAGTTATGTTCCAGTGTTTAATAATCTGTGACACGGGTGTGGACAATTGGCCTCTCCATGGTGTTGGGCTGAGGCAGCACATTTTCTGTGCACACAAAAGAGATGGAGCCTGCCAGCAAATCTTGGCCAAAGAATCTGGTATGGACATTCAGTAAATCCTGACCCAGAATTGTCATGAGAGCAGGTGAGATGTGGTGTGCTACCAATAATGGCTTCATCTGTTGTTTGCAACACATTGGCTGTATTCCAGTTTTGTGGGCAGCAACAAGGTATCAAAAGACCCATCCAGCCATTTTAGATGCACCTCTAAATATGCATGCACCTCTAAATACCAGCTACCCATGCACATTTCCATTTTTGGATCCAGGTTAATTGGCCCTAAATTGTCTGCTCTTGATAATGGTCCTACGGGGAATTAATTACTGGGTGCCCAAGTAACTTGAACTGTTAACAGTTTGAGATAATGATGATGGAAAACACAAGTAGCATACCTAATTTTCCTCTAAATCTGTAGTATGAGTATGAGGCGCTGTCTACATAAGCAACAGAATGAGATGGTAGAATCCCGAGGTAGTAGAAAAGATTGTCTCATTTCAGACCCCAAGGTTGAGGCAGTCACATTTTTTAATGCTCATCTACATGTTTAAAAAAATCCTTGAAAGTAGAACAGTAGCACAGCAGGGGGGAGTTTTGGCCAGAACCTTCTCCCTAAGCTGATAGTTTTAATTTTGCCCATGTGCAATCTGAAATGGTACAGTCCACTCTGCCTCTGCATGCTGCTGTGTAGGCCAGGCTTTATTCTTAGGGTAAACAAGCACAACTTTTTTGGCAGAACTCCCATATCTGAACAACTTTGCAATGGGCAGGTATTCAAGAAACCTTTCCTATGACTGCATCTCCATTCTGAGAAAACCTTTACCTGTTAAGTTTCTGCTGTTAGACATGGGAGCTGTGACCAATAAATAAATAAAAAATTCCAACTCTGCCGTGAAGGGTCCCCCTAAATTGTCCGATTTGTATTTAGTGCTTGGCAAATTCCAGCTTTCATTTTGCATCATTGTTTTTATTGTCTCCAGTGTTCATTTGTGTATTTCTAATGTAAAAGGACTGGTTCTCACATGTGATGGCACTGTCAACTTTCCTATGTCTGAATGTAGATTGCCTATGAAGGAAGGAGCATGTGAACCCGAAGTGTATGTGTACCTGTTTTCATGTGATTGTTGCAAGTCTCAGAGTTGCAGCAAGTCCAACAAGAGCTATTGGGAGTGAGGCAACCATACCAGTCATGTGTAATCAGTTACACACACACCTCCAGTTCACCAGTTACTTCCTCCATGTGTACAGCTACAGTGTTTTAAGTGCATTTAAAGTGTGAAATTGACACACCTGAGTGGTACTCAGGCACTGGCTGCAGCTCCTTTTTGAGTGTACAGTCAATAGCAACTCTGGGTTTGCTTCTGTAAGTGAAGTGACCCTCAGTCTCAATGAGCTTAATAGAAGTTATTACTGAGTAAACATGCTTTCAATTACACTGATGATCTGGTAGTTGGACTAACACCCTGACCAAGCATCTCATCTCTTCCTATTGGGAATTAAATTTTGCATGCTGTTTTAGCAGGCTTGCTTTGCCAACAACATTGTTCAAAGACACTGGTTCAGATTTCATGAGGAACCTACAGGTGAAACTCGGAAAATTAGAATATTGTGCAAAAGTCCATTAATTTCAGTAATGCAAATTAAAAGGTGAAACTGATATATGAGACAGACGCATTACATGCAAAGCGAGATAAGTCAAGCCTTAATTTGTTATAATTGTGATGATCATGGCGTACAGCTCATGAAAACCCCAAATCCACAATCTCAGAAAATTAGAATATTACATGGAACCAAGAAGACAAGGATTGAAGAATAGAACAATATCGGACCTCTGAAAAGTATACAGTGTACTGTGCTTGATTGGCCAGCAAACTCGCCTGACCTGACCCCATAGAGAATCTATGGGGCATTGCCAAGAGAAGGATGAGAGACATGAGACCAAACAATGCAGAATTGCTGAAGGCCGCTAATGAAGCATCCTGGTCTTCCATAATACCTCATCAGTGCCACAGGCTGATAGCATCCATGCCACGCCGCACTGAGGCAGTAATTGCTGCAAAAGGGGCCCAAACCAAGTACTGAATACATATGCATGCTTATACTTTTCAGAGGTCCGATATTGTTCTATTCTACAATCCTTGTCTTCTTGGTTCCATGTAATATTCTAATTTTCTGGGATTGTGGATTTGGGGTTTTCATGAGCTGTACGCCATGATCTTCACAATTATAACAAATTAAGGCTTGACTTATCTCGCTTTGCATGTAATGCGTCTGTCTCATATATCAGTTTCACCTTTTAATTTGCATTACTGAAATTAATGGACTTTTGCACGATATTCTAATTTTCCGAGTTTCACCTGTAGGTTAAAGCCTGCTCCTACACAAAGTCCCTGTGCCTTGGGAGCATGTGCTACCCCTCCCATGCCTATATGAGCATCTATTTCTGATTTAGGAAATAGTAAACCAAGATTGGTCATGATGTCTGAACTGACCAGTCTTGGTTTATTCTCACCTACTTACTTTAAAGAAATTGTAATCTGTAATCTACTTGAAACCTTAGTTACAGATTGTGGTTTATTTCAAGAAGGTACAGTAAGCTAGAATAAACCCAGATCAGTCAGTTCAAATGTTACAACCAATCTTGGTTTATTTTAATCTAAATCAGAAATAGACGCCTAAAAGTTGTGGAAAAGAATGCCAGAAGTTTGCAGTTACATTGTATCTATATTTTAACATGACTAGAGACACCATAATTATTTATTATTATTATTATTATTTATTCGATTTCAATAATGCCCTTCCAAAAATGGCTCAGTGTGGTTTACACAGAGAAATAATAAATAAATAAGATGGATCCCTGTCCCCAAAGGGCTCACAATCTAAAAAGAAACGTAAGATAGACACCAGCAACAGTCACTGGAGGTAATTGTGCTGGGGGTGGATAGGGCCAGTTACTCTCCCCCTGCTAAATAAAGAGAATCACTACATTAAAAGGTGCCTCTTTGCCAAATTAGCAGGGTAATAACACTTTAGTACCTCCCACACACATTGTTAGGAACTCTGATTTTACTTGACAGAGTGGATTTTCAAAGTGCATTTGGAAAGAAAACATTACTTTTTCTTTCCATGGGCTGTTGCCAATTGAGTGTTTCAGACTTCATCATATGTTTAAATTTCTCTTTGATGTCTACTTAAGACAGGTGAGGACCTGAATGCTTTTGGATTGACAGGGGAAGCTTCTGACTACAGACCTTCTTCAGCCCAGATACCCAGCATTATAGTGACCTTCAGCAATGTCCAGGGAACAGACCCACCTTCAGAATACAGCTCTGGTCCCTTGTACTCCAGGAACAGTGGCCATCGCTGGGACAAGGATGCCAGTAGCCAGCTAGAATGGCTGTACCAGGGTGTTGCCTTAGCTGCTACCTCAGAAAAAAGCATGTGTCAGCTTAGTGTAGAAAATCTTCCAAAACTTCTTTGAAGCAGGAAAAACCAACTTTCTTATAAGGATTCAAACAAGTTCGATCAAAGCTACAAAGAAGGGACTATTTCTTTTCTTTTCTTTCTTTCTTTCTTTTTTTTTTTTACAGTAGTTTGTTTTTTATGTTGATACTTATTCAACTCTTTCATTCAGAACAACAACAAATTATTCTTTGGATTTGGATAGACTGCTTGAGACTCCATCCAGGAAGTAGTGCGAGGGCAGGTGGGTTAAGGGGGCCCAGTCTGATCCTCAGAATGGCCTCTGCTCCCAATAACCCCCAGCCTTGCCCAGCTCAGTTTCTTTGTCTTGAGCCTAGAAGGAGGCAATGACTCTCTTTGACTCTCTCCCTACAACATCAGCAGCAGCAGCAGCAGCAGCAGCAGAGACCCTGTCGGAGTCCCCCCATTACGCACCAGCTGCTCACTCCTGCCTGTGAGCCAAGAGATGGGCAAATGGGAATGAGCAGCTGAGGTTTTTCAGAGGAGGCAAAGCCCTTGTAGCTGTTCATGCTGGGAAGGAGGGGGTTGAAGTTCACTTTTGTGTCTAGCTCTTCTGCCCTCAGTTCAGAAATATAGCCCCTGTTAAACATTAGCTGCTGACTGGGGAACTAATGTGTATATGTGTGTTTGTATAAGCTCTTGTGTTGAATCTACAGTCAAGAATTGTTTGTTTATTCTTGTCCTGCTGCTGTTACAAAGCTACTGCTGTGAGATGTTTTGTAAAAGGGGAAAAAATGGCAGAAGAGACAAGGGGAATAATTTTCATTACCTGGTTGTTTGAAACAGGTTGTGTAGGCAATCCTCCCTTCCTTTCTTGGTTTGGGCTTATTTTATTCCCCAAACATTCCTGCTAAAAAGCTAAGCACTTAAAACTGACAGAGGTATCAGATAAGTTTACCAGGAAGCTCTTCACACAGGGCTTTTGAAGCTCTTGAACTCACATCTCCACTGGAATGGAAGGGGTGTGTTCACATTTTGGCTAAATTTACCCCAAAGTCCCTGTGAGTTATCAGAGAGCAGTTCACACACAATTAGGGTTTTTTTTACTGTGCATTAGAGTGTAACCCGATTTATATCCAGGGTAAAAAAAAATCCACTATTTGTGTTAGGGTTTTTTGGACAATTTTGGGTTCGCAGTAAAGCCTCCCTGAAAACTCGTGGTAAAACCTGCTGTGCGTAAAAACTCCAGGGCAGCTGGTTCACACATGAGCCTTGTGTGGACAGTCTACACTGCTGCCTCACACTGACTCACTGACAGTCATAACTGTCGAACATCCAAGTCCAAGGCAAGCTGGAGAGGCAGGGGACATAGGAGAGAAGGAGGCAAGCAGAGAGGGAAACCGTTTGGCGACTCAGAGAGCTGTAGTTTATGGCTTCCCTTAGTCATAAGATGCCCCTACTGAGAGAGGAATGTTAGAGCTTGAAAGCAGGCTGTGGCATGGGAAATTTCTGGGATTACCTGATTCCCAGGGCCGACATGGTTCTGTTCTGAGGTGTTCGTATCCTGGCTCAAACTGCCTGTAGTTCCCTCCTCCGGGCAGCAACTCTGTGGGGTAGAGAGCAGGGAATTGGTGGCTCCTGGTCTGAGCCCCACAGCAGCTGATGAAACCAATGTGTGACTCAAGGCTCACCTTGATTCACTGCTGCAATCAGTCCTCCCCTTTTCAACAGGGATGGATCTCATGGTCAAGGCTTCTGAACACCACCAAGAGGCTTTACAGACAGGGCTGTTACCACAAATCTCCTTCAGAAGAGAGTGTGTGCATCCACACACCAGCCAAAGTTACCCCAAAGTCCCTTTGAGATCCTTGGACCCACTCCAGACACAAATCAGGCTTTGTCTTGTGAATTCGAGTTTATCTCGAGTTATTTCCCGGTTTTTAAAATGCTGGTTTTAAGCTACGTTTTCTGAAAAGGCCAGAGCAAATAGGAAGAGGCACTGATGTAGAACCACTAGCATGATAAGAGGGATACTCTCTTTAGAAATACAGATACAGCTCTTTAGTAATCTCCCCCACCAGGGGCGTAGCCACCCTTGGGCGACTGGGTTAAAAGAACCCAGGCCATCGCTCCTCAGGTGCTACACCTCGCGGCCCCAACACACCCTCCGTGTCATTCAACGCAGCAGGGGCTGGTTTAGCTCTGGTTTAGCTCTGGGCCCAGGAGTTAAATGCCCAGCATTCTCAGCATGGCCAGGAGCAGCTCTCTTTGCCTTAAAGGCAGGGAGAGCCACTGTGCTGTGAATGCAGCACTGTCCCCAATCTAGCTCCCAAAGGGGGCCGCAAGGCCCCATTCAGAAGTTAGATGGCCAGCGCTGTGTTTGCAGCGCGGCCAGGAGAGGCTCTCCCTGCCTTTAAGGCAGGGAGAACTGCGAACACAGCGCTGGCCTGGATCTAACTACCAAACAGGGCCGCATGGCCCCATTCAGGATACAGACCACACACACACCCGCGTCTGACGTCAGGGCTTGGCTAACCCCTGGGGTGGGGTGAGTGAGGCTGCTGCGGCAGCCAGACACGGGCCACTGCTGGCCTGGCTCCACTACTGCTCCCCCTCACCCATGGACAGAAGGAAAACAGAGAGGCATGCAATGTGAACTTGCAGAAACGGAAACTGAGAGCAGAGGGGAGGGGCTGCTTCCCTCAATGTCGTGAGTGTGATTCGAAGTGGCTCCACTCGACATTTACCCCACAACATTAAGCCATGTGCGAATAACTCCCTGGCCTCTTTATCACATGTTCTGCCCAACATTAATGGAGCAGGATGTGGGGAATAGAAGCTTAAGGCTCACTCCCATGCCTCACCACATATCAATCATGTGTAAATTGGCCCCATAATAGGGTATTTGGGGAGGCAAAGGTTAATCTTGAAACTAAGTCCATATTTGCCATATAATTTTTGAGTGTGTAGGGGTGATTCTTCATTATTATTATTATTATTATTATTTTATTTTATTATTTTTCGATTTCTATACCGCCCTTCCAAAAATGGCTCAGGGCGGTTTACACAGAGAAATAATAAATAAATAAGATCTCTCCCTGTCCCCAAAGGGCTCACAATCTAAAAAGAAACACAAGATAGACACCAGCAACTGTCACTGGAGGTACTGTGCTGGGGGTGGATAGGGCCAGTTACTCTCCCCCTGCTAAATAAAGAGAATCACCACATTAAAAGGTGCCTCTTTGCCAAATTAGCAGGGGTAAGATTGTAAGATTGTCAAGATCCCAGTGTGAAGATAATGCACAATAATCATCTTGTGCATGGGCAGTGTAACATGTGGATCATACCTCTGCAATAGTTTAAGAACATAAGAACAGCCCTGCTGGATCAGGCCAAAGGCCCATCTAGTCCAGCATCCCGTTTCGCACAGTGGCCCACCAGATGCTGCTGGAAGCCACAGACAGGAGCTGAGGGCATGCCCTCTCTCCTGCTGTTACTCCCCCGCAACTGGTACCCAGAGGCACCCCGCCCCCGAGGCTGGAGGTGGCCTACAGCCCTCCAACTAGTAACTAGAAGGTTCAGTATATATGTTATACTTATCACAAAGAGTCAGTCTCTGCATTAGTCATCATGTTGTACTTCTGAATTGTTTGGAGATGCTAGATACCAATGCCATGTGTGGGGGTGTCAACACATGACACAGACGTCCAACCTAGCGACTGGATCTACATCTTGTGCATGGGGTGGGTGGTGGGAATAAATCATCATGTGGAGGTGATTTGAAAGATTCTCTGTGTGATAACTGCACTGTATTCAGGGCTTCAATCAACACAATGGCAGTATCCAAGCCCTCAGTGAGTCCTGGACTAGGCACTTGAAGGATGAGAAGAAAAGAATTAGCCTTTGTGCCACCAATCAAAGATGGAACTACAAAGAAAGCTGGCATATCAGGAAGAAAGCAGCTCGATAACAATATGCCAGAATGGGTCACAGTTGGGTACTTCTTGTCCTTGCATAAAAGCTCCTGGACCAAGCGTGCTCAAAAGGGAGGTTCTGTTGTCATGTTCCCAGTGACAGAGAATAGTCTCCCCTTCAGCTCCTCCTGAATATGACAGGAGCTGTATCTAACGCAAGAGATAACAACCAAACAGAAAAGGCAGGTTAAGTTTTACTGGCAATCGGAACTGAGTCACTTTCTGTGGGAATGATAACATAACCAGAATGTATCTTGTGATATTTCACGATTTTGAATACCTTGATTGATCTTCTGTACTTTTCTTTTTAAACAATATATACCTATATAGATATATATTATATAAAGCCCAAAGCTGCCTCTGTGATGCCAAATGTCTGCCTGTGCTTGGTTTGTGACATTATTACTCCCCATTATTACTTTTAGACTGAAAACAAGATTATGAGGTCAATGAAGAAAGAAGGAAATAAATCTTTCAGAAACCAGGATGATTTCTTGTAAGCCAAATAAAAGATGAAAGAGATCTATTAAAACTCCTCCCTTCTTCTGTCAGTGCAGGATATTGGCCTCAGAGAGAAGGTATGCTAGATATTAAACAGATTGAGCAGAGATTTTTCTATCTCAAATAGGGAAAAGGGTAGAAAATGCTCTACGGTAAGAAGACTATTCACACAATTGCTATGAAAGTAGGACAAGCATCCTGTCTAGCTTTGAGAGCTGTGCGTGCTCCCCATTTTCAATGGTCTGTTAGCAATGTTCTTACAACTAGGTAGGAGCGGGGGGAGTGATGGTCTGTGAGACAGGAGCTGGGTAAGATGGCACCATCCTTCAAGCATTCGTACCCAGCATATTAATGAGGTAGGAGGAAAAGCCATCCTTTCCAACTCCTGTCTCACAGATGATCACTCCCCCTCCTTCTGCCTAGTTGTTTGCTAACAGACAATTGAAAATGGAGAGCCTACACAGCTCTCAAACCTGGATAGGATGCTTGTCCTAGCCCCTTAGTGATCGTGTGAACTGCCTTATTATGTAGCTTAGCACAATCCAATTCCCTCTCATCTTCTGTTCGCAAGGCTAATTCAGAGGTTTGGCTCTCCATGCTCCATATAGCAACTCTGAACCTTCTCCTGATCTGTCCCCTCAGAACATGCATTATATCCCTCCCGTGGACCCTTATACTCTCCTTCCCATGGGGAAGAGGGGGCAGGGTATTTTGAGAATGATCCAGAGTTAGTTCCAGTCATGCAGCTCAACTAAAAAGCATCGTGCCCGGGTTATGAATGTGCCTGAGATGCTTACAGTGGTAGAAGTTTGCACTGGGAACCATACTGGTGTGGGGACATAAGGTGGAAGCCCTTCCCTTCATCAGCTAAATATTTATTGACCCAGGTAACTGTTTAGAAAGTTATATTATAAAATGGAAAGAAGAAAAGAGAGCTAGTCTTGTGGCATCAAGCATTAATTGTCCTATTTGCTAAGCAGGGTTTACATAAGAACAGCCCTGCTGGATCAGGCCCAAGGCCCATCTAGTCCAGCATCCTGTTTCGCACAGTGGCCCACCAGTTTGCTTGGTTTGCATTTGGATGGGTGACTAGATGTGAGCACTGTCTGCTGTAAGATATTTCCCTTAGAAGAGGGGTTCTCAGACTGGGAGTCTGGGAACTGGGGCTCCACAGGAGGGCCCAAACTACTCAGAGGGCAGGGGCCTCACTCGACATGTCCAAGACGTGGAGATGGCCAGGGATGATGGGAGGTAGCTGGAGACAGATGCAGAAAACTACTTGGTTCCTCTGCTACTCACAAAACTAACAGCAGGCATAGCAGTGACACTTCTTTGGCAGATGGGCCAGGTGAGTGGAGAGC
Source organism: Hemicordylus capensis (assembly GCF_027244095.1). NCBI lineage: Eukaryota > Metazoa > Chordata > Lepidosauria > Squamata > Cordylidae > Hemicordylus > Hemicordylus capensis. The sequence continues at coordinate 220,337,266 of NC_069659.1, read as the reverse complement.
CACCCACTAGAGCTCATCTAGCGAGTAGCAAAAGAAGTGTCATTGCTGTGTCTGTCCTTGGCTTTGTGAGCAGCGGAGGAGCTGGGTGGTTTTCAGCCCCTGTACCCCTGTCTGCCACCCCATGCCTCAGAGAAGTCTGAACAGCTCTTCACTTCACGTTCTCAACAGTGTCTCTTCCTGAATTCTGGATTCGTGTACAAGCGGAGAGTACAAAGAATTAAGCGAGAAAGCCACGAAAAGACTGACTCCTTTTGCTTGATTCCTACTTGTGTGAATCAGTAGTTGCTGCTACTGAAAACTCTGATTCATACAAGTAGGAATCAATCAATAAATACCTAGTGAAAATAACTTGGATCCCAAAATTAGACTGGCAATCTCAGACACAAAGCCCAGGTTTGAAATACTAAGTAGGTGCAAGCAAGCTCATCCTTCCTCATTTAAAAGGTAAATGTGTTTTATTCATCTCTACCTGATCAAATCAATGTCTGACATCCTCAGCATCAAAGTGTTTGTTCTCCTAACATCAGTGAAGCACTAGTCCCTGTGCTGACCTGCCATGCTTCAAAAAATGGGCACTACTCTTGTGCAAAAGTGCAAATATTTTTCCAGAGCTTACCTGTGCACCAGGAACACTCTGCTAGACTGGATACATGTTGCTTGACCCTTAGCAACATGTTTTTAATCAACACATCATTAATCAGGATGTCATCCAGTAGCTTTAAACAATGGGGAAGGTCATGCAGCTCTATATATTATTTTAGTGGGTCACACTATCAAAATGTTTGAGAATCCATGCCTTAGGGGATGTGATATATAACTGTAGCTCAGTGGTAGGGAATCTGCTTGCTCACAGAAGGCCCTAGAATTCATCCCTGCTGGGATAGACTCTTGCCTGAAACTTTTGGAGAGCTACTGCCAGTCAGTGTGTAGACACTTCTGAGCTAGATGGACCAATGGTCCCGCTTGGTATGAGGCAGCTTTCTGTGTTCCTAAAAAGAGTGTTGCAACTTTTTGGAGACTTGGGGGACTCAACTGAAATCCTCCACCCTCTAGTCTCCCCAAACTAAATTAGATTTTCTTCAACTAAGGCTGCAGTCCTATGCACATGTGCTGGTTAGATTCCATTGAATATAATGAGGCTATGCTTGACTAACAAGCAGAAGGTTGCCGGTTCGAATACCTGCTGGTTCTATATCAGGCAGCAGTGATATAGGAAGATGCTGGAAGGCATCATCTCATACAGTGTGGGAGATGGCAATGGTAAACCCCTGTATTCTACCCAAAGAAAACCACAGGGCTCTGTGGGTGCCAGGAGTCAAAATCGACTTGACGGCCCACTTTACCTTTATTATCAAGAGCAGCCTAACCCAGGCTAGGGCAGCCCCGCCTGGGTTAGGGGGCTCATGTGGCACCCGGGATCACTCCTAGTCCTGGTGCTCCCGCCCTACCAAACTCTGCTTTTCACCCCGGACTCTAGGTGGTGAACAACAACAATACCAATAACTATTTTTTAAAAAAATTAAAGGGCAAAAGCCTGGCAAAACAAGCAGGTCTTATGAAGGGCCTTAAAAGCAACTAAGGAGGGGGCTGAATAAATCTGGGGTGGGGAGAGTGTTCCAAAGAAGAGGGGTGGCCACAGAGAAGGCCCTCCCACAGGCCCAGGCACCACGCACTACACCAGGGCCAAGGGACACTAAGGAGGGCCAGCTGAGAAGACCTCACAGGATGGAATATAACTGCCCGAGAGAGGCGATCCCGGAGGTATACAGGTGCTAAGCCCATAAAGGTTTTGTAGGGGAGAACCAGCACTTTGAATTGGACCCGGAAGCAAACAGGCAACCAGTGCAGCGACCATAAAAGAGGTGTGACACTATCAAATCTACAGCCCCCCATAAGGAAGCAGGCCGCTGCATTCTGGACTAGATGAAGCTAACGAAGCTTCCCTTTAGCCAGGGTTGTGTGTCTGCTCAGGCTGCGTGGAAGAGCTCCCAGCTGAGGGAGGATCCCTCAATGCACTACATTCCTGGTGCACTGAGGGATGCCGGAGGACTTCCTCCTCTGGCTCCCTGCGCCACCGCTTGTGTGCCACAGCAAGCAGCAGAGCAAACTGGGGAGGGTGGTCATGTGTGGGGAGGCAAGCAGAAACCTGCCTCCACACAAGCCCTCCCCGCCTGCCAGCCCATATGGTCCTGTACATGACCTTAATTAGTCAGAGACTGCATTGACGTTGGATGCTGGTGTGTGTGTGAGCGAGTGAAACCAGGACTTCCAGCAGCCAGTCTCTGGTATTTCACCTCCTGTACCACCAGGACTTGGGTCCCTCAACATGCCAGAGATACTCTGGGACTCAAGAGTACCCACTAAGCTGTAGTGCTGGCCTGGACCATGTTAGTTTGACTCCAGGCAGAACATGATCGGTTGATTTGACAAGGCCAAAGAGGATCAGGCCCTCAACCACTGCCTCTGTGCCAGCTCTCTGAGTAATGCCTCATCTTGTCCAGGACCACGCTATTGGCTCTCCATCTACACTAGACCCAGAATCCCACACCCCAACCCAGGTGTGGCTGACCTCTCATCTGGGCCAAGGCCTGACAGTTCTGGACTGTGCTTTCTTTGTTCTCAGAGCAGAACATTCAGCCATCAATCTGGTCAAATCACAAAATGTAGGTTGCTGATCCACTCCTCCCTCCCTCCCATCCTTCCCCCCATTCCTCATTCTCCTGCTCTGCCCATACAAGTACACCCGTGTGGACTGTTCCTTCTCCTTCCCCCATCAGCAGTCCTCTTCTTGCATGTGAATAGATGCACTTATGGGAGGGCTGCATGTACTTAATGGCATCTAGAGAGGAGATATTAGATCTGGGTCTATTGCTTTTCATTGTTATTACATTTTTTGTGAATCACTTGAAAAGGCATCAAATATTTCTTGTAAATAAACACTGTGAGACCCAGAGACTGATGGATTTGTGGGGTTTGAAAGCTTGCAGGAGTTCTAAGGATTAATTGCCTCCTTGTGGCAGTGTTTATTTCTGTTAACATATTTTGGTGTATGCAACATTCTTCATTACTACTCTGGTATAACTTTACTCATGGTGGATATTGAAGAAATGCTTCCCTGGCTGGTAATGTCTTCTGAATCTAGACTGTAATGTTCAGCGTGTACCAGAGAAGATTCTCTGTCTATAAAAAGCACAACAGCTGTTAGAATGTATCTGCTTTCAAGAGGATTGAAATGTGGGTATTAATTAGTGAATAACTTGCCCCTGTAACATTTAAAGTCTCCTGTATGTGTGTGAACTAGACATCTGTTCTGTTCTCCCCTCACTGAAGAATACAGAGAAGGATTTCCCTCCCCAAATCTAGGGTTCAATACGAGATAAAACAGGCTACAATTTGGCAGAAAAACTCTGGAAAGTCATCCACATAGAAGGTCACCACTGTAGTGGTGATAAAAATCCCACCAATCAAGCATATATGGTAATCTACACTGGGTGCCAAAACCTAAGAATTGCCCTCTTGGATCAGGTCAAAAGTTCATCAAGTCCAGCATTCTGTTTTTTACAATGGCCAATCAGATGTATCTGGGATTCCTGCAAGCAGGGCATGAAGGCAATAGCTTGCCCCATCGGTTTGCTTCATCAGCAACTGGTATTTAGGGTATACTGCCTCTGAATATGGAAGTTCTGTATAGCCATGAGTAATAGACCTATCCATGAATTCGTCTAATCTTCTTTTAAGCCTCTTACTCAGGGCTAATGCATGGAGTAAAGGAATATAAAAAGGGCATGAAAGTTTCCTTCTGTCTTGCTCAAATAAGGAAAGCAAACAAGAATACAAACTCCAGGGAAATGAAATGTAAGGTGACTGTATGAAAAAATAATTTGAGGAGCTTATGGCTAAAACCATTAACCTGAACAATACAAACTTCTTTAAATACTTCAGAAGCAAGAAACCTACCGGGGAGGCGGTTGGACCGTTAGCTGACAAAAGGGGGGGGGGGAAATGCTTATGGGGATGCTTAACAAGCCTTGCTAAAGGAGAGTCCGCATGGCTTTTGCAACGGCAAGTCCTGTCTCACTAACCTTTTAGGGTTCTTTGAGAGTGAAAACAAACACATGAACAGAGGTAGGTCTGAGTGGCATAACTAATCACGACAGAGATCTTGGGGTTATGGTGTATAGCTCAATTAAAACATTGACCCAGTGTGTGGCAGCCATGAAAAAGGCACATTCCATGCTAGGGACCATTAGAAGGAGGACTGAAAATAAAACTCTTAATATTATAACGTTCTTCAGGGACGGAGCCAGCATTAGGCAAACGGGTTCAAAGAATCTGGGCAACCACCAATCAGGGGCCACGAGCTCCACCCCAGACACGCCACCCACATCTGACATCAGACGCTGGGGCATTATTTCAGTCCCAAACAGGGCCATGCGGTCCCATTTGGAGCCAAAATTGGCCCACGCTGCATTGGCAGTGCGACTGGAGTGACTCTCCCTGCCTTAAAGGTAGGGAGAGCTGCTCCTAGTCTAGCTGCCAATGCAGAGCAATCTTCCTCCCAAACGGGGCCATGTGGCCCCATTTAGGAGAGAGTTAGGCCCACGCTGCATTGACAGCGCTGCTGGAACAGCTCTCCCTGCCTTTAAAGTAGGGAGAGTCGCTCCGGCTCACACTGCCCAATGCAGCGTGGGACGATCTCCCTTCCAAATGGGGCCGCATGGCCCCATTTGGGAGGGAGACCATGCCCCCTGTGTCTGATGTCAGATGCGGGGGCATAGCTAGCCAGTTCCCTGCGTCTGACATCAGATGTGGTGGCCACACACAGGCCACCGCCAGCCTCGCTATGCTCCTGATGCTCTTACACAAATCCACGGAGTGACCACATTTGGAACAGAGTGTAGTGTGGGTTGCCACATCTCAAGAAGGAAATTGCAGAGCTGGGAAAGGTGCAGAAGATGACAACCCAAATTATCACTAGTTATCACCTTATGAGAGAGGCTATGGCATCACCTTATGCCAAATTATCACCTTATGAGAGAGGCTATGGCATATTTTGGGCTTTTTAGTTTAGAAAAGTGAAGACATGATAGAAGTTTATAAAATTATGCATGATGTGGAAAAAGTGGATAGAGAGGAGGTTTTCCCCCTCTCTCACAACTCTAGGAGTCATTAAATGAAGCTGATTGGCAGAAGATTTAGGACAAGGATTTGGAATGGACTTCTTCTAACAGCACATAATTAGTCTATGAAATTTGTTGCCATAGAATGTGGTTGTGGCCACTAGCTTAGAAGAGTTTGAACCTATGACACAGCCCCCCAGATCCTGAAGTATTTACCCACGGACCCTCATTCCACTGATAATTTTATATATTATAATTTTATAATTAAAATTCAAGGGGAAAAACGTGTACTATATTTGATTATAAATTATGTTTCTGGGGAGCTACCTTTAATTATATATTTTAATTTTCCATGGACCAACCTGGATCTAGCCCATGGACCCCAGGATAAAAACACCTGTTATTGGGGGCAGGGGGAGTTCAGGAATGAATATTTAAAAGACCACTTTGTAATATGGTCAGGAGAAGGAGCAGTCACTAAACACACTTTTGAGAGAATATATCCCATTGAATCAAATGGGACTTATTTCTGAGAAAACAAATGTGGGATTTCACTGTATAATTGTCATCTTCATGTATTGTCCACTTTTGCCTTTTTGGGACTTTAATGTGTGCAACACAGCACCACCAGGTGGAACCACAGTTATAATTCTACTTTGGGCTGATGAGAGAAGAGCAATACCTGAAAGAAACAGAATGTGTCAAGTATAGGAGCATGGAGTGAAATTTGTGTATAGGAATAGTGATACTGGTGAGTTTTTGTGGAGGACAGGAAAAGATGGGTCTGACTCCTAGAATGGGAGGCTGATCCCCCCTCTTCTCAATTTGATTCAATTTTTCTGATCTACACTCAGGTTACCTGCTATTTCCTATAAGTGAATGTCATCCATGTTGGAATTTGACAAGCTTATAGTGATTCTGTTACCAGATGATGAGTTATTCCTTTATGAACACTAATAAGGGATTTTATGGTTCATCTGCTTGACCTTGTCTGCATCCTGTGTAGGATTTGAACCATAAAATATCCATTTCTTTTTGTTGCCCTGATATTCTGATTTGAAAATGGACAGGGGTTGGCTGTCTGTTGCTGCTGCTGCTGCTGTTGAGTGCCTGCTGGCAGAAGAGGGAGAGGGTGAGACCATCGGCCAGCCCCCTGCCTGACCTGTGGGACTGTGGCCTCTGGCTGTGGCTGCTCTGCAGGATCGGGGCCCAGGAGTGACTCAGCAGTCCCTGCACTCCATCTGACCAGGGTGGTCATCTCTGGGCCTATAAAGGGACTCTGCTTGTGGCGGCAGGCCCACCACCATCCGGGTCAACACCAAAGGGGGTTGCCCCTTTGGGGAAGCCACTTCGGGGGACAGTGAGGGTGAGGGCCAGATGTCCTGGCCCAAGAATTCACATTGGTGGGTATTTAATGTTGCGGCTTCTGTTTTAATTAGTCCTGGTTTTGTTTTAATTCTGTTTTAATTCTTTTTATAAATGTGTCTGAGCTTATCTGGAGATGGGGAGACAGGGACCATATCCAGCGATCATGGGGCAGCAATTCCAGTGGTGGTGGGGAACAGAAGAAGTAACGTTGGCAGGTCAGCGGGCCATTACAGGGGAAGGGGACTTGGAAACCTAATAGCTGTTTCCCCTTCCGGCTGTCCTGCCAGCTCTTTGATCTTGGGGAGGAGTGCCAACCAAACTTGGAACCCACCCTTGCTCCTTTGTAATGCCAGGTTGGTCCAGAACAAATCAGAAACCATCCATGATTTGATTCTGGATGAAGGCACCCGCCAACCTGGTATGTATTACAGAGACCTGGCTGGGGGAGGCTGGGGGCCCAGTGTGGCCCCAGATTCTCCCTCCAGGGTACTCTGTTGAGGAGTGGGTGAGGGACTGTGGGTGGGGAAGTGGAGTGGCTGTGGTCTTTAAGAATAAACTTTCCCTTACCAGAATCCCTGTTGAAGTGTCAAACCATATCAAATGTGTGTACTTAAGCTTGGGGACCAGAGATAGACTGGGACTTCTGTTGGTGTACTGATTGAGAAGACACAGGCTGCTCAACAGAGTCCCTAACTGAGCTGACGGACTTGGTCTCAGGCTTGGTGTTGGAGTCCCCCAGGCTTGTGGCACTGGGGGACTTTAATGTTCATTTTGGGACCAAATTGTCCAGGGCAGCTCAGGAGTTCATAGCGGCCATGACGACTATGGGCCTATCTCAAGTGGTCTCGGGACCGACACACAGTGCTGGTCACATGCTTGATTTGGTCTTTCACTCTGATCAGGGTGGTGTTCCGTGGGTGGGAATCCTGTGATTTCCCCATTGTCATGGATGGACTACCATCTGCTTAAGGTTGGACTTACAATCACTTTCCACCTTTGCAGGAGTGAGGGACCTATTAGGATGGTCCACTCGAGAAGGTTATTGGATCCAATAGGATTTCAAGAAGCCTTGGAGGGATTAAATGTTGGCTCTGCCCATGAGCCTGTTGATGACCTGGTGGAGAATTGGAACAGCAAACTCACCGGAGCAGTAGACATGATCGCTCCTAAGCATCCTCTCTAACCCACTTCAAAACTGGCCCCTTGGTATACAGAAGAACTATGGGGGCTTGAGCGGTGAGGTAGACAACTGGAGCACAAGTGGATAAAGACTCGGCTCAAATCTGACAGATTGTAACATAAAGCACATTTGAAGACCTATGCTCAGGCAATACGTGCAGCAAAGGAGCGATTCTTTTCTGCCCATATTGCATCCGCACGTTCAGGATGCGGAGATGTCCAGAGTTGTGGAGTTGTCCAGAGTTGTGAGAGGGCTAGTATGTGCCCCTTGAATCATAATCTGGAACCATTGATTACCCTCTCTGACATGTTTAACAAATTATTTGTGGAAAAAATATCTCGTATTCGGACTGACTTAGACTCTATCTCCACAATTACTTCAATGTCTGATGTGGAGGTGTCCAGTGGTTCCTCTTGTGTGATTAGGTTGGATCAGTTCTAGTTTGTGACTCCTGAGGATGTGGACAAGCTGATTGAAACGGTGCGGCCTACCACCTGTTCTCTTGACCCTTGCCCAACATGGCTTATACTATCTGCCAGGGGCTGGTTGTAGAGTGCCTTGTAGAAATTATAAATGCTTCTCTGAGGCAAGGCAGGATGCCTTCTTGTCTTAAGGAGGCAATTATTAGACTTCTGAAGAAGCCTACCTCAGAGTTAAGCAACTTAGGTAATTGAAAAGGTGGTGGCTTCCCAGTTCCAGACAGTCTTGGAGGAAACGGATTATCTTGACCCATTTCAAACTGGCTTTGGGCGGGCTATGGGGTGGAGACTGCCTTGGTCGGCCAGATGGATGATCTCCAATTGGGAATTGACAGAGGAAATGTGACTCTGTTGGTCCTTTTGGACCTCTCAGCGGCTTTCAATACTATCAACCATAGTATCCTTCTGGAGCATCTGAGGGGGCTAGGAGTGGGAGGCACTGCTTTGCAGTGGTTCCGCTCCTACCTCTCAGGAAGGTTCCAGATGGTGTCCCTTGGAAACTGCTCTTCTTCAAAGTCTGAACTTTTGTATGGTGTGCCTCAGGGCTAAATATTGTCTCCGATATTGTTTAACATCTACATGAAACTGCTGGGAGATATAATCATGAGATTTGGTGAAGGGTGCTTTCAGTATGCTGATGATACCCAAATCTATTTCTCCATATCAGCATCATCCTGCCTGGAGTTAGTGATGGACTGGATGAAGGATAACAAACTGAGACTGAATCCAGATAAGACGGAGGTACTCATTGTGCAGGGTCGAAACTTGAGAGACAATTTTGATCTGCCTGTTCTGGATGGGGTAACACTTCCCCAGAAGGAACAGGTATGCAGTCTAGGGGTGCTTCTGGATCCAAGCCTCTCCCTGGTGTCCCAGGTTGAGGCAGTGGCCAGCAGTGCCTTCTATCACCTTTGGCTGATATGCCAGCTGTGTCTGTTTCTTGAGATGAACGACCTCAAAACAGTGGTACATCTGCTGGTAACCTCCAGACTGGATTACTGCAATGCACTCTATGTGGGGCTGCCCTTGTATGTAGTCCGGAAACTACATTTGGTACAGAATGTAGCAGCCAGGTTGCTTTCTGGGTCTTCTCGGAGAGATCATATTACTCCCGTATTGAAGGAGCTACACTGGCTGCTGATATATTTCCGGGCAAAATGCAAGGTGTGGTTTATAACCTATAAAGCCCTAAATGGCTTGAGCCCTGAGTATTTAAGAGAACATCTTCCTTGTCATGAACCCCAGTGCCCATTGAGATCATCCGGAGAGGTTCATCTGCAGTTGCCACAGGTTCATCTGGTATCTACTCAGGGACGGGCCTTCTCTGCTACTGCCTCAAGGCTTTGGAATGCGCTCATTACTGAAATAAGAGCCTCCCCATCTCTGACAGCTTTTAAAAAGTCTTTAAAGAAACATCTGTTCACTGAGACTTTTAATTAATATTGTTTTAATGGTTTTAATGTTGTTTTAAAATATTACTTTACAATTTTTAAATTGTTGTAATGGTTTAAACTTTCTGGGTTTTTTAATTTTAACGATTGTTTTACTTTTTCTGTTTTTATTTTGTTGTAAACCACTCAGAGATGTAAGTTTTGAGTGGTATAAAAATATGTCAAATAAATAAATAAAATGATACAGGTTGCGTAACCCTTATGCGGACTGCTTGAGACCAAAAGTGTTCTGGATTTTGGAATATTTGCATAATGAGATATCTTGGGCATGGGATCCAAGTCTAAACACGAAAGTTAACTGTATTTTTTTAAAAAAGGTTTTATTTAAAGTATAAAAACAATTAAGCATTGAATTTACAATAACTACAGGTCTTTTTGACATTTTCGACATGTACTGTACCTTTACCAAACTGCGCAGGCACCAACAGAGCGCCAAAGCAGATGCCAACAGAGCAGGCGCCAAACTGAGCAGGGAGTGGAGGAGGGGGCTTTCCTTTTCCCCTCTAGCGCCAAAGCGAGAACCTCAAAAACATTAAAAAGCTTCACAATAAAAACAGAGCCACAACTAGGGAGAATTCCAGACAAAACCCTTGTCACTAACAGCCTTCTGAAATAAGTAAGTTTTGACTGCATGTTTAAAAGCAGCAACATTGGGAATCTGCGAGCGAGTGAGATGAGGCGTTTTGTTTTTTGTTTTTGTTATGGCGTGGTGTCCAGATTTTGGAGCATTCTGGATTTTGGATGTCCACTTAAGGAATACTCTACCTGTAGTAGAACAACTTGCTTGATTGATGTGAGCAAAGGTATAGATGGACTATAGGGCAACTTGTCTGGGTCTGAGGAGGAATGGTTTTCTGCATCAGTGGTGGCCCATCACTCATCAGAGGGCTGGCTCCTGCAGGTTCTCCCCCCGCCTTCCTCAGTTGAGCACACCTTTGTGACTTTGCCACTTTACTTCTGGCCATTGCTTTTTGTAGTGGTTGTTTTTTAAAACCAACACCAGTTTTATCACTATTACAATATTTCAACCTCTCAGGCAGAAGCCACACATTCAATTCCTCTAGGTTATTTCTTTTTATTAGCCTATATTCCTTAAGTAAAGTAAATGTATGAGATCGCCCAGCATGTAATCCACACCGATTCAAGATGGCAGGTGCATGAACATCTGAGGCACAAGTGGGCTACCTTGTGGACCGTCTAAGTGATCTGAACCAAATTTGATACAGTTGTACTGAGTGACACCTCAATGGTGTAGTTTGTGATGATGTCATCCACTCAGTTCAAGATGGCAGACACATAAACATTTGAGGCACAAGTGGGCTAACTTGTGGACCACCTAACTGTGTGTTGTTTGTTGTGTGGTCAAGATAAAGATTCAGTTAAAGAAAAAACTTTTGGTTTACAAGTAGTCCAGTCGTTTTAGGTCAATTTTTGGTGGGGAGCAATCCAAATGTTTTGAAAATCAGAATAGATGTGGAGGACACTGTTGTAAGTAACATACTAAAAGTCCTGGGTTGAAGACCTTTGTGGCTGGGGATGATGGGAGTTATAGCAGAGTAAACCACTTTGGAAACATTTTTGTTGAAAAGTAGTATATAAATGTTTGTTGTTATTGTTGTTGTACCAAGGTTGGAGTGGGCCTGGAGACGAAATTTTAAAATGGGCCCCTCGCTGCCTTCCTCTGCTTCTCCTGGCCCCATGTCTCTGCTGCAGAAGAACATTAAGGACATGTGTAGTACAGTGTAGCAGATTAACAAGAGGACAGGAGTCTACAGTTACAAGCCAGGTGTAAATAACAGCAGAACTATATTACCTATAGTTTCTCTAACAGCATGGTGTTCACAGTACATTATAATGCTTATTAATCCTTGCCTGTAAGCCAAGTAACTATAGTTTCAATTTAACAAATAAAAAAATTCTGACAGACAATTGCCCAAGGCTTCCACTCTACCTAATAGACCACACCAGCACACACACACACACACACAAAAGCATGTCACTGAATTCAACTGTTCTCTTACATACTTTTAAGCACTACACAGCAACATAACTTTTTCTTATCAGCAATTACTGATAAAAATGTTTCACAAGGGATCACTACAAAGCAGGATTCTAACATATAAGATGGAAATTGAAGCCAAACTGTAGTGCAGAAGCCAAAGACAACTGCCTACACACATTTTCCCTGCAAAGTATCATCAGCTTTTCAAAGTGTAAGAGCAAGCTTTTGCTCTGCAATGCTGGAGAGCTTCAGAAACAGAACCACAACTATTCCACATTCCAATCCAGTCCACTTGTTCCAAGAGTCTCTTTCTAAAAAGAGTTTACCACTCAGGGACTGCAAGAACCCTATAAGCAAACTCACAGTGAGGCGGATCTCAAGATTGGTGAGACCCGCCATAACAGGGTTTGCAGGGAGAGCGGGCTTAGCCTGCTCTCCCAGAAGACGATCCCTGCTGCAGCCCCAGGCAGCTGGACCAGCCACCCACATGACTGCCGCCTCCATCACGGAGCCGGCAGGGGCTGCAGGGATCAGGGGCCGCATGGCCCCCGTAAGTTCCAGCATGCTCTGTGCGAGTGCAGAGAGCATGCTGGAGAGACCCCTGAGCTGGGAGGCTGCTTTTTAGCCTCCCGATCAGTGGTCTCCTTGTGAGTTGCTGCAGTGCGCAGCCACGCCGCAGCAACACACAATCCGAAAGCCCGGGTCAGTGGAGCGCTAGTTCCGCTAACCTGGCCTAGGGGGAGGGCTCTGTAAGCGGGTTACCCACTTGTAAACCATCAGGCTCGCCTGCGAGCCCAGCGGTTTACACGACCAGCAAAAATCGGGCTAGGATCTCCTAGCCCGATTTTTGCTGGTTGTGAGAATAGGCTCAGTGTGCTAGTCCAAATGTGATCAGCAGCATAATGTAAACAATTCCAAAGATTATAGAATCTTGTTATTAGAAAGACAATTTGGTCACATGAAACTGATAATGATTTTCTACTAGTTATTAGAATATACAAACTCACAGTACTTAAGAAATTCTGTGCATTTATTCACAGTTAAACACACTCTGAAATGGAAATATTTTAAAATGCAAAAACAATACTGACATTTTTTAAACTTGTCCTCAAATACAGTAACATTTAAAAATGTTTGACAATTCTGAGTTTATACCGTACACACTTATCCCCCCCACCCGCCGCAACAAGGCTGCAACCCCACACTTAATCAGGAGTGAACTGTACTGAAAACATGGAGAAGATTGGGCTGTTTAATTTTAAGCAAAAGTAGACAGCAATGTTTTCCTAGATCCATCTAGCTACACATTTTTAGAAACAGTGTATTCCTATATTTCAGACACAAACATATATAAATGGTTAGCTTTTTTCATACCCAAAGGATTGTCATTTTACTCTATTGCATGAGGAATGATAGCAAGATAACAAAAATAACCTTCATTATGGATGTTGATTCAAACAGGGCAGCACAGCAGATCAAAACAAAACAAAGGGTACAAAGAGGCTGACACTGGTTCAAGTTTATGCTCAAAGGAAGGAGGAGACAAAGCATATGAGGGGCTAATCAGCTTTGCAACTTTTACTGACCCTCCATAGTTTAACTCTCCAATCTCCCAAGAGTTCAAAATTTTATGTCAAACATATTATAAACTAGGTTTGGTAGATTTAATGACTTCACTGAGATCCCTGAAAATAGCAGGGGCTGAACACCGCAACAAGAACCCGTCCCATACACAAGACAAGCTTTCATGGGAGCATTTTTGCCCCTTCAGGTCGTCATTTGCCTTTCATCTAAAACTTCACCCTGAGATAGGTTTCTTTCAACGGTGCGTGCAAACATTCCTCGGTGACCCTTTCCCCCTCCCCTGTTGCTGAAACCTGTGTGGGGTGGGGGAGATGGGGAGGCGGGGAGAAGAGTTTGTTTTTCTCCCAAGGCTTGGAAGCGTTTGAAACAAGAGGCCTCCTTCTCTTCCCCATATTACCGAATGTTTTGCAGAGCAACAGACCTCAACAACACACAAACCCAGTCAAACCCATAAAGCCTGACAACCTTCTCCAGCCGAAAGCAATTTTGTTCTTGTAAAGTATCGGCTCAGGCTTAACAGGCGTTCCCCCTCCCCACTTAACACTGGTGTGGGGGGGCCAAGAGTGGGTTTTTTTTTCTCCCTTTCCTCCTCCTTCTCAGCTTCTCCTCCTGCACTTTGCTTTCCCATCCCATCCAACCTTGCTATGCCCCACCCCCCGCTCACCTACGGTATTCTTGAGGGAGAGAACACACAGGGAAAGGGAGTAGGCAAAGTCCCTCCGGTACAGCTCTCAGTCTCTGGCTCTGTTCTGTTTAGTCTTCCTGCACTGTGGCATGAGCGCCTCTCTCCTTCTCTTCCCGCCTTCCTGTTTCCTCCATTGCCTCGGCACCTCTGCGAGTTGTGCAGGTGCAGGCTTGGGCTGCTCTGCTGCCTCCTCCAGAGCGGGGAGGGGCTTGCTGGTGGGGCAGCCATGGCACCAGCGACAGGCACCGTTGCCCGACCCAGTCTCTCCCAGTTGGGAGGAGCAGCTGCAGCTCAGCTGATCATCAGGGTGGGCTGCCTCATGTCATGGGGTGAGTGTGCCCCATGAGAGACTGGCCTGGGTGGGGTGGGGGCTCTTCGAGGCAGCCGGGCCGGGAGACAATGGTCTCCCCTTGTCTAATCTAAGGTACATCCCTGACATAGTTCCACAGCATCTGGGAATCCAACTTTGAGAGCAGCAGGGAAATGCCTGACTTACAAGCAGAAGGTTGCCGGTTCGAATCCCTGCTGGTACTATATCGGGCAGCAGCAATATAGGAAGATGCTGAAAGGCATCATCTCATACTGCGCGGGAGGAGGCAATGGTAAACCCCTCCTGTATTCTACCAAAGACAACCACAGGGCTCTGTGGGCGCCAGGAGTCGAAATCAACTCCATGGCACACTTTACCTTTTGCCATAGGCAATTATGTTTCTTTCATGCAGCCTTCAACAGTCTGGAAAAAAACAAAAACAATTTTCTGTCTCCAGCCTCATCCACTAAGTGTGTTACTGAAAGCAGGGCTTGCCGTGTAACTAAAATGTGCTTTCAGAATGCAAGAAGGAGAAAGCCGAGGTGCTTCTCTTTGGCATTTGCACTAAAACAGCTGTCCTTGGGAGATTTTATCTTTGAGAGTAATTGTGGGTGGTACTCCGTTAAGACATGAGCTTTTCACCTCGGGAGACATTGAGTTCAAATTTCGGCTCAACTGCTCAAGTGCAAATGTGTTTGATGGTCTTGTTTCTCCAAGTACAAGAACTCACTCGGCAGTCTGTTACAATTCAGCAAACTGGCAGGTGCTCTCATCGAGAGACGAGGACTGGAATGCCAGGAGGTTGTTGTAGGTCAGGACTGTAGATGTAGAATTGCAAATGAGGAGCCTCAACATGCTGCCAGCTCATTTGGTTCCTTTGATAGACTACCATGGCCCTCTCAAAAGCATGCATAATTAGTAGCAGGGACAGTCCAAAGGATTGCGGTGCTTGAGGCGAGGTGCCGAATGCTGCCTTGCTGCATGTCTCTGGTGGGGCCTTTCCAAACCAAACTCACAGGCTTTGAAAGTGGTGCAGGGAGGAGGAAAGGTTGCCAGCAGCCTCCTCTTCTCTCCTTGGGCTTCTTGCAAGCTTTGCAAGGAGGGTGAGAAGAGGAGGGTACCCTTCTTTCTTCACCTGGCTCTCCTTGCACAGCTTGCAAAGGTTAGGTTGGTCCCCAAGCATGGGCGTAGCATCCATTGGACAAGGGGGAGACAAATGTCTCCTGGCCCAAAGGGTCAGGGGGCCCACAAGGCTCGGGGTGCGCCCTGCCGCTGTCACCACCCTTTCTGCACTGGGTACCACTGGGGCATGCAGCAGTTTGTGCCCACATGATGGTAATAAGAGCACTGGGGCTGTCCCCATGGTTCTTCCTCCCAGCAGACCGCCCCTCACTGCTGCTCCACCCTCTGGACTGGCCACCATTCAGGAGCTGCCGGAGGAGAGGCTGCCTGGCCCTGATCCACCGCCGCCCTGATGGAGGAGGATGGTGACCCCCGGCGGCTCCACGCCTGGCCCCGATCTTCACCGTCGAGCTGGCACTACTGTGGCCACGCTCCCACACCAAAAGGCTCACTGAACAGTGAATCCAAGAGACGGGGAGGGGAATGCTTGGGGGGGGGGGTTAGGTTGCCCCACCCCCTTGCATCTGACATCAGATGCAAGGGGCATGGCTTGGTGCACACGCAATGGAAGCCCCCTACCTAAACTTTGTCCCCCAGCCACTGGGAACCTTGCTAGGCACCTGTCCCCAAGAACTGGTCACACAATGGCAGTGCCATCCTGATGACACCTCAGTAATCCAGCTCCTGAGGTGAGCACCTCATACATGGTTCTTTCATGAGTCAAGGCTTGGAGCGAAGGAGAGAAAGGAAGTACCAAGGGCTTGAGAGACATGTTTGCCAACTGGGAGAGGCTGATGAGTGACATATCTGTGCCCTGATGATGGTCATGCCAATGCACTGGCATCAGGAGGCATTGCTGGCATTGGGGCATGGACGTGCAGCCTGTTGGCCTCTCCCAGCCAGAGAGTGCTTCATTTGCTGGCTGGGTGGCCTACAGGGCTGAGGGGATACCCAGGGTGTGTGTGAGGGGGCCCCAAAGCAGCTCCCAAACATTGGTGGCCAGGGGACATTTGTCTTCCTCACTGAATTATACTATTGCCCCTGAAGGCAGGAATACAATTAAAACTGACCTTGACAGAATAGAAAACAGGACTAAAACTAACAATGTGAAACTGAACATTGACAAATATAAGTTTCTGCACTTTGGGGTGGGGGGATTGAATGCACAGATAAAGGATGTGAGATACATGGTAACAGCACATGTGAAAAAGCCTAAGGACTTGCAGTTGATTACAAGCTGAACATGAGTCATCAGTATGATGCAGCTGCAAAAAAGGCTAATCTGATTTTAAGTTGCATTAGAAGAATCATAGTCTCCAGGTCACAAGAAGTGAGAGGTCCACCTTATTCTGCATTAGTCAGACCTCATTTGAAAAAAACGAGGCAAAACATTGTTTTGTCTCAGATGACAGGACTAGATCAAATAGACTTAAGTTACAGTAGGATAGGATGGTTGAACATTAGGGGATGCTTCTTATCAATAAGAGCAGTTTGACAATAGACCCAATTAAATGTGTGTGTGGGGGGGAGCATGCAATTCTAAAGAAAGTGCAGTTCTAAAAGAATATTTGTGTAGTTCAAAATTTATTTATTTATTTATTTATTTATTTATTTGAAAAATTTCTATACCGCCCAAAACGTGCATCTCTTAAATTAAAAGCATACAAAAAATGTATTATGTTTGAAGATGTAAAAAGTGGCTGATAACAATGAGAGAAGTGAAATGAGTAATCCAGGCTTCTCTAGAACCCGGACCCTGGTCAAGGGTACCAACTTCTCCTCCCCCTGCCAAAGACACTTCCCACAGACTCCATTGCTACTTCGCAGAGTCTTCCCTCTAATATAACACTACTTTGTAAGAGTGCTGCCAAATTTCCAGTTCTGGGAATTTTTGCCCATTCTATGTACGCTTCTAGATCTCATGGAATATGACTCCAGGCAACAACATATATATGCACAGGCAAGAGAGATGCATAGGGGTGTGTTGTAGTGGGACATCTTATGCATGCAAATTTCACTCACATACCATTGTGCAATTCTAAATTTTCCTTTAAAAAAAAAGTCATCGTTTATTGAATGATTTTCTCATCACATATGTTTTCCTTTTAAAGAACACTGGCTAACTGGTAAATTAATCAAAACATTTGTAGTAGACTGTCATTGCAGAATAGCAGGGGCAATGTAGCAGCTTACATACAAAGTAATCAAGATCATCTTTGTGTGAAAAATTATATTGGTCTATCTGATGCTCTACACCTTAGAACACAAGGAAAGCATAATTAAGAATCAGATGCATGATGGTGCATCTGACTACTTGGGTAAACAATAAATATGTTACAGTTGTACTAAGACAACCAGGCTACGGTGTGGAATTTTAGAAAGCCTGAACTTCTAATAGCATTTATATGTAAGCCAAAATTATAGAAAAACACAGAAAATATTGCCCCATGCCAGTGTCCTGAACAGAGACCAGACATTGTGGTGCAACTTCTCATGCAAAAAGGAAGTACTCCATCTTTCAAAGACTGGAAAATTATTTACCTGCCATTTAAAAGAAATGATTGCCTTGTGTACACATTATTCTTACTTTAGGCAAAAGATTTAACCTACATGATATACTGTACATGAAATTCAGCAACTTCAGCAGAAATTTCAGATTCAGAAGACAACCTGACAAATATTACACAAAAGGTGGGTCATGAAAATGCAGGGAATGTACTTCTGTATGTAATTAAAGTCTGAACTGTGTGGCAAAGTAAGGCAAACCACCTTACATCTGCAGAAGTATCTGCCTTCTTTCATGATATAACCTAGGTCAGGAGTTGTCAAACTGGGGCACCCTAATGTTATTGTTAATGTTAATCCCTTTGGCCATTGCGACCGGGGATGAAGGGAATTGTAATCCAGCAACATCTAGAGACCCAAGTCTGAGAACCCCTGATTTAGGATAAGTGCTTGTTCCATGACTTCTGATCCTTCTGTCCATGCATTCTCCAGAAGGAACATCTTATCTGTTAAGTAAAGCTGTTATTTTTAACCAGCTGGCACAGGATGGCAACAACTGCACAGATTGCCGAAGTACAGTGCACAAGGAGCAATATTAGGCTGGGGACAACCTCACCCAGGGTATCAAACTTCACTGGCTATTAGTATGTATTTCAGCAATGGGCCTTTATTAATCACAATGGTAGACACCAAAATAGCTCAATGCAATCAGACCCCAAGTAATACAAGACCAAGTGTTGCATAAAATAGATTTAAGAGAAACTGAAAGGAATATACTAATTCCCTACATTCTGGAGAAGCTTTAGAAGCTTGTTCTGGAGAAGAGCCACAAGTGACGTTAAGCCTGTTATAAAGACTAACATGCTTGTTTTCCCCTCAGTAAATAGAAGCCATGGAAGGCCCAATATGGATTCATACTGCAGCATAAGGTGGCGGGGGGGATGGGTGTGTGTGTGTGTGTTGCATTGTACTAAGCCAGATTGGATACCTGCTGCTATTTTGGAGACCTGCTGCTAGTTGGTCTTGGAGCAAGAGGAAGCAACAAGCTTGTATTTCTCTTCTAAAGAAGATCGCAAGGAAATAAATAAATAAATAAATTGATTGATTGATTGCCTCTAGGGTTTGATTTCTGGCTGGGTGGAAGTGTTTATGTCTTTGACAGAAGAGTAGCCTGAGTGGGGGATTCATTCCAGGTGACTGCCTCAGCTTTTGGGAGGGGTGACATTCCTGAGGAAAGTCAGTTTGCCTGCTGGTCTGGTTGAATACAAGGCTCAGACCAGAGGAACTTTGCTCTGAGGAGCTTTGCAAACAGATGTAGAAGGAGTTTTGCAGGAGTTTTGTAGGAGATTGGTGAGCAACTCTGTGGGGTGGCAAACAAGTGGTCCCCCCTTCATCACAGAGGAGACACCCAGCACAAGAATAAAGTGAGTACTACTCAACCTTTGTAATTTTCTTCGAGGACAAAGCTAAAAACCTTTAATTAGCTGACAACTGTACCTAGTACATAGCTGCCTTCAGGCCTTTTATACTCTAAATAGTCAATAAAACTAGTTATGAAGGTAGAATGCTAGCAGGAGAGGGGGTGCTTCCCAGTGTATTGCACAGTGTGTCGCATGTATGACTATCTGCCTGAGGAGAAGAAGTCGTGGGTGTGCGCTCAAAGAGCAGATGGCTTTCAGGTTTGTTCCATTGAAGCCAAGATAGTTGAGCTGGAGAAGCTCAGGGAGGCAGAGACGTGTGTGGATGACACCCTCAGGGATGTGATAGAGGCATGCCACTCCCAGGCTGATGGTGCTTCTGCTGTCATGGAGAATGAGGGTCTCGGAAGGAGGCATCAGTCTGAGGGAGAGGGAAACACTTCCTTAGCAGGGACCCCTTCCTTGGGTGATGCACCCATATCCTCTCGCACAGGGGATAGTCCTCCAGGAGGTAGAGACCTCCAAGTAGTTGGTGATTTGATCATTAGGGGCATAAAGAAATGGATCTGTGACCCACATATAGACTTGCCTGCCTCGTACGAAGGTTGCAGATGTCACACTGCGTCTAGGTAGGCTGTTAGGTAGTGCTGGGGAGGAGTCAGCTGTCATGGTGCACTTTGGCACCAATTAAGTTGGGAAATGCAGTCGAGAGGTCCTGGAAGCCAAATTTAGGGTGCTAGGTAGCATTTTGAAGTCCAGGTCTAGGTCCCCCAGGGTAGCGTTCTCTGAAGTGCTACCTGTTCCACATGCAGGGACAGTGCGACACATGGAGCTGAGGGGTTTCAATGCATGGATGAGACAGTGGTGCTGGGAGGAGGGGCTTAGATTTGTTAGGTACTGGGATACATTTTGGGGAAAGTGAAGCCTGTACAAAAGGGACGGGCTACACTTGCACCAAGATGTAACCAGACTACTGGCGCTTAAAATCAAGAAGGTCACAGAGCAGCTTTTAAAATGATGCCTGGGGGATTGCTGACAGGAACTGGGTGGTATCTGGTTCAGCCAGCGAAATCTCCTGAGGGTGAACATAAACCAGAAGGGGACAGAGTGGAGTCAGGAGTTGAGCAGAAGGAAACACATGAGAGCTTGTCAAATCGGTCAGATGATGGTAAGTGGGATAGCACATGCCGCCACCAGGTGAGGGATTTGGCATATAGGTGTCTATATACCAATGCCAGAAGCCTCTGAGCCATGATGAGTGAGCTGGAGTACTTGGTTACAAACAGGGGCACATCAAGTGGAAAGGGAACCTGTGTTCACTCCTCTCCCTGGTGGCCCCTTGGAGTGAGGGAGATAATAAAGGAATTAGGGAGGGGTGGAGCTGGGGGGGGCCTCAGGAGCTGGAGGTTCTTTGAAACCATCTGCTCAGTTATAGCTACACCCCTGGTTACAAATGAACATATAGATATAGTGGGTGTAACGGAAACATGGTGGAACACTCAGAACCAGTGGGAGGCAATTATTCCAGGATATAAACTCGATAGAAGGGACAGGGAGGGGAGGACTGGGGGAGGAGTGGCACTGTATATCAAAGAAAGGATAGATTCCAATAAGCTAGAAAACCTAGGTGGACCAGAGTCCTCCACAGAAACATTATTGGTAACATTACGATGACTGAAAGGAAATGTGTTACTAGGGACGCGTTATCGCTCTCTGGATCAAAGTGCTGAGAGTGACCTGGAGTTGGAGAAACAAATAAAAGAGGCGTCAAAGAGGGACAGGGCAGTAATGATGGGTGACTTCAATTACCCACACATAGACTGGGTAAATTCACATTCAGGTAATGAAAGAGAGGCCAAATTTCTAGACATGCTAAATGACTGTGCCTTAGAATAGTTAGTCGTGGAACCAACCAGAGAGATGGCAACTTTGGATTTAATCCTGAGTGGTGCCCAGGACCTGGTGCGAGATGTCAGAGTTGGAGAACCAATGGGTAGCAGTGACCACAGTGTGACCCATTTTAGCATATATGCAAGTGGAGAATTGTCAAGGAAGTCCAACACAGATATGCTGGACTTCAGAAGAGGAAACTTCTCCAGAATGAGGGAACTGGTAAGAAGGAAGTTGAAAGGGAAAGTCAGGAGGGTCAAATCACTCCAGAAAGCATGGAACTTATTTAAAACCACAACACTAGAAGCACAATTGGAATGTATATCAAGAAGGAGGAAAGGTACCACCAAGTTCAGGAGGATGCCAGCATGGCTAACAAGTAGAGTCAAGGAAGCTATAAAAGGGAAGAAGACTTACTTCAGAAAATGGAAGTCCTGCCCAAATGAAGAGAACAGGAAGGAACAGAAACTCTGGCAAAAGAAATGCAAGGAGACAATAAGGGATGCAAAAAGAGAGTCTGAGGAGCATATAGCTAGAAGTGTCAAGGGGAATAACAAAAACTTCTTTAAATATATTGGAAGCAGAAAACCTGCCAGGGAGGCTGTTGGCCCCTTAGATGATGAGGGTGTGAAAGGGATTATTAAGGAGGATAAGGGGACTACAGAGAAGCTGAATGAATTCTTTGCATCTGTCTTCATGGCGGATACTGACCATATACCCTCTCCAGAACTGAGCTTTTCAGGTTTAGTGGCTGAAGAACTGGGCCAATTTGAGGTGACAAGGGAAGATGTTCTAAACCATCTTCAAATACTAAAAGTTAACAAATTGCCAGGACCAGATGACATCCACTCTAGAGTACTGAAGGCACTCAAATGTGAAATTGCCGATCTCCTAGCAAAAATATGTAACTTGTCCCTACGATCAGGCTCTGTGCCAGAGGACTGGAAAGTAGCCGATGTGACTCTGATTTTCAAAAAGGGATCGGGGGGTGGGGGATCCAGGAAATTACAGGCTGGTCAGCTGAACTTCGGTGCCTGGTAAATTGATGAAAAGCATACTTAAGGGCAAAATTGTGAAACATATAGAAGAAAGGGCCTTGCTGAAGGAGAACCAGCATGGCTTCTGCAAGGGAAAGTCTTACCTCACTAACCTTTTGGAGTTCTTTGAGAATGTCAACAGGCATGTGGATAAAGATGATCTGGTTGACATAGTATACTTGGACTTCCAAAAAGCTTTTGACAAAGTTCCCCACCAAATGCTCTTGAGTAAACTTAGCAGTCATGGGATAAGAGGACAGGTTCATGTGTGGATTGATAACTGGTTGAAGGACAGGAAACAGAGAACAGGAATGAATGGACAGTTTTCACAATGGAGATAGGTAGGAAATTGGGTCCCCCAGGGATTGGTACTGGGATCAGTTGCGGTAAGCAGTGAAGTGGCCAAATTTGCAGATGACACGAAGCTAATTAGGGTAGTCAAATCCACAACTGATTGTGAGGAGCTGCAAAAAGATCTTTCCAAACTGGAGGAGTGGACGACAAAATGGCAAATGCGGTTCAATGTACAGTAAGCAAGTGTAAAGTGATGAACATTGGGCCAAAAAACCCCAACTTCACATATATGCTGATGAGCTCTGAGCTGTCGGTGACTGATCAGGAGAGAGACCTTGGGGTCATGGTGGACAGCTCAATGAAAGTGTCAGCTCATTGTGCGGCAGCTGCGAAAAATTCTATGCTAGGAATAATTAGGGATTGGAAAAATAAATGCTAATATTATAATGTCCTTATGGTGCAGCCACCTTTGGTCACCGTATATTAAGAAGGATATTGTAGAACTGGCAAAGGTGTAGAAGAGGGCAACCAAGATATTAATCTATAGAACTCCCTGCCATGCGATGTGGTGATGGCCACTAGCTTGGATGGCTTTAAAGGGGGCTCAGACAAATTCATGGAGGACAGATCTACCAATGGCTACTAGTCTGATGACTATAGACCACCTCTAGCCTTAGAGGTAAGATGCTTTTAAATTCCAGTTTCAGGGAAGCAATAGCAGGAGAGAGAGCACATGCCCTCCCCTCTTGCCTGTGGCCTTCTCTTGCCTCTTGGCTGTGGGCTTCTCAGAGGCATCTGTGGTAGATCAGTGTGTGAAACAGGATGCTGGATAGGGATGTGCACAAAACCGGTTCGCCCGGTTTGGTTCGAATTCAAACCGGGTTCGAACCAGGAGGGGGTGGTTCGGTTTTGGGAATCCACACTCAGAATACCTCAGAAACAACAGAACCCTGTACCCCATGGGTTAGAAACCCATGGGGGTGGTTGACACCCTATGTGCACTACACCACCACTCGCTCTGGGCCACCCCAGCACCCCCCAAGTGCACTTATGGGACTGCTGAAAGCTCCATTATACCTTATGAGGAAAAACCTTAAAGACGCGTAAACTTCAACAATTCACCAAAAATCAGCCCTCTGCCCAAATCCTTTGAAAAAATTCAGGTAGCTTCCTTGCCCCTACCTGGCACTACCACCAACCCCACACTTCTCTAGGCCACCCCTTTGCCCCCAACGTGAAGCTATACATTTGCTGACTGACACCTCCATGCTTCTTTATGGAGAAAAACCTTAAAGATGCATAAACTTCAAAAATCACTTTAAAATCACCCCTTTGCCCAATTCCTTTCAAATAATTCTGATAGCTTGCTTGCTCACCCTAGGAACTACCACCCACCACACTCCACTCTACGACACCCCTTTCCCCCCGACATGAAGCTATACATTTGCTGCAATCCTAATTATTCTCTATGAGGAATTCAAAAATACTTTAACAATTCACCAATAATCAGAGGAGTGTCCAATTGCCTTGGGGTTTTGTGGGTGGTAGGCACCCCTGTCTGTCTACCACCCACCCTGCCTTTGTGCCCCTAGGTGCTCCATAATAGGGGATATGGACTGGTTCGGGTCCCATTATACTCTATGAGAAAAATAATTAAAAATATTTCAAATATTCATTAAAAATCGTAGGACTGTCCTATTGCTTCAGTGTTTGGGTGGTTGTTGTCACCCATGGGTGCTCCACAATAAGGTATAATGGGCTGGTTGGTGTCCCATTATACCCTATGAGAAAATAATAATAATTTTCAAAAATTCATAAAAGATCGTACGAGTGTCTGATTGCTTTGGAGTTTGGGTGACAGGTATCCCTGGGTACCAGCTACCATCCTACCAATTTTTGGGTGTCCAAACTGGTTCGAACCGGTTCAAATCGAACCAACCCCTGGTTTGGTTCGAATTCGAACCTGCAGATCTAACATGATGGCTGGTTTGGTTCGAATTTGAACCTCCGAACTACCCTGGTTCGAATTCGAACCAGTTCAAATTCGAACCGGTTCGCACATCCCTAATGCTGGACTAGATGGGCCTTGGGCCTGATCCAACAGGGCTGTTTTTATGTTCTTGTGTTGGAAACCAAGGTACTTGCCCTTAATGAACAACCTCAGAAACATCCTTTTAAAATCCTTCATTCCATGTAAAAATACTCTAAGCATATCATTTAAACGCTTCCTCATCAAAGGGACAAGCAGAACCTGAAAAAGGAATGCACAGCAAGGAAAAGGCAGGACTTCTTCACATAATGCAGAATGATCTTTTGCAATTCAAATGGATACCACAAGATGTAGTGATGACTTTAAATTAATGGAGGATTAGTCTATGTATGTATGTATGTATTGTGAAATTTTTATACTGCCTTTCATAAAGCATCCGAAGGTTTACAAAAGATAAAAGGCAATAAGATTCCATTAAATCATTTAAAACCTTAAATTCAGTTAAACAAGAAAAACCATAAAACACCAAAAAATAACCACCGTAAAAAACACAACAGAAGCAGGAGAGCTGAGAGAACTGGCAGCCCCTAAGGCAGGGTTTCTCAACATGTGGGTCCCCAGATGTTATTGGACTTCAACTGCCATAATCCCCAGCCCCAGTGGCCTTTGGTTGGGAATTATGGGAGTTGAAGTCCAATTACATCTGGGGACCCACACGTTGAGAAACCCTGCCTTAAGGGGTAAAAGCCTGAACAAATAAAAAGGTCTTTAGTCATTTTTTAAAAGCAGCCACAGATGTCAAAGAGTGGAGAGCATGGAAGAGCATTCCAGAGCCTGGGGGCAACAACAGAGAAGGTCCTGTCCGTTGTGCACAACAATTTAGCTTCTCTCAGCATTGGCTCATGGAGCAGAGCCCTCCGCCCCATGACCGAAGGCAGAAACCCTCGGAAGCAGGCAGTCCTTCAGATATCCATGGCCCAAACCATTAGAGCTTTAAAGAGAATAACTAGGAAGTTGGAATTGGATCCGGAAACAAACTGGCAGTCAGTGCAGCTCTTTCTAAATAGGTATAATATGCTCCAAGTAGGCAGTTCCAGAGAGAATCCTGGCAACTGCATTCTGCAACAATGAAGTTTCCAAATATTCTTCAGGGGCAGCCCCACATGAAGTGTATTGCAGTAATCCAGCTGTGACATGACAAAGGCATGGATAATCTTGGCCAGATCTGCCTTCCTGAGAAAGGGACGCAGCTGGCGCACTAGCCGAAGCTGTGCAAAGGCACCCCTGGCCACCACCTGCACCTGAGCATCCAAAAGCAGAGCTGGGTCCAGCAACATCCCAAGCTGTGCACTTGCTCTTTCAAGGGGAGTACAAACCCATCTAGAGCTGGTTGAATCACCCTATCCCAATTGGCTTTTCTACTGACCAACAGCACCTCTATCTTATTTATTATCTGGATTTAACCTCGGTTTGCTAGCCCACACCCTATCACCGCCCCCAGGCCCTGGTTCAGGACATCCATTGCTTCTTCCCTAGGATCTGGTGTCAGGGAAAGGTAGAGCTGAGTGTCATCTGCATTCTGATGACACTTCAGTCCAAATCCCCTGATGACCTCTCCCAGCAGTTTCATGTAGATGTTAACCATCATGGAGGACAATACTGAGCCTTGTGGGATCCCA
Organism: Hemicordylus capensis; assembly: GCF_027244095.1. NCBI lineage: Eukaryota > Metazoa > Chordata > Lepidosauria > Squamata > Cordylidae > Hemicordylus > Hemicordylus capensis. The sequence continues at coordinate 220,311,152 of NC_069659.1, read as the reverse complement.
CAGGCTAAAGGCCAAGGTGTAGAGCTGTAGTCCCTCCGCACCAACTTCTGGAACCTTCCCCCAAGGAAGGACCAGAACCACTCCAATGAACCACCCCCAATCCCCATACCTGAGAGGTGGTCCAGAAGAACACCATGGTCAATGGTATCAAATGCCTCTGAGTGGCATTCCTACCTGCCCACTATCTCCCCACTATCAGGCAGTAGTGATCAGGGTAGCTAAACGGAATTTCCATGTTTAAAGGCTGAATATCTCTGAGTACAGGAGAGTGTCTGGGATAAACGTGGGATAGCACCCTCCCTCATCTTCATCTCCTGCTCATGGATATGAAGGCCAGATTAGAAGAACCTTGATCAGACCCAGCAAGAAAAATGTTTATTTTCTTAAGTGGGAAATGTAGTATGGCCATGCAAGGACAAATATTATCCTTGAGGGGATACAACGAACAGATGCTGTGGTTCAAGGGTTTCTCAGCTTGGGTCCCCCTGATGTTGTGGGACTACAACTCTCATCATCCCCAGCCATGGTGGACTGCTGTGCTCCATGCGTAACTATGCGAAAGTACCTTTCATTCCCAGCCCTGCTTCATTCTGCTGGCTGCAGGAAAAACCTTGGAGTTTTGAGTATCAGGACGATCTATCAATCCCAGTAGTCTCTTTTGTAATTGGTGTAATTCACCTCTGAGTGTCAAGACAGTACTGCTCTCCTTCCTCTCTGGCACCCTGTTATCATTTTATGGCTCATCTTTTCACTTGAAAAACTCACTCTTAAGAGACTAATGTTAAGACAAGCATTGAAGCTGTCACTATTCTGAGCCCCAAGTGCCCTTCTTGCTAGAGAAAAGGGTACTGCATTTGACAAGTGCCAGTGCAAATTACATAGGATTGCACATTCTAATCCATAAGAATGTGGTGTTTTAGTTTTTTTTTTTTACTTCTCAGCCCTTAAGTGCAAAGTTTCATTTGTTTGTTTATTAAAATATTTATAGTTTGCATTTTCTGTTCCTTTTAAGAGGCACTCAAGACAACATATGTTACATTAAAACAATGATAAATCATTAAAACAATACAATTTTAAAATTCAAACCACAACAGCACTCATCCAATTAAAAAAAGGGAAACAATTTGATCAGAATCCTAATGCCTAAAGATCAGAATGATCTTTATCTGATGCCACAAAGTCATCAATCCAAGGGGGGACATATTAGCCTCCTGAGGCAAAGAGTTAGAACATAAGAACATAAGAACAGCCCTGCTGGATCAGACCCAAGGTTCATCTAGATCAGCATCCTGTTTCACACAGTGGCCCACCAGATGCTGCTGGAAGCCTACAAGCAGGAGTTGAGGGCATGCCCTCTCTCCTGCTGTTACTCCCCTGCAACTGGTACTCAGAGGCATCCTGCCTTGGAGGCTAGAGGTGGCCTATAGCCATCTGACTAGTAGCTGTTGATAGACCTCTTCTCCATGAAGTTATCCAAACCTCTCTTAAAGCCATCCAGGTTATTGGCTGTCACCACATCTTGTGGCAAAGAATTCTACAAGCTGATTATTGTGTAAAGTACCTCCATTTGCTGGTCCTAAATTTCCTGGCAATCAATTTCATGGGATGACCCCTGGTTCTAGTGTTATGTGAGAGGGAGAAGAATTTCTCTCTATCCACTTTCTCCACACCATGCATGTTTTTATAGACCTCTATTATGTCTCCCTGCAGTCATCTTTTTTCTAAATAGCCCCAGGTGTTGTAGCCTTGCCTCATAAGAAAGGTGCTCTAGGCCCCTGATCATCTTGGTTGCCTCTTCTTCTCCTTTTCCAGCTCTACAATGTCCTTTTTTAGATGTGGTGTGACCAGAATTGTACGCAGTACTCCAGGTGTGGCTGCACCATAGTTTTGTATAAGGGCATTATAGTATTAGCAGTTTTATTTTCAATCCCTTTCCTAGTGATCCCTAGCATGGAATTGGCCTTTTTCACAGCTGCTGCACATTGAGTTGACACTTTCAACGAGCTGTCCACCACGACTCCAAGATCCCTCTCCTGGTCAGTCACCGACAGCTCAGATCCCATCAATCTCGGGACAGTGCACTCGGGACAGGGCCTTCTCTGTTGCTGCTCCTAGACTCTGGAATGCTCTCCCAGTGGCCATTCGTTCCTCAGACTCCATCACGGCTTTTAGAAAGCTTTTAAAGACTTGGCTTTTTACCCAGGCTTTTGCATAATTATTTTTACTGCTGCTTCTGTGTGTTTTTATCTGTTGTCTTGTTTTTTATGCTTGTTTGATATGTTTTTAGCTTGGTGTTTTTATTGCTTGGTGTTTATTGTTTTTATTGTATGTTTTAATTTTTGTAAACTGACTTGGGGTTTTCTTTTAACGAAAGGCGGTATAGAAATGTAAAAATAAATAAAAATAAAATAAATAAAAATCTGAGTTCCAGAGCTTGAGCACTACTAAGATTGGATGGTACCCTCTGGATCATGTAGTCCTGTCCTAAGGCAGGATATTCTGTACCTGAAACATCTCTGAGAGATTCCTCTCAGAGGTGGCCAGTACAGGCAGATGGAGGGGGGCAGTGAATAAGCCTCAGTGGAGGCTTGTTTACACTCCCCTCGGTTTGTCCCAGATGCCTACTCTCTACCACTGTACCCATCCAGAGTGTTAACCCCTTGCTCACAGCCTGGTCATTCACCGGGTTGGGAAACTGGTCAAATGACCAGCCCACAAACAAAGGATTAACACCACAGCCATGCACAGTGAGGGAGAGCAAGGCAGTACAGGGTGAGAGGTGTGAGAGTGAGCCCCACCTGAGGCTCATTTACCACCACCACCACCCCCGATCCACCCTTACCGGCCACCACAGATTCCTATCCAGTTCTATATTAAACTACATCTACTATACTAGATGTATAGTATATACTATATTACATATGGCAATGAATAATAATAGGCATGAATTAACCCCACCCTTGCATCTGATATGTAATTCATCCAAGGTGCTAGACATTCACAAATTAATTTGGATTAATTATGAGGCGCTTCCAGCTGGTGATTTATTCCATCATGAACATGGATGTTGGCAGGGGGGATTATACAGGGTATCTGTACAACCTTATCTATATCCCATGTGTAATTCAGGCTGCTTCTGTGAAACAACTGTTTCATTTTATGACTCAACTATTGTTACTTGAAAATCCCAGCACCAGCAGAATGTCCTGTGAGATTAGCAAATATGTAGACTCCATCCTGCAGGCACTTTCTTTCCTTAAAAAAAGAAGAAGAAGTAATTCCATGCACTATGCATGCAATTCAGCATGCATAAGATTGCAGCTACAGTAAGTTATTGAAGAGGAAGGTTCCTGTGGGAGGAAACTATTTCAGGAAGTGATTAATTAACAGCCAGCAACTATGTCTAGAGAATCATTCTTTGTTGAAAATACAGGCACTCTAAACACCATCCCGGCCCCATTACAAGTTCTACAGGAGTCAGAGGACTCTTTCAGACAGCGATATTCTAACTTCAGTGCAAATTATGACAGGAGATTAAATGAAAAATCCATACTATTTTCAAGGGCATTGTATAATATTCTTAGTTCCATCTACTGGCAATCTGCATAAATGTGGGTCAACATTTCTCTTTCTAAGCAGATCCCCAATAATAACTGTGGGAAAGTGGGGACAGTGAGAGAGACAAAGGGAGGTAAGCAACCAGCTGACAATGTTCCACTCCCCAGTAGAGGCAGAAAATAGCGACTTGAAAACAAAAAATAAACTCATGAGAACTGGTTTGTGTGGAGCACCGTTTGTCTTCCACATGCAGATCAATGTGGAAATCCATGGATGCAAGTGCCAAACCACCCTGAACCATTTTTGGAAGGGCGATATAGAAACTGAATGAATGAATGAATGAATGACTAAAACAAACAAACAAAACAGCCCTCCATCTGGAAACACCCATGGTTTTGTAGTGTCACACATTACTTTTCCCTGTGTGGGTTACATAAATTCAGGGAAAACACACGTATATTTGCATATACTATCAAATATGAACACTTGATGTGTCTGTCTTACTGTCAGTAACTGCCTGGGCTAGGTATAGCATCCAGAGGAAAGAGCTGTGGTGTGCAAGGACAAGACAGTGGAGTTGAATCAGGAATATTAACACTTTAATGAGACAGATATTATTTACAGAGAGGCAAGTGCAGTCTGCTTTCAGTGCTCTTGCTGCTGGCTGTTTGTTAGCCCCACCTCTACTCCCGGACTGGAATAAAAGTAACCAAAGCACCATTCTAAAGCTGGTCTGGATCAATGAACGGATTAACCAAAAATACCACACTAGACTATTTGAGCTGCTGTCAGAACTGCTGCATTATCTCTGGACTAAAAAGCTCTGGACGGGCCATGCCAAGCCAGGTTGGTCACTGAATCCTTCTGGAACAGGAAGGGTTAGAACTTTGCCTTGAGTAATGAGGTTTCCTTGGCTCTGATGTGGTCCTGTCTGAGATTCCTGGCTTTCATCATTCTAGCTTCAGTCACGGCTTGCTTCTCAGGTGTTGCCAGGGGCGTAACTATAATAGGGCAAGGGGAGACAGTTGTCTGGGGGCCTACTGCCTTGGGGGGGCAGAGGCAAGTCACATGACTAACTCCCCCAGCCGTGCACCCACCCGGGATTCCTTCAGTTGTATTCATCCTCCGAAATGATATGAGTGTTAAGACCTGGAGCAACCAGAACAGCATGTCTTTCTCTCGTACCATTAAATGACTTGCATCGTCCACAATTTACAAAACCTTAAAAAAAAAAATTTAGGATGATGATCTGTTGTGGCACATAGGTAGGTGTGTGTGTGTGTGTGTGTGTGTGTGTATAACACTATGCTTTTTGTTACCACTATTCAGCCTCATTTAAGATTTCTTTACTTCGTGAGCTGAGCTTCAGTGAGGGGGGCCCCATTTTAAAATCTTGTCTCCGGGCCCACTCCAACCTTGCTCCGCCCCTGGGTGTTGCTCGTGGTTTGACTCCTCAGTTTCTGGCTTTGGCCCTAGCTTGTTTCTTGGTCCTGATTGCCAGTTTGGTTCCTCTGTTCTGACTCCTAGCTTGCTTCTCAGCTTTGACTCCTGACTTTGGTCCTGCACGCTTGTTTAATTCCTCAATCCTGGTTCTCAGCTTGTCCTCTGGTTCTGACTCTGGACTCAGACTCTGGACTTCCTGGTGATTGCTGCCCACAACCCAGCCTTGACACTTGCCATGTGGATATGTTTGAGAGTTGTTACGAGACAGGCCTGAGTGGATGCTCTGAGGGCACCCTAGCCTTCATTGCCTTGACTGTAGACCTTTAAAAGATGCTTAGCCATGAAGACAGGGATATGCTAGATCACCATAGCTCCTGGGGTAATCTAAAACAAAATAAGTTGATCTGGTAAGAACTAATCTGCCTACTTTCTTTCACTGTAATCTTGATTGATAATCACTACCTTCACAAGTTAGCCCACTTCAGCCTTAAACGTTCACACACCTGTCATCTTGAATTAGGGTGGATGACATCATTACAAACTATGCCATTGAGGTGTCCCTGTGTGTCACTCACTACAACTATGGCAAATTTGGTTCAAAGCGGTTCAGGGGTTCACAAGTAAGCCTACGTGCACCGCAAACATTTACATCTCTGCCATCTTGAATTGGAGTGGGTGACATCATCACAAACTAGGCCTGAGGTGTCCCTATGTGTCCCTACAACTGTACCAAATTTGGTTCAAATTGGTTAGATGATCCACTACTTAGTCCACCTGCGCCTCAAACATTTTCACGTCCAGCATCTTGAATTGGGGTGGATGATATCACAAACTATGCCACTGAAGCATCCCTATGTGTTGCTACAGCTGTACCCCATTTGGTTCATATTGTGATGGTGGGGGAAACACCCACCCATACACAGACACAGAGAATGGCAGGTGATCTCATAAGCTGACTTTCCTTAAAGTAAGTGGGTTAAAAGGTGGGCTAGATAGATACAATCAGAACTTAAATATTATTGTTTTCCAGTGTGGGGCTTTGTGACTGATGTTTTTCATTCTTTTACTCTTTGGAGACTCTCATGTTTTCAAATTTCTACCTGCAGCCACAACAGCTAGCAACTTAAAATTGTAGGGGAACAGAACTGAAAATAGAAATTTGGTACCTGCAGTTTTAAAGAGGATCCTTCATATATCAGCAGTGTTTGGGATTGTTTACAAGAACTGTTTACAACTGCAATTTATATGTGCATCGCTGTGCTTGCCATCTCCATTCTGTGATACATCACAAAAAACCACACTCACACCCACACTCCATTGCTGTTTCAATTTATCATTTGAAAGCAAACAGCACAGTGCATCAGTGTTCAGTGGCAGACACTTCCCATTAATGAATATCACCCTAGTTCTTTATTTTATTTAATTTTCCAGCTTTACGTTACCCAGTAGGTAGAAATATACTTTTTTGGAGTTGAAACATATTAATCAAACTTTACTTCCCTAGTCTTCCCTTGTTATCTTTTTAAATTATTTGGGAGGGAAACAGCTTGTTTTCAGAAGGAGAGAAACTGAACGCTGAACAAGATCAGGACCAACACCATTAAAACATGGGGGCAGGCAGGGAGGGGGGGGTGTTAACGGTCAGCTGCAGCTTTAAGAGATCCACCTTAAGGAAATTCACCTCCTCCTCCTCCCCCGACTTGCCCTGAGTGGGCAACGTCATTAGGGACGGCGGGGATCAAATAAATGGGCAGTTGGAGCAGCCGGGGAGAAGCCACAAGAGTACCAGAGCCGATCTGCAGAGCTGCTCCCAGGTAGAGGCGACCAGCCGGTCTCTAGATACTTCCTTGTGCCATCTGTCTAGCTACACTAATTCTCTTTCTAGTATATCCGAAGGCTTTTCTATGCTACTTTGCACTGACTGCATATTAACTGATGCTGCTGCTGCCGCCTCTCTTCTTCCTGATGGGTTGTCCCAGTCCCTCACTTTCCGCTCCGAACGGAGCACGCTGGTTTTATTGACGGAGACGGCTGTCATGTTGTCCGCATTTCATGCTTGTGCCTGTTGGGCTATTAATCAGGCGGATGTGCCAGATGGGGTTTTACTGCAGGCCATTTGTTCACTAATCACACCGGATCAGCTTTTTCGGCTCTGCAAAGCACGGTGGCCACCCTTCAGCCAATGCTGTTTACAGCCCGGACGTCCCTTGCTCATCCCCCGCCCGCCCAGCACTGCTAACATATCGAACACCGCCTTCTGTTTTTATCTTCCCGCCCCCCACCCTCGATTTTCTTAATAAGTTGCTGGTTAGAAGAGACATATGTGAGAGAGTCGGGGCAGTCCTTGGGTCCTTGTTGCCAAATCAATATTCATTCGCCACTTAAAAACAACAACAACAACAACCCCAAAACCCCCTTTGTACTTTAAGCCTTGCTTCTGTTCTGATTAAAATAAGTGTTGAAGTATTCATTAGCAAAAGCATCCTGGAACTCCAGCTGATTCAGCATGACCTCTGTGACTGGGCAGTTAGCACAGACGCAGCCTGATCTTGTGCATGTTGCTCAGAAATAAAATCCACCAAGTTTGATAGAGCTTACTTGATAGTGTGGATATAACTCTGCAGTCTTAAACATTGAGACTATTTTTAAAGAAGTTGGTATTGTTATGTTCAGCTTCTTGGGGTTCATCCAAATGAATTTTTCCCAACCAAGCTTCCCCCCCACCCCAGGGCTGGGGGAGGGCTCTTTATTGGCTGTTGCTTTCCTGTGCCATTTCAGGGTGCTGTAAGCTTTATCTTCCACATTAGGTATTTCAAAGTTCATAGAGTACTCTTATATATGGCTTAAAGGAACTGATGGTGCACATATCAAGATCAGGGCTAAATTATGACATGCTGGGCCATGTCAAATTTAAAAGGCCTCATAGCATTACACACACACAAAAAGTTCTAACAAAATGAACAATGAAAATAGAAATAATAAAGTTTTATTTCTACTTGGCAAAGACGCAACGAGAAACTAATAATCTAACAAAATCCATTATCTTGCAATAAGCCTAAGTGCACTAGAAATACCTTTAAATTCATTATGCAAAACTTGAAATTTAGTCTTTTTTTTAATTATTCAGAGGCCCATCATAACATGAGGCCCTAAGCTGTAGCTTCCTTAGTTTGTTCCTAAATCCAGCACTGACCAAGATCCAAATTGATAATTGTCAATGGTACTTTGGATTTACTTCGAATCTTTAGAGCAGGGATCACCAACTGGCAGCTCTGGGCCACAAAATAATCACCAAAGCGCGATATAAAGCTTACTCACGATTTTGCTCATAAAGAAAATGAAAAACCGGTAGTTCACCACATTTTCTTATACCCCTCCTTTTGTAGGCTATGTGCTCTGTACCAAGGGAAGCCCTTCCTACTAGCCAGGGGTCAACATTATTCTGAAGCCTAACCACAGGATCAAGTTGTGTAGTGAAAGATATATTCAGCCCTTGGACCACTGTACTCCCCACCACCCTGGGTCCCACACTGGTGATCCCTGCTTTAAAGGGATGTAAAGGAGAAAGATTTATTACTAATGATTAAGTCAGACACTATTTTTGTCTGACTGTATAACTAAGAACTACCCATGCACCAAATCAGAGGGATCAGGGCCAACAAAAGTTTGTCTCTTTAGTAGCTTAAGTTAACTAAAGTTACATGCTGGCATCATGTAGAAATACTTTACAGTATTGTAACACTAACAAGTCTCAATTTAGCAGTCTCAAACTGCTGATCCCTGAAGCAGCTGTTCTTGGATGTTATTCTAACTGAAGCATTACATTTTCAAGTGGTCAGCCTTTCTCCAAAACCCATTCTTTGACAGCAAAGAGAAGGCTTTTAAGGGATTGTACCTATATGACAAGCTTATGTCATAGTCTCCCCCACCCTCTCCCCATGTTCTCTGGGGTACGGGGGAAAATCTAACCAAATTACCAAGCTACCATTCCTGGGATTCTTTGGGGAAAGCCATGACAGTGAAAACAGGCATAAAATGATATGAATAAGTAGTCCAGAGAGGCTCTCAATACTAGAATAAACTGAATATATTCAAGAGTATTGTCAGGTGTTACTGTCTGTTATCCACTATGTTGCATGTTCACTCACAACTGCATTGCCAGGTCACTGTTTTTCCCATTGGACAAGTGGGGAATTGAGGCTGAAAGACTGATTCTCCTAAGGCCATCCTTTACGTATATGGTTGAGCAGATACTTGATCTTTGGACAAAAGACACAGAACAAACCATAAAAGCACAAAACTACAAAGAAGCCCTGCAATAATATCCATAAAAGCCATATCAGTAAAACATCAAAATATCCATTAAGTCAAAACTAATCCATAATTGCCACTCACAATTTAACAACTAAAAAAAAAAAAAATTCATCAAGTTATCTCAGGTCTGCTCAAAGGCTTGCTAGAACAGAAATATGGTTGCCCTGTTTTTAAAAAACACTGTTAATGTATTTTTTAAAATATTGAATATTGCTCGGCACATGTCCCTATGCAGATAAATGGAGCAGAAGGAGATAGGACTGTTCCTGAAGGGCAACAATACTTTAGCCATATCTCCTAGACCAGGAATCTTAAACCTATTTTTTGCTTTTATAGAAAAATCTTATGTTGCATCAATATACCAATACAAGCTTATAAGAACAGCCCTGCTGGATCAGGCCCAAGGCCCATCTAATCCAGCATCTTGTTTCACACAGTGACCTCAATTTATCAATAAACTAAACATACCTATATAATTTAACGATGGCTATTCAAAAATATATTACTAAATTCCTAGTGAAAAAGGTTTATATTGTTCAATATTTGATTGATATTTAGCATTCATATATTTTTTATTTTATTTTATTTTATTACATTTATATATTACACAAAAGAGGTCCACATTTGTTCAAAAGGTATATGTTGAATTATACCATTAACTTAAACATTGATGCAATATACCAGGTTTTACAGAAAGTCATTCTTTCATTGATGAGGGTTTTGATTAGCACAAGTTAAAGGTAATCGCACAATTAACAGCAATCAACTGTTTTCCTACTAGATCTTTGTTTGGGATGAACAATGTCCTTTTGATAACCCAACAAACTGTTTAATAGGGCAAGCTGTAAAGGAGAACCAACCATCTCATTTATTAATTATATCCTCTCCCCCAATTTTTATTCTATTATAATCCCAGAAGCAGTGTGTAAAATTGGCATTTGGCTCTAAATGTTTCTAGTAGTTATACTGAGTATTTATGTAAGTCTAAGCAAGATGTGACAGTGTTAAGTACCACTGGTAAAACAGTTTAAAATGGGTTTTTTTCTTCCAGATTTAGGCAAGGAAGCACTGCAGAATCTTCATAAAGATAGCTTACCATACAGAGTTGCTGGCATTAATCCCTGTATTAATTTAAAAACAACACAATCACTCGTAGCGTTAATTCACCTGACTGGGTGGTTGGGTTTGGGGGGGGAGATTTCACTTCACTCACCTTCCCCCCAGACAATGGCAGGAATGTTGCTGGGAGCACCATCTGCCCTCCCCTATGATCCATCTCCAGAGAGCCAGGATGCATCCTGGCCTCTGGATATCCCACAGTGCAAGCGCGGTGCATTGGGGGATTCCCCCAGGGGACAAGTGCTCTAGGCCCCCAGCTCTGTGTCAGTGTGAGCTGCAAGCAGCTTGTGCTGACACACAATCCCGGAAACTGGGTTGAAGGCGGGTTTGTGCCCTTGACTTTGGCTAAAAGCCAGGCTTCAGCACTGGGTTTGGCACTGCAGGGATGCCGGGCTCCACATGGGTCCTGGCAGTTCTCATGAGCAGCCAAGACCAGGCTTGGCTGTCTAAGCCTGGGCTTGACTGCTCGTGCGAACAGCCTCTGAGAAGTCATTAAAAAAACTCAGTCACATTTCAAGAGTAAGCTCTTCAACGTTGTTCTCTCAAACAAATACCAAAAGTCAATAGATCTGCTGTCATTAACCCATTTTTAATATTCTGCGCAATCAAACTGCTCTGTTGACAACTTTGACTGATATCTTGACTAACAAAATGCTTGTGTAATGAGCAAAGTTGTACTAGTGCAAGAAGACTGCATAATTGTGTTAAAAATGGACTTCTGGAAATGTGCTATAGCACTCCAGTGCTCTTGGGGGAAAGCTCCCTCGCAGGCCTCAAGTTGTACAATGAGGGGCGTAGCTAGGGGAGAGGGGGGCCGTGTTCACCCTTCTCTCTGGTGGGCCCCCCAGAGTGAGGGAGATAATGAAGAAAATGGGGAGTGGTAGAGCTGGGGGCCCCGGGTTCTTTGAATGCTTTCACTCAGTTATAGCTACACTCCTGTGTACAACTGTTGCACAAGCACACTTGCAGTAGTGCAGGTAGAGCTTGGAACACAAGCTCCAGATGTAACACAAGTAGCTGGTGCAACAACTTTGCACTAGCCTAGAGCAACATCCTTCTGCAAGTGCTTTGTTAGGATGTTAGCCACTGAAAGCAATGAGGCGCTCTACCTTCCATTTTAAGTGAAATCTACTGATACCTCCCCTTGATTAACAAATTTTAAAATCAAGTAATATTGTATTGCTTCCACATTGTTACAATATCAACCATCTTAAATGTTTTTGTGGAGGAATGAGGCCTGAACCTCCTCTTTGTGTGTTACAGACTTTTGTATTGTACATGTAATTGTTTACTCCCTGTGTTCTGGTTTCAGAAGCTGTGCAGGGGTCAGAAGTTTACAGCTCCTACTTTACAGTTTGGTTTTAGAGGGGAAAGGGAGTTAGAATTGATTAGCTATATTTTTTAAAAAATGGAGTTTGTTTTGATTGGTTTGGGAAAATTGGAGGGGGAGAAGTGAATAAAAGGAGGCTTGGCTGCAGCAGAGAAGTCAGTAGGAGTAAGACTGAGAGGAGTAAAAGTCAGAGAGTTCAAGAGAGATCTCAGAGACAGGAGCAGAGCTGGAACTGTGAAAAGACAATCAGACTGCAGGAGAAAGCTGACTGGGGGCAGTCAGAGGCAGAGAGCTTGAAATTCCTGAGCTGGAATCACTATAGCATAGAAGAGGCATAAACTGCTAGGTTGTGGCATTGTGGGAGCCAGGCCTACTGCAGGGGAAAGAAGGAAGCTTTGAGAGAAGCTATCGGGGCGATTCACACAACCTACTGGGCAGGTGGGAGGGAAGGCTTCCCAAACCCTGCCTTCCCCCTAGAGACAATCCTGGTAAGCCTGGTGAGAGCATACTCTGCACTCCCACACAATCAGCCCTGCTCCATGCAGTGCGGAACAGAGTGGATTGATTGGAGGCGGGGACTCGTCTTACCTAATCAGCTGCTTACTAATGCAAATCTTGGAGGGAAAGAGTCAAAAGCTGTAAGACAGTTGGTGACTAAAGGAACAACTTGTTTACGTCCAAGTCTTGCCTACTTTCCGGGAACAAGATGTAAAATCTGTCTTTCTCATTTGCTCCTCAGTATTTGGATACTGTAATGTAGATATCAAGAAGCTAATTATTAGGAACTGTTTTTAGCCTACTTTCCAGTAGGCTTATGAGATCACCTGGCATTCTCTGTGTGTGTCCATCTGTGTTTGTGTTCCCCCCTATCAAATTCGCAATGCCTCAACCAATATTGGGTACAATTGTAGGGACACAAAGGGATAACTCAATGGTGTGATTTGTGATGATGTAACCCACCCCAACTCAAGATGGCGGACATGTATACTTTTGAGGTGCAAGTGGGCTAACTTGTGAAAATCCTAACCAATTTGGACCAAAATTTAGTCCAGTTGTAGGGACAGTGAAAGGAAAGTAGGCTGATTAGTTCTTACTAGAACAACTTATTAATATACCTTATTGTTTGTTATATATCAGCCTTGTAGATAAGTACCAAAAACTTTCTAGCACTGCTCCAGATGCCTTTGCTGTCTGATGTGCAGAAAGTAGCTGTGATGAGCAGGGCCTTTTGGCTATGGCAACAACTCTGAAGCGTCCTCCACTCAGAAGCCTATATGGCTCCTAATTGTCATTATTTTTGGCATTTGGTGAAGACATGGCTCTCTCATTGTGCTTTTGGTGGATGATGTTATATTTAAGTAGCTTGGCTGCTGGTTTTTCTTTTTGGGTTCTGCTGATGTTTGCCTGTATTACTGCCTCTATTATTTCTGTTAGTGGGTTTTGCTTATTTTATTGATGCTCTTGATTTTTTATTGCAAGCCACCTTGGGCTGTCTTTGGCAGGAAATGTGGAATATAAATAAATAAGTAGTCTACATTTAAAAAACAACAACAAACAAACAGGATGCCTCCTCACCAGTAGCTATGTGTCACAGTTATGTGCTGGATACTATATACTACATTGCTTTAACTGTATGCAGCTTGCACATGTAGTAATGCATAGCCTCTAACCATGCACATCGCTTTCCTGAATGGCTGAGAGGTTGCCAGAGCATGTTGACCCTGACCTTACCATGTGACCAGAGGTTATACAATGCAGGGATATTCTAGTCCCTTTTGCTGGATTTTCAGTTTTCATTTCTTCAAAAGTAAATATCTAGCTTTGTTACTTAATGGAAATATAAGGGGGAAATATTACATGCATGTAATATTCTATCAGATATCAGTGGGTGACATCACCTGAGCAGGCTTTGAATGATAAACTCCTGAAATGCCTGGGTATACTCAAATCTGGGCAAAGGAGAGAACTGCGGGAGGGGGGGGGGGAGTTTCCTGGAATCATTAGGCTAGGTCAGGGCAGGTGACATTGAGCTCTATGTATACAGCTACAGCTGTAGCAAATTTGGTTCAAATTGGTTAGGCAGTTCACAAATTAGCCCACTTGCACCTCAAAAGTGTACATGTCCGCCATCTTGAATTGGGGTGGGTTACATCATCACAAACCACACCACTGAGGTGTCCCTTTGTGTCCCTACAAATGCACCCAATATTGGTTGAGGCATTGCGAATTTGATAGGGGGGAACACACACACAGATGGACACACACACACGGAATGCCAGGTGATTTCATAAGCCTACTGGAAAGTAGGCTAAAAACAGTTCCTAATAGTTGGCTTCTTGATATCTTCATGATATGATTCATAAAGACTTGTGGGACAAGTATGATTGCTGGTCTAAGCAACTAGGAGATCTGCTGTTGTACACAGACTCCTTGGTTCCCTTTGCCTAGCACCACCATTTACTGCACTGGAGCTGGGTGTGACAGCAAGAAATAAGCTTGCTCCTGCATTCCACCATTCTAGCTAATGGTGGGAAAGGATGATTGATAGGAATCTGGCACTTATGTTTCCAGCTGAACTTTTATTTATTTATTTTTAAATGAAATGTATCTGACTCCTTGCATTTAGGGTCTTGTGTGGTTTTGCTCTTACTATCAATGCCTCCCATGTACCCTATTCCAAAATATGGACAGGGTGCTCACATTTCTTTTTTGTGTCAGCATAAGAGCTAACATATGTCTGTGCTGCCAGAGAGCAAGAGGAACACATGTGGGGGGCAGGTTGCTTAGATCTATCTATATCCATCTTTGCACTGAAGTCAAAGGACATCCATCATTGTGTTGTCTCTTTCTTCCTCTAATAGCCATAGGATTTTGTCCTGATCAGATCTTGAGTTGTGGCTAAACTGCATTTGAAATCAAATGTAATCTGAAGCACTAATATGAGTTCATGCCAGTGATTTAATGGGACAATGTCAGTATTATTTAAGGGCCCCAAACTGTCACCGTTGTCAAGTTCTGCTAAATCATTTGAGATGAGTTCTTGGCTGAAGAGGCCCTACTTCTAAAGACACCTGGCAAAGCTTTAGATCTCATGACAGCTCAATAACAATGTCCTATTTGTACCTGTCAAAATACATCAGAGCACACAGAAATGATAAGAATATCTTGTTCTTGGAACTGCATATGCTCTTTTCCCTTAGTTCTGGTTGAAGGGGATAGCTTACATTTGTTAATTATTCAAGGGATTTTTACACTACTTTTCCATCCCAAAAAGTGTGCTAGAAGTGGCTTACATTAATAATAATAATAATAATGATGATGATGATGATGATGATGATGATAATAATAATATTCCTGGTACTTAATGCCCCTATAAAGAGTATGACTTCAGAAGAAAGCTATCCAATAAACTTCCTAAGGCAGAACTTTTGTTTCCATTTTAAATATGTCTAAGAATAAAGACATATATTCTCTTTTTCTGTGAGGAAAGCTCGTGTAAATCTGATGCATCTTTCAAAGTGAGACACTAGCCAGTATGAGAAAAGGTAGTAAAATAGATCTCCTATGTTACTACCAAGTTGCCCTTGAATAATGGTGGCCAGGAAGTAGCCATGAGGTTTGAGGACTGTATGGCAGGCCTTGACACATTTTCTCTGCATCTAGGATAAAGGTAAAGTTGTGCTGTCGAGTCGGTGTCGAGTAGAGTCGACTTCTGGCGACCACAGAGCCATGTGGTTTTATCTTCCTATTTTGCTGCTGCCCGATATAGGTGTTTCCCATAGTGTGGGAAACTTACCAGCGGGGATTCGAACCAGCAACCCCTTGCTCCATAGGCAAGTTACTTCCTCACTGCACCCCAAAATTTAGGAGCCAGACTCATTTTCCAGCTTTCAGGATTGTAGATATTTAATTTAAAGAGATAACCTTCCCTTCCTTCCTTGCTTGCTCCCTCCCTCCATAGTTCATTAATTAGTTCATAGTTTTCATTCAATTATAGTTTTGTGTGCATCCATTAGTCTAATAGTTTATGAGTCCATTAAGTTTCCATTAGGTTTGTGTGTGTGTGGTGTCTGGCTGGCCAGCAACACCCTCTGCTCTGGGCGAGGGGTGGGGTGGGGTAAGACTTGTCACTCAGCTCAAGCAACCCCCCCCCCACTCTTTTGGGGGATGGACTCTCTGTCCTATTTGCTTCCACCTTTGCTCATCCCCACCTTGCTTGCTCCATCCTCCTCCTGCCCACATCCATCCATTGCCCATCTGAACCAGGCAATGGATGGAACAGAGCAGAAGGCAGCAAGCAAGGTGAAGGCAGGTTGTTTCCTCCTCCTCCTCCTCCTCCTCCTCCTCCTCCTCCTCCTCCTCCTCCTCCTCCTCCTCCTCCTCCTCCTTTCCCTGCCTGAACCTGGTGATGGACAGACACAAGCAAGAGGAGGAAAGAGCAGCCTGCCCCTGCCTTGGTTGTGCCTCCTGCTTACATCCATCTATAATCTGGTGCAGGTGTCACATTTACATTTCCAGGTGCTGTGGTGAGCTGGCACCTGGAATTTGTTGAACCCTGCAGAAGACCTCCCCCGCTGTGTTGAAGCTCATCAGACAGGGTTGTGTACTGAGCATGCTCGAGACAGGACTGGATCACGTGAAATTGATTTCCTGCTGCCTCTGGCGCCATAGCCCCAGTTCTAGTCCTGTCTTGCTCAAGCACACAGGCCTGTGAAAGAGCTCTCTAGATTTGGCCTACTATTCTCACCTCTACTCTTTGCCTTTGCTTTCTGCACCTCCTCCTTCTCTCCTCTCCCTTCTTAGATTGTGCAAGGGTGGGAAGGGAGCTGCCTTAGCCTTTTGTGTTCCTAAATTCCTTTGCAATTTATCTTTTTTTCATTCCAATTCGGCTCATTGACTTTCTGTTTCAGTTTTCTACTTTCATGCCTTTGGTGGTTTCATGGAGCTCGCTTATGCCGAGGAACTCCTCTGGGGTTCCCTCTCTGAGGGCCCGCAACTTTCTCAGGGCAAGCCCTCAGAGCTCGTTGCTCCCTCTCTCCCATTGCGGGCCAGTTGAGCATCTCCTACTCAAAACACCATGTCTGCCGTTTTGTCTCCTGCTATGGGGACCTCTACTGGGGCTCCCTCCAAGGCTTCTAAAAAGGCAAGGCACAAGACTAAACTTTGCAAGAAGCAGCCACAGAGCAAGCAAAAGGTCAAATGCCGTCCTTCTGCCAAGAAATTGAACTCTGTGTGGCTGAGCAAACTCCTTCTTATCAAGGCTGTGTGCAAGTGCTCGAAACCTTCCCGGGTCTCACCGAAGGAGCCCAAGTGAGATGACCAACACCCTTTGGGTGATCTATTGGCATCTCCAGGCATACTGCCTGTGGGCGCAGTGACTGAGGGGGATTCGCCTGACTGGGGCATTCCCTCCACACTGTTGATGGAAAGTCTGTTGCCTCATGTGCCGCTGGCAATGCAGCCCCTGCCCGAGCCATTACTACCTCCTACCCCAGCAGACTCCATCCTGCTCGACCAACCTCCACCCGACATCATCCCAACTCCCACAGACCAGCCTATTCCCATAAGTGAACCCGCTTCATTGGGGCCGGTAACTCCCTTCGCCCCCTGATGTTACAGCATGGCTCCACGACTTTTTCCGGCTGGAGTGCTTGCTGCCATCCAATCCTCCTGATCTTGCGCTGCTGCCCTGAGCCCCAGCCTTGCCCCCACGAGCACCTTGTCGGCCTTATTAGGGCTATCTCTCTTCATCTTCCCTGGACTCTAGTCCATGCATAGAAGCTTCTCTCCCTTTGGAACGGGGCTGATTTGCTCCTAGGATGCCCAATCCTAGATGTAAGAGATGAGTACACCGCTCTTCCTTCTCCTCTGAGGGCTCTCCAAGTCGAAAGCACCCACCAGTCAGACCTGCTCCTCTGGCCTCTCCTGGCATCCAACCAGTCCTTCCTGGTCCTGTGCCTGACTTGCCTCTACCTTTGCTGACCCTGCCTCCCCCACAGCAGCCCCTGCCTTTCCCCCTGGCTCCTGCTGGTCCCCTAATCCCTGTTTTTCCCCTCCCCTTGACTATTCCTCTACCTACTTGCCCTCCTATCCTGCCTGTTCTTGTGCTTCTCCCTACAGAAGTTCCTAGGTACCCACCTTTGGACTCGGACTCTTCCCACTCGGGCTATGGGCACTCTCTTGACCCTGTAGGGTACAACAGAGAGGAAGGAGAGTGATCTGAGGAAGAGATCTCATATTCTCATCTCCTCAAGACATTTCTCATCTGCAGATTTTGAGGTACTCCTATCTAAGGCTAAGAGAGCTATTAACAATGTTGCCCCCTCTGAGAGTCCAGACCCTACCCAACAGTTGTATTAAAATGTTTTCCCATCTCCCCACCCCACCCCGCAACACTACAGTACCCTTCCAGACCTTATTCCACAAAGCTATGTGTGCGGAATGGCAGTGCCCCTCTTCTTCTAAGCCAGGAGGTAATCTTCCAAAAAAATACTAATCACTTCCCCAGGATGTGTCCGCATTACTAGCTGTTCCTCGGGTGGACCTACCAATGGCAGAAATGGTCTCCGGCTCACTCCTAAACATGGAGGGCCAGGAGCAGCTGTGTATCCCCGAAGACAGGAAAAACTCTCTCTTCCTTAAAAAGGTGCATGAATCCTCTGCCACTGTTATTAAGGTGGCCACATTCAATTTGATTTTTGCCCATGCCACAGTGCTCTGGGCTAAGGAGTTGATTGCATTGGTTCCTCCTGATAAGACCAAACTCTGCCAAAGCGGCAGCCTTTATGATTGATTCCAGTCTAGATTGCATCCAACAAGTTTCTAGATCCTTGGTCGCCAGCATGGATCCCTCTGGCTTAAGAGCTGGAATGTGGGCGCCAAGTCACAACTTGCCCTTGTGTCCTCCCCCTTTGCTGGCACCAACCTTTTCGGCCCTTCCCTGGACCTGATATTCGTAGAGACCAAGGACAAGAAAAAAGTCATGCCTTCTACATGCAATGACTTTCTCAAACCCTTTTGCACCTCGGCCCAGTCCTTTCAATCTAACAGACAGCTGTTTGGCAGTACATCCAACCAGCCCAGGGACCAGCGTTCCTACAAGGTTCAGGCAGGACCCAGTGGAGACAGCATTACAGGACTGCCCCCCGCCACCTAGAATGCAGGGGACCTGTCCATACACCTCCAATAATGCCAACACACACAATCAATGACTTGGTTGTGTTCAGCGGAAGGCTGTTGGAGTTTGCTCCCACTTGGATGTCTACCACCCAAGACAAGTGGGTCATTGACACCATATCCAGTGGTTACACCCTCAAACTCACCTCCACCCCCCTCATAACTTAATAATCTCCCCCCGCCCACTCTAAGAAACTGGACAAACATCTCCGGATGTCCCAAGCCATTCATCATCTACTTTGGATATGGGCAATAGAACAAGTACCCTCGACACAAGAATGTCTAGGCATTTACTCACTCTTAGTCCTCGTTGTGAAGAAGGACGGCACTTGGAGAGCTGTATTGGATCTCAAACACCTGAACCTCTTCATCAGAAAAAAGAATTTCAGGGTGGAGTCTTTATGCACCATCAAAGAGGCCATTCAGCAAAACAACTACCTGTCACCAGTGGACCTCTCAGAGGTATACCTCCACATTCCCATCTCTCTAGAACACAGGAGGTTCCTCAGGTTCTCAAACGACGACAGCCATTTTCAGTACAGAGTTCTACCGTTTGGCTTGTCATCAGCACCCAGGGTTTTCACCAAGTCATGGTGGCAGTCATAGCTCACCTGTGCCTACAGGGGGTGCACATCCATCCTTTCCTGGATGACCTGCTGATCAGGGCACATTCCCTCCATCAAGCTCAGAAAGATGTCAGACACCCTCTTCAATGTCTGCAAGATCATGGGTTTGTGGTCAACTTCGAAAAGAGTCACCTCCATCCATCCTGATCCCTTCAACATCTGGGGGCCCTTTTCAACACAGCATGGGACTCCATTTCCCTCCAGGAAAGCAGGGACAAAATTCACTCACAGTTGCCCCCACTCTTCCACCATCGATCTGCAGACCTCATGCTGTTCTCACAAGCCCTGAGCTCCATGATTGCCTGCATGGAGTACACACCGTGGTCCAGGTGGCACTCCCGCCCTCTTCAATGGCTGCTTCTACTGTACCAGGACCTGATCATGTCCTCCAGCCACAAGCAGATTCCCTTCCCAGACTCAGACTCAGTCAAACAGTCTTTCAGATGGTGGTTCTCTGTGGCACTCCTCAGTGGCATCCGACTGTCGGACCCAACAGAGATCGCAGCCATCACGGATGCCAGCCTAGCAGGATGGGGTGCCCACTGCCTTGCTCACCTAGCCCAGGGTTGCTGGTCATTGACAAAGGCATGCAAAAGCATAAACTGGTTGGAGCTCAGGGCAGCCAGACTAGCCCTTCTGCAGTTCCATCACCTGATTTTGGGAAGAAATGTCCTAACCAGGATGGACATATTACCACCAAGGCTCACATAGACCAACAAGGCAGCACAAAGTCCAAGTCACTCATGGAAGAGACCAACCTAATTTTCCACTGGGCGGAGACCCATCTAGTATCAGTCACAGCTGAATGCCTCAGCGGCATTCACAGCCTTCACAAGGTGGACTGGCTCAGCCATCAGATGGTAGACCCGGCTGAATGGGCCCTCCACCCAGAGGTTCTTCTTTAGATCTCCGAGATATTTGGGGAGCCCCTAGTTGATCTCTTTGCAGAAGAAGTAAATCACCACCTTCCCTGATACTTCACCAGATTTCAGACTAACCAAGCAGAGACAATGGATGTGCTCACGGCCCTGTGGCCAAGAGTGCTAATCTATGCCTTTTCCCCAATGGCGATCATCACAAAAACTTTGAGAAAGATGCTTCTAGAACAGGTGAAATTCATTATGGTGGCTCCCTACTGGCCATGCTGCCCCGGGTTCCCCAACCTGCTGCGATTCTTGAGCCACCCTCCATGGCAACTTCTGTGGTGCCGGGATCTTCTGTCTCAGGGTCCTCTATGCCACCCAGACCCCGATTGGCTAAACCTCTACGTGTGGAGGTTGAGCGCACGAACCTACCTGCGCAGGGCTATTCTTCATCTATTCAAAACACGATCCTTGCCTCCTGCAGACCGTCCACCATCAGAATCTACCAGGCGACTTGGGCAACTTTTCCCAGATGGTCCCAGGCCAGAGACCAGGACCCCTTGCACTCTGGAGTCCCAGAGGTACTAGTCTTTCTTCAGTCTGGCTTAGACCTCCAACTACACCCCAACCATCTTAAATATCAAGCTTCCGCCCCAGCATCAGTGTTGAAAATCTCATCGCCGGGTCTTGGTTTGTCTTCTCTCCACCCTCACATCTCTAGATTTCTCAGAGGGGCATGCAACCTTGCCCCACCCCCTATTCAAATCTTCCCATTGTGGAACATAGGAAGCTGCCATATTCTGAGACAGACCATTGGTCTATCTAGCTCAGTATTGTCTTCACAGACTGGCAGCAGCTTCTTCAAGATTGCAGGCAGGAATCTCTCCCAGCCCTATCTGGGAGAAGCCAGAGAGAGAACTTGAAACCTTCTGCTCTTCCCAGAGTGGCTCCATCCCCTGAGGGGAATATCTTACAGCACTCACACTTCTAGTCTCCAATTCATATGCGACCAGGGCAGACCCTGCTTAGCTAAGGGAACAAATCATGCTTGCTACCACAAGATGAGTTCTCCTCTCCTCAATAAGGTCCTGAATGCACTCACCCATCCCCCTTTGAACACTTATTTTCAGTTTCCCTTAAGATCTTATCTTACAAGGTTCTCTTTCTGGTGATGTTCACCTCTGCTTGCAGGGTTTCCGAACTTGGCGCCCTTTCTGTTTGGAAAGAACTATGCCTCTTTCAACCTTACGATTAATCTGACATTCCTCCCAAAGGTCAACTCGGTAAGTTTTTTACCAAAAAAAAAAAATCATTTAAAAGGTTTGCGACACCCCCACCCCCCGCCTGACCAGACAGGGAGTGGTGTGGGTTTGAGTGGGTGCTAGAGTTAATTGGCCCAGTCCAGTTTGGATCTGGTTCAGACTCGAACCAAACTGGACCCGCCGGTTCCATGCACACCCCTATTCTTTGTTTGTCTCCTTTCACCATGCTTATTTGGGGAACAAGGTTTCCAAGGTCACCCTTTCCAGTGGATTAAGGCCTGTATTTTCCTTACCTACAGGGCACTTGGCCTCCCCTCTCCTGGGGGCATTACGGCTCACTCTACCCGGAGTGCAGCCACTTCCGCAGCCTTTTCAGCACATACACCATTGTTGGACATTTGCAGGGTGGCCACCTGGTCTTCCATCATGCCCTTTATACAACATTATAAGATTGCTTCCTTTCTCATGCCACAGGCTGTGTTTAGCCACAGGATACACCAGCAAGTAGTCTGAATACATCCGTCCCACCTGTCTTACCTTGCACTGCTTGGGCATGTTCTTATCTGATGAGCTCCAGCACAGGGGGAAAAGGAACATTGGCTTACTGTGAAGGGTTCTTTTCCCCTGTGTCTGGAGCTCATCAGGCCCACCCAGATGGAAATAGTTCTCATTCAGAAAAGTTGGTTATTCTGTGTTTATGGGTGGAGCCAGACTCCCAGGGTTACTTCAGAGTCAGGTTTTCCCGTCCCTGCTCTGCTGTTCCTTCATCTTCTTAACTGTGCCTCATCTGTGCGTAGCTCTTTTTCTCCTACCTATATCTAGGCCCTTTTTGTCAGCTCTTTCAACAACATGCCGCACTTTTGCATCGGCCCTGGAACTTGGGCTATGATGCCTGAGGTGGCAGGAAGTAAATTTCACGTGACCCAGTCCTGTCTCAAGCATGCTCAGTACACAACCCTATCTGATGAGCTCCAGACACAGGAAAAAAGAACCCTTCATGGTAAGCCAATGTTCCTTTCCCAGCCACATTCTATACTGTATTCTCTCTCTCTCTCTCTCTCTCTCTCTCTCTCTCTCTCTCTCTCTCTCTCTCTCTCTCTCTCTCTCACACACACACACACACACACACACACACACACACACACACACACACACACAGAGAGAGAGAGAGAGAGAGAGAGAGAGAGAGAAAGAATGATGGCATGCACACAATCCTACTACTAATCTATTTTTGTAATGTCTCTTAATTCAGCTGTACATTTATTGAGGAAAGCCATGACAAACATAACTAAAGGTACAACCACTCGGTATCCTCTTACATTATGAATTGTTTCCAGTATGGCAACAAATTTGACATTAGCTATCAAAGCATGATGGTGTTCCTATTCTGAGCCTCTACCTTGAGGTGTCCATTCCCTCCCTTGCACGCCAGGCATATAATTGGTACAGTACCACTGTTAACATTCCTGTAACATCTTCCTTCATATGACTGCTTTTAGTAATCCACTAAAGGGCAATATTCACTGGGGGTTTGTGAACTTTGGTCATTTTGGTATCTGTCTTTGAGAGAGAATTTCATCCTGTTCCCTGAAATGATTTCAACAAATACTGCTTCCAAAGCCTTTGACCTTCTTTTTCTGGCTTGGTGTAGTTGCTATTTGAAGGGAGTATGACCATTCTTTTGTTTAAGGGAAATCTGATACTGATGTCTGTGGAGAAGGGGTCATCATGGAAGAACTAGAACTCCACCTTGTGGGACAGTGTAATCTTCCCAATGTCTTCACATTTAGGACCATTCCAAACATGAGGAAAAAAATCTCTGACACTCAGTCCACCAATCACAGTCTCTCAGCCACAACCCTCTCTCCATCTTCAATAGTATTTTCTTACAGTGCCACCTGCATACAGGGTAATTTACAGTCTCATAAGCAAAAAATGGACAACTGTTTGCTCTAAGACTCTCATAATGAAAATGCCCAGTGGTGTAGGGATAGTAATCATACATGGTTGATATAAGGATTACTGAGAGAAAGATTACTGTGATGTAGTGGTTAGAGTGTTGGTCTAGGACAGGGGAGAGCTGAGTTCAAATTTGCATTTAGTCATGAAACTTTGAGCCAGTCACTTATCTTGCAGCCTAACCTATCTCACAGGGTTGTTGTGAGGATAAATATAAACATGTATACCACTCTGGACTCCTTGGAGGAAGAGTGGGATATAAACGTAAAAATAAATAAAATAATACTAACTGGGAAGCACTTTGAACATGCAAACGTGCTATAGAAATGGTTAAGGCTTGCTTGCTCCTTTCTCCTCCTGCTTGCATCCACCCATTGTCCTCCTGAGTCCGGTGATGGATGGACATAAGCAGCAGGCAGCAAGCAAGGCAGAGGCTGGTTACTCCCTACTCCTCCTGTCCATCCTTTGCTTAACTGAACCAGGTGATGGATGGATGTGAGCAGGAGGAATATAGTCAGCTGCCATATACTGAGTCAGACCAGAGCTGGTCCATCTAGCTCAGTATTGTCTACATAGACTGGCAACAGCTTCTCCAAGGTTGCAGGCAGGAATATCTCTCAGCCCTAGCTTGGAGATGCCAGGGAGGGAACTTAGAGCCTAGATGCTCTTCCCAGAGTGGCTCCAATCCCTAAGGGGAATATCTTAAGAGTGCTCACATGTAGTCTCCCATTCAAATGTAACCAGGGCAGACCCTGCTTAGCTAAGGAGACAAGTCATGCTTGCTACCACAAGACCTGCTCTCCTCTCCTAATTAAAGAGAGAATGAAATGGGCCTAATTGGCTGTTCTTAAGAGCTAGGGCCTTCCTATGGATTGCAGTATTCTCATGGGTAGAGTTTCTAGGCTACTGGCAATGGATGTGGAGAACAAGACATAGGAAGCTGCCATATACTGAGTCAGACTATTGGTCCATCTAGCTCACTGGCAGTGGCTTCTCCAAGGTTGCAGGCAGGAATCTCTCTCAGCCCTATCTTCAAGATGCTAGGGAGGGAACTTGGAACCTAGATGCTCTTCCCAGAGTGTCTCCGACCCCTAAGGGCAATATCTTACAGTGCTCACACTTCTAATCTCCCTCTCATATGCAACCAGGGTGGACCCTGCTTAGCTAAGGAGACAAGTCATGCTTGCTACCACAAGACTAGCTCTCCTCCCATGGAGAATGGAGCAACTTGCCCCTTCCAAATGGCAAATTATATTGTGATTTTTTTCCAGATGGCAATTTATAGCTCCTTTATTATGGTTACAGTTGTGAGGTCTTCAGATGGTGAGCAACCCTTCCTGCCTTTTTTCCTGACTATTGGCCCTTCAATCTGTGTAAAAGCAGCCTTTAAAAAGTTGTACTTCTAAACAGCCCCCTGTTAACAGCAGCATGGAATATTGTGGGAGCTACGAGCAGCAGTGCGGAAAACTAATAGTGAGCTGGGGGAGTGGCTAGCTGCCTGTGGGTGACCTTTGGGAGTGTTGACTCCCCTCAGAACACCCCCTCCATTCTGCACTTGGAAACACCCCTGCGGTCTTCTTTCCCATGGTGGGCACTTCTAGTTACTAGCTAGCTTGCTGGTGTTTGGTGTTTTCCCTTTACCTTCACCTTTGGAGAGCCAGCGTGGTATAGTGCTTAGAGTGCTGGACTAGGACTGGGGGAGACCCGAGTTCAAATCCCCATTCAGCCATAATACTAGCTGGGTGACTCTGGGCCAGTCACTTCTCTCTCAGCCTCACCTACTTCACAGGGTTGTTGTGAGGAGAAACTCAAGTATGTAGTACACCGCTCTGGGCTCCTTGGAGGTAGAGTGGGATATAAATGTAATAAATAAATAAACAATCCCCCCCACTCTTTTATTTATTTTTAAAAATAATTTTGTGCTGTATGTACACTTGTCTGTATTTGCATGAGCTTGCAGACCCACCATCCATATAATCTATCGTATGTGTGGGTTTTTTGTGCGGTGGATCAGGGGTTGCTTTACCTCTGGATCCTTCCTTGGGCATGTGTGCCTTTTCCTCCCCTCTTTTTAAAATATACTTTTCTATATTTACACAAATGCATGTTTGCACAAGCTGGCAAATCCACTTCAGTTGCTGGGTGTCCCTTCTACAGCTGTAACGTCTCTGGGTCATTTTCTTGGAGTGTGGATGTAGGAGTTTGACTGTGCTTCGCCTTTGTTACCGTTGAATGCTTAATAAATATTGAATATTTAATACTGTTGAATCTTTAATAATAATTTTAAAATTCCTTCTCCTTTGTAAACCCAGATCCCACTGTATTTTCCATGCGTCCCCTTCCCATCACCCATAATCCTTTCCTCCAACCCCAAAGCACAATGTACAAGGAAGAACAAATCCTCTATGTTCTAAAAGTGGCACTCATTTTTATGGGCAGCTTCACAATAATGCAGCAGGTAAGGTTGCCACGAACTGCTCATTTCTGGAGCATGTGCAGGAGCCCAACTTCTGGTGTTGGGGCAGGCATGCTGACAGTGGGTGTGGCGACTCAACCCACCAATGTCCATGTTCTACCCTACTTGCAGTTTAGAACCCATCTGTAACCAACTTCAAAACTCGGTTACAGTTGTCTGGTTCAGAAACGCAAGTAGGGTAGGCCATGCTGATGTTGTCAGGTTTAGACAACGTGCCCAATGTCAGCGTGCCTGTCCCAATGCTGGAAGTTGGGCTCCTGTGTGTGATCCAGGAAGCAGCAGGTCATGGCAACCTTACTTGCTGTGGTATGTGTGAAGCTGATTTATGTAAATCTTTCCCTAGCCACTCAGAGTAGTACGTATTTATAATTAGACAGTGAACCCAAAGCAAATTGCAGAGATCAGATAGTTACTAGGCACAAAACAGGAGTAAAATGTCACCCAGATAGATCACTGGATGACTCCTCTGGTGACTTGTGAGTAATCTCTGGCTCCAGTATTAAGCCATAATTTAAATACTTAAACCATTGTGCTGTATGTTGACTGATAAAAAACTGTTTCCTCCACATTTCTCTCTTTACAAAAAACTAACCAACCAGTTTTTCATGAGCTTTCAATTGGATCATCATTCCAGCTTTAAGACACAGTTTGCATTAAGTTTTTAAAACATTAGGCTTTTTTTAAAAAAGGTTATTGTAAGTTAGTTAAAATCTAATTAAAAATTAAATAATAATAATAATAATTATTATTATTATTATTAATAAATCATTTTTATCAAATCTGCATTCAGCATGTTCCATGCTGGTTTTAATTTGTTCTGGTTTTAAATGGTTCTGCTGCATTTTATTGATCCGCTGCTCTCTCTGACTTTTAATATCAAGTTTTATTGTTGTTTGACTGTTTAAATATATGCAACACTCTGAGAATTTTATCTTGAAGGGCAGCATATCTGTTCAATCAATCAATCAATTGGTTATAACTATGTGTTCCCTCACTAGCTAGATTGAAGGGAGGCAGGAATGGGCTTGCTCCTCACCAGAGGCGTAACTAGGGATAACGGTGCCCAGGGCAAGCTCTGCCCTTGAAATTGCGCCCCCCCCCATCCTAACCTGAGCGCGGCGGCAGTGGCGGGCGGCGGAACCACACCCAGAATTATTTAGAAGCTGCATTGACACTAGTGGGAGAGATGCTCCTTCCGAGCAATCGGCGTTGAAGGACCCGGGTGTGCCACACTCTAAGAGAGAGTAGAGAGCCCCGCTGCGAGTGAGACCCCAAGCCAGGCATTCTGTGGGCTCGATCGCCTGCCAAAGAGGGATTTCTCTGCCCGGACCGAACCAGATGGAGAGCCAGAAGCAGACTGAGGTTGCTGGACAATAAATTGCACGCACGCTGAAGGCGCGCGCCTCTGCCTCGCCAAGTCCTCGCATGGGGGAAGTTTGGAGAGGAGCAAAGCAGGGCAAAATCCCTGGGATTCTTTTGGTTGCGGCTCACTCGCTCGTGCCCAGGGCAAGGCAGCTGCGACCGGAGATGGCAGGGGGAAGAAGGGAGACCCGACGGTCCTTACCAGCTGCGGGAAGATGGGTAGCTCGGCGGTGTAGGGCAAAAAGGCTCCATATCCCTGGGCAGCCGCGGCTGCGGCGTACGGCGCTCCGTACATGGAGGAGAGCACATTGGAGAGAGTCTCCGACGGGCTGAGGTCTGCCTCGTTGCGGGAGGCGCCGTTCCCCTGGCGATCCGACGGGTAGATCGGGCGAATGTACTGGTAAGAGCGACGCCGAGGCCTGCCGTCTGGCCCGGCGTAGCTTCCCAACTGCGAGGCACGCCTGCGCAGTTCAGATTCTGTGCAGTTGGGCAGCACCGGCGGTAATGCAGTGAGCCTGCTGGGCTCTTTGCAGGAGTGCGAGTGCGGGGGGTGGGCGGGCGGGCGGGCGGCCGCCTTTCCTGCCAGCCAGTGGGAGCGCCCGCCAGCCACCCCCGCCACCCTCCACTGCCCGGAATTTGGGGGAAAAATTTTTTTTGGTGGTGGAGCTTTTCTGGGGCATCGCGCTGTGCCCCCTCCCAGAGTGGCGCCCAGGGCACGTGCCCTGCCTGCCCCCCTATCGTTACGCCCCTGCTCCTCACCAAAATAATTGGACAGAATACTGCCTGCACATTTTGTCCCTCTCTAAATCTACAAGGCCTAGAGACTTGCTTTTTTAAAAAAGGCCTGGAATTTGGCACCTGCTAATGGCCCAAACAGGTACCAGGTAAGATGCCCAGAATCAGAGGTGCACCTAGGTAATTTTGGAGTCTGGACCTTAAGGCTTTTGGAGGCCCCTCCTCCTTAGGTGGAGTCCCCCCCCACCAAGTTAAGCATCACCCCACTACACACACACACACACACACACACACAACAACAACCACACATAACACACACCATGACACAGACAGTATTTTTTACACATGAGTTCTTGAGGGCAAAAACAGCAACTGAACTCACAAGAATGTAAGAATATAAAACAGGTATATTTATGCAAATCTGCATTAGCAGAAACATTTCAATTTACTTATTGCCATCCCACATATTTCTTTCTTCACTCCCTCTGTCTCTAAAGCAGAGGTCACACACAGGCCAGCGGCAGGGGGCAGCGACCACACCTGCACACAAACACACACAGAGAGATTAAAGAGGATTTGGGTGGGCCCAGGGGGTGTGGAGAACCTGGACTTTGGCCCAGAAGTCCAAGGGTAAGAGCATCTCTGCCCAGAATTAAGACAAAACAGGAACATATGGCAATCCTAAACATGAATACCTGTAACTGTGCAGCTTCTCTGTCCATCTCACACATGCTCAGGCCTCTCAGCCTTTGGATCTTTTCCAGTCTCTTTCAAGTTCTTGTGTTTCTTGGGTCTGTTTTCCCTTCAGTTCCTCCCTGGCTCCGACAATAGCTTCTTCACAAAGATACCTTTCTCTAGTGGCTCTCTCTGAAGGTACATAAAACATATATATATCAGTTTTCTGTTCTAACTGCTGTGAACATGGATCCACACCAAACTAGACATTATAAAAAAAAGTGTGTGTGTGTGTGTGTAACTGTCCAGTGCCAAAAAAGGTAACCATGCATTTAACTCCCCTTCCCCCACTGGTAACATCTAGCACGGGGGTTTCCGACCTTGATTCCAAAGGCCGTTGTCACTGGGAATGATGGAAGTTGTAGTCCAACAATCTCTTGGGACCAAAGATTGGGAACCACTGATCTAGTAAAACATAATCATGTGCTGACATCAATGTATCATGTTTCCTTGCCCCTGCCTCCCACCAATAGCAGCCAATGATGTGTATAGTGGGGGGGGGGGGAGGAATGCAAATGGCATTCCAATGGCAGGATACAGGTAAAGGAGCAGCTCTCATTTGGGGCATAAGCCAAGCATTTCATGTAGCATCTAGATTGGCCCTTTCAGTCCAGCTCTATGTCTGTTGACTAAGCAGACATAAGCCCACATAGGTTCAGTGGGGTTTATTCCCAAGTAAATATGCATAGACTTGCAGCCTTCCCTTCTTTTTATTTCTTATTTCCTAGCAAAGGGAATTATGTCTTTGGCATAAATACCTGGTACATGGGTCCATTTAATGGTGCATAACTATAGCCACACCCACTCAGTGTTTAGAACCATTCCGTTGGCCAGGAGAGGGGACTACTGGCTCCCCCTGCCCTCCCTAAAAGGCCCCCCTACTTTGAATGAGCCCTAGAATAGTTTCTTCCATCTTTACATAGTGTTATACAATACTCAAAGCACTTTATATGCAATATCTTGATGTAATCCTTACCAAAACTCTGCAAGGTAAAGTCAGCATTATTACTCTCTGTCTTGCAGATGTGAGGCTGAGGCCAAGAAAGGCACTTGCCAATGGCCACCAAGTGAGTTCATAGCAGTGGTAAGATTGGAGCCAGGGTTCAGATTTTTGTTAAAGGCACAAGAGCAGGATAGGCTGGTTTTTCTGATCTGCTGGCAGCCCTGGGAAATGAAAAAGGAGTGCTCATCTTTAACATTTTCTAACAATGTGTGGTAGGATTAGTTTATTAAATTGCAATTTATCCCACAGCTGAACTTCCCCCCAAAAGACAGACATCTTGAAACTTTGGTAATATATACATTTATTGAAACTGAAGTGATTAATAAACTAAAATTTGAATAGATCGACAGGTCTGTTTGGAATCATTGAAGCTTACCTGCACAGCCAGCTGATGGATGAGAACATAATTCATTCATGAACAGCTAGTATCAGTGCAGGGAGGCATTGGGTGCAGTTCCCAACTCCACTGTACACTACAGCTCAGCTTGGTTACTTGCAGAAATAAGTTCTTTAAATCCAGCCAGCACAACTTGTGACTCACCAAGCCAAATGCCTGTATTATGGCCTACCAAGTGCTTGCTTGACAGCCCCTTTTCTTGCAGTCCTCCTACTCAGGAATAAAAATTGGGATGTTTATCGAGCTCCTGCTGGGCCTCTGCTACTGGGCTGCATTTGACTTCCTGGGTCACAAGTTGTCTATGTCTGCACAAAATCAAAAGACATTAATTATCATGTGTTATGAGAGAAGAGTGCAGATTATGTTTTTCTTCTAAACAAAGAAGCAATGGCTGTGACTCTAAGCATCACAGGCTTCCAATGCATGCACATTGTGTTAGGCCAGCAGGGGCTGCCCCATTCTCTTCAATATCTGGGAAATCTGCATATGCCTTCTCACTGTGTGCCCACAACTTTCCTGTACCTTGAAAAGAATAAGGCTTCCCTTGTTCATAAGAAACTCTGGCTGCTCACTAAAGCTCTTGCAAGGACTTCACGATCACTGGATTTTTAGGCTACATTAAGGGCAGCTATCTGCTGCTAACACAGGAAACAGAATATCTACCAGTACAAGTTAGGGAGATTTCAAAGCAGGAATTCCCTGTCCTTCCCTTTTACCCCTCCCTATCCCTTTTCCAAGGCTTGGTATTACTATAAGATACTTCACTAAATTATTCAGTATATTACAAATATATATTGATACCCATACCAATATGTTTGACACATGTAAGGATCACAGACTAGTGTGACTTCAGAAACTATGCTGACGACAAGATAGGATATTAGAATGGAATCAAGCAGGGTTTGCCTTTTAATGATTTTTTAAAAATGGCTAACATGTTTAAAATAAAATAATCTTTATTATCTTAGAAAAATGGCTTTGAGTCTGGTCAGGGGACCTGAGGAGCCTAGGAAGGTCTGCTAACCTCCCAGGGGGCTATATTAGACCTCTGAGTCACGGAGGTTTTGCATAGCCGGTGTTTGGTTACAAGCCTTTTATGGACTCCCCCATCAGGGATATCAGTATCTGCATTATAACTCCTATCTATTCTTAGGTGACACTTCGGCAGGACTGACCAGGCAAGAGACAAAAAAGATCATTATTTTGTGCTTTAATTTTAAACAACAACAACTCTCCTTTAAAAAAAACCAACAGAAATACCTACTTGTCCCTTCCCCCCTCTGTTCCACAGAGCCTTTGGGGTTCCTGGCGTAAAACTGAGATAAAATGTCTTACAGCGTGACTCTCAACGGACCTGGACCATGGGGGTTCCGACTGCAAGGGGGGAAAGACTTCAATATGCCTCTGACCATCTCCAGAGTAAGTGCAAGCAACTCAAAATCCTTCTCAAGTTTTGCTTAGATAAGGAAACTGTAACAAACCTGCTCCTGGGGATGTGAACTGAGCCAGGAAGGCAGAGATAACAATAGCAAGCGTCTCTTTGTATGAAAGAGAAGAATTGGGTGGGGAGAGGGCTGTGGAAATGGCAGTAAATATAGTGCTGTGAGAGTTCTTGGAGGAAAAGGTTTTGTCAACTCCTTTTGAATCTTCTCTGGTTCATAGAAAACATAGGCACCCCAGATGAGAAAGCTTTGGGTTCATCTTCTGTTAGCAGCTAGTATCTTCCTCAAAGTATTTCTGTCTACAACAGTGAATATGATAAGAAGACTCTATTCTGGATCATGCATCCCTTACTTTGCAATATAAAGTATACAGTGACATGGATTTGATTGGAATGGGAAGAGATGGTTCTGAACATTACGGAATGATGTCTCCGCCAAAACATCTAGCATTTTTGTTTCCTCACTGCTAATCTATAGCCTCAACCTTGCAACCCGTTAAGCCTTTTGTGACTTCAGCTGAAGTTATTAGTTACCAATGTGATTGCCAATGATCAGTGCCCAAGAGGCTAAAACATATCCAACATTTGAAAAAGATATTGGTTTGCTTTTCCTAAGAAATATTTTAATGCTTTAAATTTTAGACTAAACTTCAGTTGAATGGAGTGTGGTAGAGAGGCCTCTATAGTGCAGAAAATAATACCTTGCATTAGCCAAGTACCTAGCATTTCAGCTTCAAGTAGTGCATTACTTAATAATTAATTAATTGGAGTAATTAGCATCAGCCCTTCAATTTATTGCATTGCCATCTTCCACTTTCCCTAAGAGCTATTGTAAAGTAAAGCACAGGACTGCTGTTCTTAGCATACCGCCTATTTCATTAGCTTCCTAAAAGGATTGCAAAATCTTTGACTCCTAATTGCACTTGCATTCAAAGATGTGCAAGGAAGTTCCTCTCTCTTCTAGAGTCTTGGAATCATGCAAACAAGTGCTCAGGTTGACTTGTGAATGTGGCTTCAATTTTAGTTTCAGATTGCTGAATAACATACCAGATGAAACATAGATTTGTGATTTGTTTTAGTGACTACAGTCTAAACATCAGAGGTTTCTTACATTCTGGTTGTCAGGTCACAAGTTTAAGAATTATTCTGTCTTTTTAATACTTAGATATCAAATATAAGAATCTATGTTATTCTGAGTCGGACCATTGTTCCATCTAACTCAACATGGTCTTCATTGACTGGCTGCAGCTCTCCAGGATTTCAGACTTTCCTGGTTCTCCTGGAGATTCCAGGCAGTGCACCTGGGACCTTCCCATGCAAAGCAGGTGCTCTTCCATTGAATTATGGTCCTTCCGTTATAGTGGTGAGAGAGAATGCTATAGTGGTTTCTCTCACTCTGACACTCTCTTGGCCGTATAGCCCACCCTCTCTCCCCACATGCTATGGGGCAACATGAGGGTCCTTTTTGCTTCACTAGATACGAGGAGATGGTGGGCAAGAGAGGAAGAGGCTGGGATAAGCCATAGCTTGAACCCAGTTGATAGCCATTGGGCTGTTAAAGAGACAAGGCAGTTCTATAGATTGAGACCTGGAAATCCTACTAGACAATGGTGGCTCTAGACCTCTGTGTGCACCAGATGCCATCACCCACCCTTGTGCATGCACCCTCCTTCCTCTCTTTCCCATTTTTTTAAATGCTGGGGGCAGGAAGGCATCTTGCTGACACTCCAATAATCTGCTGCCTGAGGTGAGTGCCTCATGGAAGGGCCACCCTACTACTGATGGCAATGCGATTCTTTGGCTATTACTTGACTGTTTCACCTCTACATGTGGTGAGATCAGGAGTGGAATTCCAGCTTTGTACACACACACACACAACCTGGTTCTTTTCACTATGCAAACACATTTCATGTATTTGGATGCTGGATTGCTTGATTAATTAGAAATACTTCTATATTGTTCTCAACCAGAAAAGTTCTCAAAGCAGTCCAGTCTCAAAGATGGTCTCAAAAGACCATATTTACCCTGGATTTTTAACTCTCTCTACTACAAGTTAAATATCCAGGATAAAGTGTGGTCCTGTGTGGGATCATTTCTATGTGAGAGGAGAGGGAAAGGAAGTGTGCAAGTCTGAGGACCATCCACAATCTTGGCCTGAATAAAAGTGAGCAGGGCAAGTAACATCTGAATAGCCTACGGCTGAATAAATGGTGCAGTTGCTCATTTCAAAAGCTATATTTGTATTAGTATGACAGATAAACAACCGTGAGATGAACTTGTCATGAAAGGCAGGATGCAAATGTAACAATAAATTATAAATATATAGATAGCTTTGCAAGTTAAAGTATATGCTGGCAAGCTACATGGATTTTTAAACTTCCTCTCAAAATGATTTGGTCCTCAATCACTTCTGAAAACATGACATAATTTTTGAAAATACAATGGTTTACCATTGTTTTGAACTTAGGTGTCCAGTAAAGTATTTTTAAATAATCTCATATCCGATGTATAAAAGCTCTTTCTTGTGTCTTTTCCATTACGTATACATAGCTCCCCTAATATCACCAATCACCATCCTATTCCTCTGTTGTATTAATTCTGAATATTGCATATGCTTCTCCTTTTACATTATTCCTCTGCTGAAGAAGACCCATGGAGGAATATGCCTGAAGAACGTCATTTAAAACCTAAGAGGATTTTACAAGAAAGATCGACAGACGAGAGACTAGATTCCAGACCATGCCTGCTTATGACTTTTTAGCAGTGTTCACATGGGTTGGTTGTTGTGTATTCTTCCATGGGTTTTCTTTTATAGAGAAAAAAAATATTGGGTTGGAATCCACCCAACCCAAATTATGGCTGCCACCTGTCCTATCTTGTCATGACCAAACTGGGCAAGTGGCAGCCATACCCAAATCCTGACCTGGTGCGTATGTTCCTGAGATCAGTTGCTTGGATATAAGGCCAAATGTGGGGTCACATACTAGAATGTCTGCATTTGTAAAGCTAGCATGTCAGGGATCTTTCTCCTGGACCTTCTCATTTTCTATGTACGGAATACTTCCTCACTCTAAACTGTGCATTTCCTCCACCTGTAGTTTCAAATGGTACAGTCTAGTGAGAGCTCATATTGCATATGTCTGCTGATCATATACCTCACCTCTAATAGCCACAAATCGCTCCTAGGTTTCCATGCATATATAAATGGTGTATGTGAGTGAGTAATGCAGATTCCTGGCTCCCTGAAAGCTAATGAATTCATGGGCATTTCAGGAAGCTCATCCTGAGCATTCCTCATCACTATATAATATGAACATGTGTCTATGTGGGAGTAAGACATGAGACTCATCCCATGGTGGCAAAAAATGTAGCTAAAAACTCTTAAGACTAGTTGTGCCACACTAGGTATGCCCATGTGTATTAATATCTCCAAGATGGAAGGTGAAACAGGGAGCCCCTTCATTCTCCATCTTGCAGAAGGGAGCCTTTTCACCCCACGACTGAAGATCTTGGTCTCTGTATTTTTCAAGATTTGAGCATTATTGTGCTAATGTCAGAAAAATGCAGTTTAAGGCTATCTTTACTACTCATGTTAAGATGAAGCAAATGCTGAAATATGTACTAGACTGGTATCAGAACAGCAGAGCAAGAATCGAATTGGTTAGTCATTAAATATAGTCAGTCCATTATTGTGTACATGAATGCAATCAGACTCAATTTTATCTTTTCGAAAATGCATGTCTTATTTGTAAACCTATGAAAATTGTATGCCAGCTTTTCAATATAGTATCTTTTTAAAAAAATGCTCACATATTTCATTTCAGAACATTTTCAGGCAGCCTTCATTTCTTTCCCGCATTCTTTTTCTGTACATTAAAATGAACTATTTGCTCATGGGGAATTATGGAATAAGATATGCCTAAAAGCTATTGGTTTCAAACATACAGTAAGCTGTGAGTTTGGCTGATAATATCAGGGACAGCTATGATTTTCAGTACTATCCTATCTCACTTTTATACTGCCCTCCTATAAAAGTGTCACAAAATGGACAAGAAGCCACTTTTCATCAAGGATGAGGTGCTGTGGGCTGCTTGCTATATCACACTCTTATTGCAAATAAAAGTAGCACCTAGATACTGTATACCAGGAATAAATCTTACAGCTAAAATTGCAAAGGACCTTTCCCATCCAGTACATATGGACTCATTTCTGGCCTTTGGGGTACCTGTGTGTGTTCTAGCATCTGTTAAAAAGAAAGTGTGGCAATTAGGTAAAGTAGGCCCAATTGTGAATCTTTATTCAGCAAAAAAGGGAAGCTACAGTAGGTTCCTCACATCTGATGTGAACCTGCTTTTGCCTGGCTTTGTAATTTATAGGACAGATGTGCATACCCGGAGATCAAATGCTGGTTCAGCCTCAGTCTCTCTCCACTTCTCCCATGTATGCTTCAAGTGAGCTGCTTGCCTCACTTGTTTTTGTTTTTTGTTTTATAAAATAATCATTTATATGTTCAGCTAAACTGCCTTGGCCACCCTTACAGCAGTATGTTTATTCACCTCCACCCTACTGGGGAAAAAATCACATATCAGCGGATATCACATATCCTTACACATGGGGATCCATACACAGATATTTTCTATATTCATTTCAGTACGATAAATCATGCACAATAACATGCGTAATAGCAAAATGCCTTGCAAACTAACTGAAGTGAATCAAGCACTTCAGTAACGAAGTTTGTTTTTTAATTGGCACAGTTGGAAGTACCATCAGTTATTTCCTTCTGGGAGGTCCAGGTGATCAGATCTCGGAGTCTTTAAAACCAAGCAGCGCAGGAGTCCCAGTCAATCAGAAGGGTAACAGGTGAAGGCATATCTTTGGGTTCCCATGAAATAGAGCATTGTGCTTAACGCCTTGTCATTTATCTAAAAATAAATGGCCGAGTGGTGGTTGCAAGTAGGGAGAAGCAGGCGTGTGAGATTTTAAGGTCACCCTGCCATTTCCTGTCTCTGGAATTCTGGAACTGAATATTTTTCTTCTAGCAAGCAGGTGTGAAAAATATTTTTGATACTCACTTTAGCCCAGCATTGTTGACATATGACTACAAACACAGCACCAATCCCTTCTTTATAGTCCCTGTGGACCTGCTGAAGTTGGTCCGTAGGGCATTCCCCAAGATCAGAAATAATAGAAGCCAGAATAATGGCAGGCTTAGCCTTGTAGCATTCACAAATATTGCTGCGTTCAACACAACTAACGTTTATGGGGCCCAACACACAGGTGATTGTGCTCTGATTGGACAGTTTTTCTAATGTGATATAAAAAGTGGGCCTCCTAGAAAGGGCTTGTTAGGGAGGTGCTATGCTAGGGTACTGGAACTGGAGGCTTCTGGGTCAAATCAGGCCATTCTAGGAGTGCAGACTAGGTTATCAAATCATCCTCCACTTGAATGACCTAAAGACCAAATACTAAGCAGTTCCTTTCAAATCAATAGGTTATACATTCCATCCCTGAGTTGGATGTCAGAGCTAGGACTCATTGGAGTGACATTCTGGTTCAGTTTTGCACAGCCTTTTGGCTCCCCTATCATTGCTTCCTAGGGAGCTTTAAAGCATGGGGTCTTCTTCGATGATACTGTCCCTTCCTTTGATAAAGTTGGAGGGGGTGGGGTATTCTGAGAGTGTGAATTAGCACTGCCAAGCAAATTGTGGATGCATATATTTTTTAAAGTTTTTCTTGAATTAAGGAGATTCAATATGAGAATAATCCAGGATCCTGTTAAATACCTTGATTGCAACATCCAACTGATTTTTTAAGGGTTTTTTTCCGTATTCATACCTTTTGTGGAAGACAATGGAAGCTACAAGAAATTCCTGTGAAAATCAGGCCATAAGTGATAGCTATGGGTAAAACTTCACCTTTCAAACAACTGTTGCAAAAAGAATTTGTTTTAAAAAAAAAATATGGCAGCCCCGTGTTGAATGCTGCCCTTCCCATAAGCCTAGTGCAATTTACCCCCATCCTGTATTTTCCTGCCACTACTAGTATCAGCCAATGTTGCAGGGAATGGGGCAGCAGAAGAAATGTATAATATTGTCAGAACACTGCTTTAGGAGAAGGAGACGTTACAGAGTGGGAGGGGAGAAAGCCACCAATTTGCTATCCATTGAATGTTCTTTGTAATCTGCTGCCTTTTTGGAGTTTCTTGTGGCATAACATGGTTTGATCATAAGATGTCTGAGTTCTTTTAAGGATGTTGTGGAATAGATGCTTTTGGGATTTGTGTTGGCCGTAGAAAAACATTACCACCCAAGCCAAAGCTAAGAACCTTTAGCTCTTGGGAATTTTAAATAACTGGCGGACTTGAGCTCTCTAGTTTGTGTTTGAGGTCTTCCTCGCAACTGACCTCCTGCTTACTTGGAAGATAGCTGCTTTACATCCTTAATGGGCTTCACACCTTGGACAAATACCTTACCTAGCCAATGGATAGGCAGCAAGTCCTATCCATTGAAGACAGGGGGATGCTCTTGACAACTAAGTGGCCCCTGTTTTCTTGCTTATGTCAGAAGGGTGGACTCCATTTGCCCTGCAGTGCAGAGAGCACAAAGTGAACGCCAGGTAGTCCTGGACTCTCCTTCTCATTTTCAATATTTGTTGAAATGTTGTATTATGAATAAAAGAATATTTAGCTCCTATAGAGTGCTTTAGAGTGTCCCAAGTGCATCACATACATTATTATCTTAATAATCTTTACAACTACAGCCAGCATAGCATAGTGGATAGAGTGTTGGACTAGGACTGGGAAGACCTGAGTTCAAATCCCCTGGGTGATTCTGAGTCCGTCATGTATCTCTCACCCTAACCTACCTCACAGGGTTGTTGTGAAGATAAAATTAACCAGGTACACTGCTCTGAGCTCCTCGGAGGAACAGCGGAATATAAGTGTAAAAATTATATATATATATATATATATATATATATATATATATATATATATATATATGGTAGTCCAGTATTTCCCCATATTGGAGCTGAGAGAGGGAGCAGTGCCTGAAGCAAACAATAGGGGCTTGTCTGACCGCCAGTCATTTCATGGGTGAGGTGGGGTATGAACTAAGAGCTTATAAGCTCACAGTGGTAAGCCTTGCCGCCACACCAACTCTTTAGTGTAGAGTTTTTGTAAATCATACAAATCCAACGCCAGGGACATGACAACTTCCTGTCAATATTTCTCTGTATCAACTTCATCAGGAGACAGCATAACTTCCCTAAATGCCTGTCTGGAGGCAGTAATGGGCTGGATGAGGGATAACAAGCTGAGGTTGAATCCAGATTAGACAGAGGTACTGATTGTGGGAGGTCGGTACTCAGGAGATGATTTAGATCTGCCTGTTCTGGATGGGGCTACACACTCCCCCAGAAAAAGCAGATATGTCATTTGGGGATACTCCCGTTCCGAATCCGAAGCTCTCTCTGGTTCCTCAGACTCAGGCAGTGGCCAGGAGTGCTTTCTATCAGCTACACCCATTTCTGGAGGTAACAACCTCAAAACAATGGTAAATATGCTGGTAACTTCCAAGCTAGACTTCTGTGATGTGTTGTATGTGGGGCTGCTTTTGTATCTAGTTGGAAACTGCAATTGGTGCAGAATGCAGCAGCCAGATTAATCTCTGGGTTCTCCCAAAGAGACCATATGACACCCGTTTTAAAAGAACTGCACTGACTGCCAAAGTGATTCCAAGCAAAATACAAACTGCTGGTTATTTCCTATAAAAAGTTTCCTATATAAAGTCCTCAACAGCTTGGTTGCTAGTTATTTAAGCCTTCTTTGTCATGAACACTTCCACTTACCGAGATTTCATGAGGAGGTTCGGTTATGGCTGCCACCGGTTCATTTGGCTACATGGGACCGGGACTTTTCTGTGGCTGCCTCAGGGCTTTGGAATGTGCTCCCTCTAGGAGCTAAGATAGGAGCTAGGAGCTTATCCATCTCTTGCTGCCTTCAAAAAAATCACTTAAGAAGCACCTGTTTTCTCAGACCTTTTGTGAAACTGTTCTTGAGGGATGTGCTCGAAATGTGATTCGGCATCCAAATTGCGGGGCACTTCCCTTTAAAAACAAGGGCTTACAAAGGCCCTTTAAAGCAGAGGAGAGCAGGCCCATACCTGTTCCTCCTCCGCTCGCCACCATTGCCGTCATCTGGGCGCTTCCTTCCGCTATGCCTGTGTGCTAGCAGGGCATCTCCCAGCTGCCCCTACACGACACCTGCACTTATTTTAAGTTATGTACAGCGCCTTCAGATTCAGGTGTTAGGCAGTTTATAAGTGTAATAAATTAATCAATTATGTCAGAACTGTGGAAATTGTTCACATTACATTAGCCAAAAAATTTCAAGGATATTGTCATGTGAAAACTGACCTTTTCCCATTTTCCTTCTATGCTTGCATTGTTTAGTGCTGAGGTATCCTCCAAAGAAGGAGAGCAACCCCAACCTTGGTTATTTTGGATGGGGTTTTTTTGGGGGGGGGGCGTGTTTCAGATTCAGAGTATGTTATTTCTCTTCCAGCAATTCTTGTGCTACTT
Source organism: Hemicordylus capensis (assembly GCF_027244095.1). Taxonomy (NCBI): domain Eukaryota; kingdom Metazoa; phylum Chordata; class Lepidosauria; order Squamata; family Cordylidae; genus Hemicordylus; species Hemicordylus capensis. Next base: position 220,270,770 of record NC_069659.1, on the reverse strand, counting down.
CCAAGTCATTAGATTAAATCAAATCTATTTTTCCGTTCTCTCTGATCAAAATAGAGCAGTCATGAGTGACCTCTTTTGTTTCTCATAAATTACATGTACCATCAACGTCCAGAAACTTTCATTAAATAATAATATTCATGCAAGTTTTAAGTATTGCTCCTTATATGCCAGACTTCCTCAATAATAATTCTTGCTCTCACTCACTGGCTGCTTCCAATAACAACCAATATTTGCTCACACTCACACAGAAATCTGGAGCTTTAGCACTCAATTGTTAGAGTGCTCTGTGAGCATGACATGGGTTCAGGCTGTGGGATTCAGATGCTGGCATGAAGCCAAATCAAAGGGTGGGTTTTTCAGGGTCCTATTAGCACCACAGAGACTGTTGTGACCCTGTACCTGCCTCAGGTATGAGTAGGGAGCTGGCAGGAAGGTTTAAGTGGCAGATGATTCTGTACCCCCTGCTAGTTGGGATAAGCTGCTGCTTTAGTGATATCAGTGGTAGAGCACATGATTTACATGGCTGAGGTCCCAAATTAAATCTCTGGCACCTTCAGTCAAAGGACCTCAAATAGCAAGGTTGTAGGAGGACCTCTGCCCAAGATCTTGGAGAACTGCTGTCAGTCAAAGCAGAACATAAGAACAGCCCTGCTGGATCATACCCAAGGCCCATCTAGTCCAGCATCCTGTTTCACACAGTGGCCCACCAGATGCCACTGGGAAGCACACAGGCAGGAGCTGAGGGCATGCTCTTTCTCCTGCTGTTACTCCCCTGCAACTGGTATTCAGAGGCATCCTGCCTTTGAGGTGGGAGGTGGCCTGTAGTCCTCCAACTAGTAGAGTTGGAGGACAGCTGTTGATAGACCTCTCCTCCATGAGGTTATCCAAAACCCTCTTAAAGCCATCCAGGTTGTTGGCTATCACCACATCTCGTGGCAGTGAATTCCACAAGTTGGTTATGTGTTGTGTGAAAAAGTACTTCCGTTTGTTGGTTCTAAATTTCTGGGCAATCAGTTTAATGGGATGACCCCTAGTTCTAGTGTTATGTGAGAGGGAGAAGAACTTATCTCTATCCACTTTCTCCACACCATGCATGATTTTATAGACCTCTAGCATGTCTCCCTGCAGTTGTCTTTTTTCTAAGCTAAAAAGCACCAGATGTTGTAGCCTTGCCTCATAAGAAAGGTGCTCTAGGCCTCTGATCATTTTGGTTGCCCTCTTCTGAACTTTTTTCAGTTCTACAATGTCCTTCTTTAGGTATGGTGACCAGAATTGTACGCAATACTCCAAGTGTGGCCACACCATAGACTTGTATAAGAGCATTATAATATTAGCAGTTTTATTTTCAATCTCCTTTCTAATGATCCCTAGCATGGAATTGGCCTTTTTCACTGCTGCCACACATTGGACCGGGTCTCATGATCAGTGAGACCCGGTTTTTCCTGGCTGAGCAGGAAGAGCGGGCTAAGCCCGCTCTCCCCGCTCACAAGTGGGCTGGGAGCCCTGGGTGGCCGGATCAGCCGCCCACACAATGGTCGGCTCTGTGACAGAGCTGGTGGGGGGAGTGGGGGGAGCAGGGGTTGCGCGGCCCCCACAAACCCCAATATGCCCTGCCCGAGCACGCAGGGCATACTGGGGAGACCCCTGAGCCAGGAGGCAGCTTTTCGCCTCCCGGCCGGGGGTCTACTCATAAGCAGCACGGCTACTCACGAGCCTAAAAAGCAGGTTTGCTGGAGCGTTCGCTCCGCAAACCTGCTTTTTAGCAGGGGTTCTCGAGCGGGTTACCTGCTCAAGAACCACCACGCTTGGCTGCAAGCCAGGTGGTTCTTACGGCCAACAAAAATCGGGCTAGGCTCTCCTAGCCTGATTTTTGTTGGTCATGAGAATTGCCCCATTGAGTCAACACTTTCAACAAGCTGTCCACCATGACCCCAAGATCCCTCTCCTGGTCAGTCACCGACAGCTCAGATCCCATCAGCATATATGTGAAGTTGGGGTTTTTTGCTCCAATATGCAACAATTTACACCCTCGAACAATGAACTGCATTTGCCATTTTGTCGCCCACTCACCCAATATGGAGAGATCCTTTTGGAGCTCCTCACAATCTGTTTTGGATTTCACTACCCAAAAGAGTTTGGTGCCATCTGCAGATTTGGCCACCTCACTGCTTACCCCAACTTCTAGATCATTTATGAATAAATTTAAAAGCACCAGTCTGAGTACAGATCCCTGGGAGACCCCACTTGTTAATTCCCTCCATTGTGGAAACTCTCCATTTATTGATTACTGATTAAGTGCTGTCAAGTTGGTGTCGATTCTTAGCGACCACATAGATAGATTCTCTCCAGGATGATCTGTCTTCAACTTGGCCGTTAAGGTATCCCAGTGGTTCATTCATTGCTGTCATAATCGAGTCCATCTACCTTGCTGCTGGTCGTCCTCTTCTTCTCTTTCCTTCAACTTTCCTCAGCATTATGGACTTCTCAAGGGAGCTTGGTTTTCACATAATGTGTCTGAAGTATGATAGTTCGAGCCTGGTCATTTGTACCACGAGTGAAAATTCTGGATTGATTTGTTCTATAATCCATTTGTTTGTTTTCCTGGCTGTCCATGGTATCATCAGAAGTCTTCTCCAGCACCAAAGTTAAAGAAACAACAATACTTTTTCTATCTTGCTTCTTCAAAGTCCAGCTTTCACATCCATAGAGTGTCACAGGAAAAAAACATTGTCCCAATGATTCTAATCTTCGTAGGTACAGACACATCACGGTATCTAAATATCTTTCCCAAGGTATTCATTGCAACCCTACCAAGTGCTAGTCTGCGGCATGTTTCTTGACTGCTGGATCCTTTAGTGTTGATGGTCAATCCTAAAAGGCAGAAGCTATCCACCACTTCAGTGTCTATTTATACCTACTCTCTGTTTCCTCTCCAACCAGTTACCAATCCACACATGAACTTGTCCCCTTATCCCATGGCTGTTATATTTTATCAAGAGTCTTTGATGAGGAACTTTGTCAAACATTTTTTGGAAGTCCAGGTATACTATGTCAACCAGATCACCACATACCTGTTGACACTCTCAAAGAACTCCAAAAGGTGAGACAAGATTTGCCTTTGCAGAAGCCATGTTGGTTCTCCTCAAGCAGGGCCTATTTTTCTATGTGCTTTACAATTTTCTCCTTGAGAATGCTTTCCATCAGTTTGTCTGGAACAGATGTTAGGCTAACTGGCCTGTAATTTCCTGGATTGCCCCTGGATTCCTTTTTGAAAATTGGTGATACATTGGCTGCTTTCCAGTTCTACAGTACAGAGTCTGATTGTAGGGATAAGTTATATATTTTTGCAAGGAGATTGATAATTTCACATTTGAGTTCTTTAAGAACTCTTGGATGGAGCCGTCTGGCCCTGGTAATTTGATAGTTTTTAATTTTTTCAAGACAGTTTAGAATGTCATCTCTTGTCACCTCTAGATAACTCAGTTCTTTAGCCTCCATCCCTGAGAAGCCCGGTTCAGGAACAGGTATACGCTCAGTATCCTCTGCCATGAAGACAGATGCAAAGAACTCTTTTAGCTTCTCTGCAACCTCTATAACCTTATTAATAATCCTTTTTACTCCCTCATTGTGTAATGGTCTAACCCCCTCCCTGGCAGGTTTCCTGCTTCTGATGTATTTAAACCAGTTTATTGTTATTCCCCTTAATGCTTTTAGCTAAATGTTCCTCAAACTTTCTTTTCGCCTCCTTTATTATCACCTTGCATTTCTTTTGCTTGAGTTTGTGTTCTTTTCTATTTTCTTCTATTCTCTTCATTTTAGGTTAGATGAATCATAGTTCCCATGCAGTATCAGGTAGATTTGTATGTTCAGTGTATGGAGTTGTCAAATATTATTGTAAAAGTGGGCAAATGGCAGAAATGCATATACATTTTTATGTATAAGAAGATATTGCATGATCACCTTATGTTCTAATAGAAATCCTTCCACTCAGAAGTGCAAGTGCTATTGCTAACTTGGTTCCTGTGTTGTTTCAAAGACTAGAAAACAGATTTTAAGAAAAATTACACAGTAGGACCAATATTTTCACTAACATTCAATGAATAGCATCCCTGAAACTATATACTACACAATTGTGGAATCTATGGACACAATCATAAGAATGAATACAGGCATGTGTATTGTCTTTATGTTGAAGAAAAGAGTAATTAGGAATGCTTCATGTTCTGTCCCAGCCTCCAGTTCTAAATCCTCAGCTAGCTTCAAGGTCCCAGCCTCTAGATCTATTCTAGTTACAGCTCCAGATTTGAAGAATTCCATTCCTTCTTCTGTGCTCTCCCCACCCCAGTTTGCCAGGATCAGCTTAGGGCAATTGATTCTACAATATTGGTCAATAGCCAATATAGCTTCCTATCTAGTACAATCAGTATCGGCCTATGCCTGGGGTTCTCAAACATAGGTTCCCAGCTGTTGTTGGACTACAACCTAGGGATGAGCATAGAATGGGATTTGCGTTCTGTTCTGAACTCAGAACAGAACACAAATGTCTGGAATGTTCCATTGGAACAACCAGTCAAGCTGGTTGTTCCAACAGAATGAGATTGGAATGTTTTTTTATTGTTCCAAGCACCATTTTGGAGTTCTGTTTTCTTCTTGATGACTGATTTTGCACTGGCTTCCGATTGGCATGCAATGTCATTGCTTCTTGATTGACTTGTTATCATATAAATCAACTTGATTTGTATGATAACAAGCCAACCAAGAAGCAAGGAGATCGCAATCCAATCAGAAGCCAGTGCAAAACCAGTTATCAAGGGGAAAGCAGGCCTTCAAAATGGTGCTCGGAACACTCGAAATGTTCCAACTTGGAACAGGGTCACTCTGTTTCAAGCTTGAAACAGGCCCTTCATTTGAAGTGCATTCTATTTCAAGCATGAAACACTTGAGATGACCTGTTTTGAGTCAGAGCGATTCGAGCATGAAACATTCTGCACACCCTTACTACAACTCCTATTATCCACAGCTACAATGGCCCTTGACCACTGTGTCTGGGGATGACGGGATTTGTAGTACAAAATCAGCTGGGGACCCAAGTTTGAGAACTCCTGGCATATAGTATTGTGTTTCTTATTCACATAATGTAACGATTATGCTCATGAGGAACTCTTGTCTGTGATCACAGCTGCTTGAAATGTAAAAAAAAAGTCCTCCAAATACATTGTTTGTGAACCAAAACTGCTTGATGACTTTATAAAACCAACAGTAGCCTATAATTTTTTAAATAAATAAAACAAATAATTACAAATTCTACTGAGGATAAGTTAAAAACAAAGAAAACAACATGGTTTCATTTGCAGAAAGCATACATTGGAGAGAATGTTTTTTTGCTTGCTTTGGACTATAAGAAATGCCATACAACACTTTGCCTTTCTGGTGTGTGAGCCTTTGAAGGTTGTCCTCCGTGGGGTAGTAAGGAATCCTTCCCTTAGCACTGCTGCTGAACTATCAAAGGCTAGCAACAGACAGGAATGGTACACTAATAAGTAGAGTTATTGCTCAATTAAAGAAATCCCAATCTGTTAATCATAAGAGTTGCAGTTGATCAATCAGTTGATTAAATCTGAAATAATAATAATACTACAAAAGTGCTTCTGAGGAAAAAAAAAATACTTTTCTTGTTTTAAGATGATGTTCCCTCATTCCACAGAGGCATTTCTTTGTGAGGGAGAAGGGAAAGTGCCTATTCCAATGCCATCTACTTTTTTTATAAGCTCTTGTAGTAAAAACAATTTTTAAAAATCTACTGCTTGTTTAACTGGATCATCAGTTGATTTAGGCTGCAATCCCATTCACACTGAGTTGGGAGTAAGCCTTGTGAAACTCCATGGGACTGACGTCTGAGTAAAAATGGATAGGATTGCACTGCACAAGTTATTGATTAAATATTGCAGCCCTACAGAAAAGTCATGGTGGTACATTGCCCCTTGAGTTTCCTGTTTCTTTCCTCTTCCCCCATGTGTAAGATGCTTTCTGAACAGAGCAGTCCACTATATTATCTTAGTGATATGCTTATAAGCCTCGTGCGTGAAATGCCCTTACAAGGTACTAGGAAACAACGTTCCCCAAATGGCCAGTCAGATTTGTTTTTCACCTCCTAAAAGTCAATGCACAGAATCTACTGCCTGGTGGAAATGGGTGGAAGCACATACATGGTAGAACTTATCTTGTAGAAATAAAATATATTTTAATTGTCATTTTATTGTATGTTTTTTAACTTTTGTAAACCGCCTTGAGATTGTTTTTAATGAAAGGTGGTATATAAATCCAACAATCAATCAATCAATCAATCAATCAATAATACCCACCTATTCACTCTTCATAAGAACCGCCCTGCTGGATCAGGCCCAAGACCCATCTAGTTTAGCATCCTGTTTCACACAGTGGCCCACCGGATGCCTCTGGGGAGCCCACAGGCAAGAGGTATGTGCATGCCCTCTCTCCTGCTGTTGCTCCTACTCCTTTGGGAAGGTTAGAGTGGCTGAGATTAGACTCCAAGGCAGTTTCTCATTAAGGCACTGACACAGGATGAGATGCCTTGTCTTTCTTATTTGCCCATGCCTATTATAACTGGAGTGAGCAACATCTTTGTCAATAATAACAACAAATATTATATACCACTTTTCAACAAAAGTTTCCCAAATGGTTTACAGAGAGAGAGAGAGAGAGAGAGAGAGAGAGAGAGAGAGAGAGAGAGAAATAAGATGGAGTCCCCAAAGGGGCTCACAATCTAAAAAGAAATGTAAGATAGACACCAGCAACAGTCACTGGAGGTACTGTGCTGGGGGCGGATAGGGCCTGCTAAATACTCTCCCCCTGCTAAATAAAGAGAATCACCACATTAAAAAGGTGCCTCTTTGCCCAATTAGCAGGGGTGAATGCATCTTGTCTTGACTGATTTTTGTGCTTTGTTCAGCACCATTCCACAAATACTGATGTATGGCAATGGGCAGCTGGTGGATTTGGAAAGAACTCTGCCTTTCATGATCATGGAATTATATTATCTTGCCTCTCATGCTTAGAGGACAAATGCCAGTTGTTGGACTATTTTGGCTTGACCTCTTAACCGCTGCTGGTTGGCCACCGTTCCTGCCCTAATTTCTGACCTAAACCCTTCTCTTTTAACAGGCCACTGACTCAAGGCACCTAGTGTATTTTAACAGCCTATAGCCCTTTGATGTACAGCCAGCCTGGGCTGCCTTTACACTGCATGCCATATAAAATGACAATGGAAAAGCGCTATGTAATCTTTACCTGCCCCAGATCACACGTACACCACTCTAAAGCTTGTCCGTGGTGGGACGTTCTATATTTAAAATGTCCTCTAATGTAGGAAGGTATTTTGATCGGGAACCAATGCAGGGCTTGCTTCACACCCCTGGAATGCATGTGTAAGGCAAGTAATTGAGAATGTCCCATGTACATCTTGTAACCCCAGAGTTTGAAGTGGACTGCCAGTTCCAGAGTTCGCTTTTAAGCATGGTTTGCAAAACTGCATTCTGAGGAACCCTGGGATTCCATGGATGCATTTCTAGGATCCTCACTGTAGAGATAAGTAAATGGTGAACAAGTTTCCCTGAAAGATGGTTTACTCCTGTGCTCCCAATATTCCCCTGTAATGTGCAAAGGAGTATGATGTGTGTTCTAGGCTATGCTCTGGGTCCATATGGGCTGATGATGAAGCCCAACAGGCCTCACCAGTACCCAAGCATGGCCAGCTTTAAGGGTGTGCAAATGGTGTGGCTGTACAAGGTGCCATGCTTTGAGGGGTGCCACACGCACCTAAAACTGGGCTGTAGACTGCAGCACATGCAATCTGGTCTTCTACCAGACTCTCATTTATTCCATGTAAACCACTTTGAGAACTTTTGTTGAAAAGCAGTATATAAATACAATTGTAGTCGTATATTCTTCTCACGGCTTCACCATCACTTCAAATAGACTGGCTATTGATTGATGTTCCTTCTCCCACTGAGTAGCAGTGCTGATTCTCTGAACCTCCTTCCTGTGTTGCTGTGAGATGACTTGGTGGGCGAAATATCGGGCTGGTAAAGGCCCTGGTCCCAGATGTCTCACAAGTGGGAAACACGAGCAGATCAGTCATGTACACCTTTGCCAGGGCCAGACGTGTGAGAAGGGAGGCATTAGGAACATAGGAAGCTGGCATATACTGAGTCAGAACATTGGTCCGTCTAGCTCAGTATTGTCTATACAGACTGGCAGTGGCTTCTCCAAGGTTGCAGACAGGAATCTCTTTCAGCCCTATCTTGGAGAAGCCAGGGAGGGAACTTGAAACCTTCTGCTCTTCCCAGAGTGGCTCCATCCCCTAAGGGGAATATCTTACAGTGCCCAGACATCATCAAGTCTCCCATTCATATGCAATCAGGGTGGACCCTGCTTAGCTAAGGGGACAAGTCATGAATTCTACCACAAGACCAGCTCTCCTCTCTCCATACATAGAAGAGAATACAGTATTGCTGCTAGGATGCTAATTCAGAACACAGAAATCAGAATGTGGAAGGGATCCTCCTCAAATGTATGAGACTGCATCTCTTGAGGGGGAAGCTCTGCATCTCTTGGAGGGGGTTGACTAGACAAAGCAGTTCATGGTTGCAAAACCCCTCATTTCAGTTATCATCATGAAATTTTTCATATGAGGTCAGTAGACAGGTAATATTCTGCCATGTAGCTATTCAGAGTCTTATGATTTCAAATGCTAGGCTTGGCAACATTAATATAGGCCATCGCAAAGCTTACACACAGAGAGAAGTACATTGTATCAGCCTTGGAAAGAGTAAACTAAATTATCTTTCTTTAACAAAATGATAAAACTTGTGCAAAATACATAAAGGGCAATACTTACATTAACTTGTGTTTTCTCAGTTCTTGTCCAGGTTCACCTAGATCTGGCCCTGATCCCACACAAAGTTTGAGTAACCTGAATTATTGTTATGAGATTGAATGTGCCAATTAGCATAAATAAGCATATTATGATGGTTTTGCCTGACAAACATAATGGGGGATTAGAGAACTTTTTAAAAACATGAACTTTATTCATGAATTTTATACATAAACAGGAAAGTTATTCAGTATAAAAGATGAGAAATAAATCTATTTATATTTTGATTAGACTTGCCCCTGAACTTCTGATCTCTTGGAGTAGTGAGCAGCATTTAACCATATTATCCAGATACCAGTTCAAGGTCCAGGGATTCTGTGGTAGATATTCAGGGGTTGTTTAGCAGACAAATCAATGTAGCAAGTGTTCTCTGAAGGTGGAAGACAATGGACAACATCTAGACTAACTTAATCATAACTAAGTCCAACTGAAATTAATGGGAGTTAAGTTTATTATAAATAAAACATAAATAGGTTAAGCATGATTACTAATTCATGCTTTTGAGTGCTTGTGAAAAAAATTGCTTATTTTAAGAGGAAAGGTCTTGGCAGGTTCCAGGTAATTTGGAAGCCATTCTTGGAATTGTATGCATTGTGAAAGATGTTTTCTACAAAAACAGTGGTCAGAGTGATTCTGTAACTAGAGTCTATTTGGTTTATTTGTTTTGCTCTTTCTTTTATATTTATTTAAAGAGGGGAGGGTTTGGAGGAATGTAGCAGTACTATATCAAGTTGAGAGAGGTAGATATTATTTTTCTCTTAATGTATGTTTACTAAAGCTGTTCTGAAAAAAAATAATTTTAAAAGTTCATCATGACCAACTTGTCTCATTGATTTCAGTGTTGCTTGATCGTGACTAACAAGCCTGGATGCTGTCCAGCTGGTTTACAGCAATGGGCTATAGGAAGGGCTGGTTCACTCTTACAGCAGCCCCCACATGAATACCTTGGGGGTGCATGGGACTGTCACTGGGCTCACAGTTGGACAGTAGTCATGTGGAGGCACCTTGGTAAGAAACTACCTCCACATAGGGCAGGGCTGCTCAACTTTGGCCCTCCTGCAGATGTTGGTGTACAGCTCCCATAATCCATGGCTATTGGCCACTGTGGCTGGGGATTATGGGAGTTGTAGTCTAAAAACAGCTGGGGGGGGCAAAGTTGAGCAGGCCTGACATAGGGGCTCTATATTATAAAAAGGTGCCCAAAAGAATTCCACAAAGGCTACTGTGGTTTGCACCAATCTCGGTGTGTGTGTGTACCTTCTGATGCAAAAGTGCTGTTTTTCACAAATGATGCCTTAGTGGGACAACTGCTGGCTGTGAACTGCACAGCAGCCCCTGTGTGCTATGATGTGCTTGCCACTGTGTGTGAATTAGCAACCTGTGTGTGAATTAGCAAACCAAAGTCCCATCTCCTGTACTGATAGAACAAAAGGTTGCTATAGGACCCAATGTTGTTCTCCCATCCCACTCGGCATGCCCTTCAACAAGGGTAGTGTTGTAGGAAGACTCCTAGGAGCTCTTGGTGGAGTATGGGTTTAGGATTACCTTTCCCCACTTTAAGTACTTTTTCTGCATCTTCACTTGCCACATCTTCTCCAACACTGCTCAGATGCAAACAGAGACATTGTGTGCTTGTGTGCTCTTCATCCTTTAAAAACAAAACAAAAAACAAAGGATCTGTGCCTGAGGGCCAAACTACATGTTATTGTAAATGCATCGTTCCGGCCCTCCATGTTCCTTTCTTTAATTGTAAATACCATTGTGTGTGTGTGTGTGTGTGTGTGTGTGTGTGTGTGTGTGTGTGTGGATTGGGATGAGGACTGTGGTGTTCAGCAGGTAGGGTTTAATAAAAGAAAGTGAACTCCCCATTTGCCTTGAGAGGAGGAGCTCCCATCGATGCCAAGGGAAATAGCAGTTGGGGGCGGGGGGGGCAATTTTTCTTGGGCCCATAGTGTGAAGGAAAAAGGTTAAACCCCACAACCCTTTATACCACAATCTGGATCCCCTCTGCACTAAAGCTATTTACAGTTTAAAAAATAAACATGCAGGTCCAAACTACATCTTTGACATAATGTGTAGTTTTGCCCTGAGCTTTTACCCTCATCTGTTGCTGAGGGGTCTTTTCTACCTGCCATTTGTTTACTCTGCTTGTCCGGCACTTGTTTCTGAAGCAGCATACGATAGTTTAAAGAAAAATACACCCCCTCAAAAAAAAAGTATGTGGTGATACTTATAGAATAGTTGTATGAACAAATTCAGCGGTATTTCCTTTCTGGACAGTAAGAGATGGAAGGGAAGCAGTGCCTTGATATCTTGCTTCTGTGGGTGAATATTTACATGCTTGTGCACTAAAGTCAAGAGATTTAACTTCTTGGTACCCCTGGGAAAGAGGCTGACACCTGAAGCACTAGAAGCTCTAGCAACCAGCACTCACAATTTTTTTTAGAAGGCATCCCCAAATCTATGAAAGACAAAATAGGGGCAGAGACTCATCCAGACCAGTTGCCAGAAAGTAGGATTGTTCTAGACCAGAGACTCCTGGGGTGTCTGTATCACTTATCTTCATGGAAGGAAAAACCTCCTACATTTCTGGGTCAAGCTGCTAGGAAAGGCACTGGAGCAGCCTCCTGCCCACCCCAGTCCTGTGGCAACAAACCCTAGCTGGCTGTAACTTCAGCATATTGTTAAAGGTTGATAAAGGAAATGACCCTCGTCACAATGTCTGAGCAGAACAGTGTCTGAGCAATAGTGATCATTGCTTCCATAATACTTGAAGCATGTTTCCACTTTGACAGGCTGAGGAGACGCAATATCAGTTCCCTTGCATCTCAAGGGGCTGACAGTGAATAAAACCAAAACCAGAAGAGGGTTGCTTTATTTATCCCCTCAACAGGTGCAAGTCAGGCAGCTGTAATGCGAACATTCCTCTCGCCCACAGTTCCTTTGGGTCATTGTGTCCTAACCTGGAACAGGAGCCAGGACACTCCCTTGTACAGGATTACAGTTTAAATCTGTACTCCCAAGCAGTGCTGTTTGTGAAGAAGAAGAATAGAAATACAGTGGTTTTAAAGGGCTCAGTTAGGCTAGCACTGGTTTCTGGTTTCTGCCTCTTAATGGGAAACCTAACTTCTTGGGCCAATTTTTAAAGATGGTTTAGAGAGGGTTTAAAAAAAATTAAGTGGGGTTTCATATTTTCAGGCCTACTGAATTTTTATACTGAAATTGTGTTTTAAAGAAATCATTGACGGTATACTCACAAGCAGCGAAAACTGGGTTAGGGAAGCCCAGCCCATTTTTCGCTGCATGGCTCCCAGTGGCAGTGAGCCCTCTTGGGTAGCCTGCCACTTAACCGAGGTCTGGGGCATGAATTCAGCCATGGCAGACACATTTGGGGGGAGGGGGGCTCCCAGTAATGCACCGCACACTCACGTGGTACATGATTGGGGCTCCGGGGGCAGCATGTGGTGGTGCTTCCCTGTGCCCGACACCTGGAATGCCGAAGCCAGGCGAAAGGGTGCTGCAGGGAAGCCAGCTCTTCTCTGGGCAGGTGATCCACCCACCTGAGTAAGGGTGAGCGATTCTCTGCAGGGAGGGTGGGTCAAACTGCTCAAGTTAAGCGCCTCACTGAGGTCATTCACACAGTCAAAAACTGTGTTCTACCTGGGTTTAAGAGCTGTGTGTGCTCCCAATTTTCAGTTGTGTGGAAGTAAGGTAGGAGGAAAACCTGGGTAGCTTTTACTCCTACCTTGCTTCCATATAATCACTTCTACTCAGGTTTTCCTTTAAGCACAACCAAAAATTTGGAGCACACAAAGCTCCCAAACTCAAGTAGAACACAATTTCTGATTGTGAGAATGACCTCATGTTGTGGACCTAACTGATCAGTTAGTGAGCCAGGTCTCATGATCAGTGAGACCCGATTTTGGAGAGTGAGCAGGGAGAACGGGCTAAGCCCGCTCTCCGTGCACATGAGCAGGGCGGGAGCCCTGGGCGGCCGCATCAGCTGCCCACACAATTGCCGGCTCAGTGATGGAGCCGGCGGGGGCTGGGGGGAGCGGGAGCCGATCGTGAGTGCGCAGGGCATGCTGGCAAGACCCCCGGAGCCGGGAGGCAGCTTTCCGCCTCCCCTCTGGGGGTCTCCTCATGAGTAGCCACGGCACGGAGCCACACCGCAGCTACTCGCTCCTCAAACCCAGTTTTAGGGGAGGGGCACTTAGGTGGGTTAACCGCCTGGGAGCCATTGGGCTCGCCTGCGAGCCTGGTGGCTCCCACGATCAGGCAAAATCAGGCTAGGCTCCCCAGCCCGATTTTGCCTGATCGTGGGAATAGCCCCAGTGTGTTCTGTCCATGATAACAATAGGAATACGTGGAGTAACCAAACATTGGGTACCCACATCTGCTATTTTATTACTTTATCAAATATATGCACTCTTAAGCATGTTTTTCATTAGGAGTTGCTGTGGGTGTGTTGTAAATAAATCAACAGACTGAACCCTACTTTGCTGAAAGACACATTTTGCTTTTGCTAAATAAGACAAATCCACTGAAACAGTTTTCTGTGGACTAGGGTTTTTGCAACACTCAGGGAGGCTCCTCTCATGATTAGTGAGAAGAGCCATGAGGGGGTTAGTGGGAAGAGCGGGCTTAGCCTGCTCTCCCTGCAGACAAGCAGGGCAGCAGCCCTGGGTCACCAGATCGGCTGCCCACATGACTGCCGTCTCCGTTATGGAGCCGGCAGGGGCTGGGAGGATCAGGGGCCGCCCCGCCCACAAAAGCTCCAGCATGCTGGAGAGACCCCCGAGCCGAGAGGCTGCTATTCAGCCTCCCAGTTGGGGGTCTCCTGCGGTGTGGAGCCACGCTGCGGCAACTCATGATTTAAAAAACTGGGTTTGCAGAGTGCTTGATTCTCAAACCTGGTTTAAGGGGAGGGGTAGTTTGGTGGGTTAACTGCCTGGAGGCCACCGGGCCTGCCTGTGAGCCCGGTGGTTCTCACGGTCAGGTGAAATCGGGCTAGGCTTCCCTAGCCCAGTTTTGCCTGATCGTGGGAATAACCTCTTGATCTGTTAACTGTAGTTAAGGAATCATGTGCTTCTTGTTCTTGGCCCCTCCCCAGTCTGAAACAAATTTCCCATTGGCCTTAATCATGGTGAAAGCTTATGTCAGAGTTGACCTTAATAAAAAATAATTATTAGTGCTAATGAAGTTCACTGCTAAGTTGATTTTGAAACTAAACCCTGGTTTCAAATCCTCATTGAGCCCTTTCTCACGATCGTGTGAGAAGGCTCAGGGTGGGTGGTGGGTAAGGCAGCAGACGATCTGGCTGCTGGGCCTGGGAGGGTCAGGGTGTGCAATGCCATGCACCTAGATGCTCTGTTGCTTCCCCAAGCACTACGGAGGTGGGGGAACTCCCACAGTGCACCTTGCATTGTAAATTCATGGCACCTTCTTGCTGTTGGCCCCTGTCCACCATTCTACGTGCATGTCATAAACTCTTGTTTAGTTCCTTCCAGCTTTAGCAGCATTGCAGCATTGCCAATAATATCTCATATATTATCAAGCACACTCACCCCAGGCTCTCAGGTTTGGTTTGTCTACATGCATTAGACGTAATGTGTAGCAGCACCTACACAGAGTCCACATAGGCCCAGTGACCTAATTTTTCCAGGTAAGAATGATGCATCAGACTTCTGTGCAGTGGGCTCTGCACCAATGTGTGTTACATCCAATGAGCTGAGATGGCAGAAGCAGGGCAGACTGGGGAATCTTGCTATCCATCACGTATTCCAAATACTTGCAATATCCAATGTGTGAAGACAGTTTCAGAATGCCGGGCTAGAACTACTCAGTTTCCCTACTGCTTTTGTGTCTTATCTGCCTACCACACTGCAGATTCATTATTTCAATCAGTTTCATCTAAAAATGCTACAGCGTGCTTATTGTTTCACTGCATTTTTCAAAATGAAATTATTGGCAGATAATCCCATAGCTAGTGCTTTCCAGTCAGATAATTATGATAGATATGACAAGAGATCAATTGGATTCTGTTAAAATGAGATCTCAAAAACAGAGACTAACGAAAACAGGATTTAAATAGAGTTGCTTCTCCTTAAAATATGGTAATCAGAATGACATTTGCATGCATTAAAATTTCATTGTGACATACTCTTTTCTAGTGTTATTTCCTGCATGTGTTGGGGGATGGGAACTTACAATCACAGAGAGGAGTGAGTGAGAGGACGATGGGGAACTTTTTGATTGAGAGCAACCTAAAGATATCAGCATAGGTTTGCAAATGTTGGCAGGTATGTCTGGGGGTGGGGCGGTGGGGGTGGGGGTTGGGGACAGCATGGCCTTTTGGGCTGAAGGGGACTGCATTCAACTCTGCAAAGCAACACCTGCTATTAATCCTGATTTGAAGCCTGTAGTAGACTTGGGTTCCCAATCTCCGCCACCACCACCACATAGAGGCACCACTGCATTGTATTGTACAGAGAAAGGCAAAGTAGCTCCTCTGCTGAGCTTCCAAGGAATGTGAACAGTAGGGGAGGAAAGGGAGAGGCAAGGGTAAGAAAATTGAATGTCAGCAGAGGCAGTTACATGTACTTAGATTAGCTTCAGCTGAAGATGAGGACCAAGAGGTTAAGCCATAGGTTTCACAGAAATGGGGGGTGGGTTCTGAGGAGAAATAGCATGTAGGTGTTCTTTCGAAGAGTTGCTGGAATAAGGACCAGCCCTAAAGAATGAGCAGGGATATTTACAAGGGTGAGGGTGGAGTTAGAGGCAGGGCTGGCTCCAGGTTTCAAAGGACCCTTGGCAAACTGCCCTCTATGGGACCTCTCTCCTACCTGGGTTGGCTCCAAAAGAGTCCCTCCGCCATCACTGCTTGAAGGATATGGACACAGAGGTGGAGTCTGGGATCAGCAATGAGCCTTTCTAGGGATCTTAGCAGCTGACCCAGCAATGCTAGTCCCGGATACTGGCCCTGGTTATATAGGATGGTGCTTTATACCATCCTATGCTAACTGAGTGCCCTGCTAACTGAGCAAAGAGGCAGGGACAGGGAGCCTGTTTGTTTGTTTGTTTGTATCTGTGTGAGCCGCTTTGGGAACTTCAGTTGAAAAGTGGTATATAAATTTTTTTTTTTATTGTACTGTATATTATACCAGACCAGACCATTGGTTCATCTAGGTCTAGGGTTGCCATGCCCCCTGGAATTCTGGGTTTCACCCGGATTTTAAGCATCTCACCCAGATTGCTTAGTCCACCCAGATTCATCCGGATTTCAGCTTTCATTAAAAATAACAATTTTTTAAAAACTAAGCTCTAGCCCTTGTAGGAGCGGAGTTATGGAGCAAAACATGCAGTCCCTCTTCGGCTCAAAAATTATTTTCAAACCAATTTACATAATATGCAAATTCGGCACCCGGATTTGGAAAGCCAGCAGATGGCAACCCTATCTAGGTCAGTGTTATCTGCACTGACTGGCAGCAGCTCTCCAAGGTGTCAGTCAGGCAATACCGGGAATTGATCCTGGGACCGTCTGCACACGAAACACGCTCTACCACCGAGCTACAGTCCTGCCCATGGGTTATACGTTTAGAGGAGAGCAAGTCAGAGGCAGCAACATAACAGAAAAGAAGGACTCCTTGATGTTGACCAAGGACTCCTTGATGCTGGTGTGGAAAACAACCAACCATGTCCGCAGCTTCTCCCATGTGATTTCAAAGTTCAGTTACCAGAGCAATATGAGGTGGAGCCATGGAAGGGGTGACTACATCACTTCCATCACATAAAGTTTATTTATTTATTTTAGAAACATGTCTCATTCTCTTTCTAATTAAAAAAATGTATTCACTTGGTAAGAGAATGAGATCAACGAAGGAGTGAAGCAGGAGAGCATATCCCCACAGTGGGTGCAACCACAGAAATGGTCCTGCCCTAAGAGATGCCACGTGCATACCTTCCAACATGTCCTTATTTTCCCCATTCACCTAAATGGGAAAATAGGGACATATTGGCAAGTATGCACTGGCCTTACTTATTGATTAGATTTATAAACTGCCTGATATAAAACATCTCCAGCTGGTTTACATAAAATTCAAATTTAAAAACAACAACCAACAATTAAAGGCAATTAAAACAGTTAAAAACAATTAATTAAAGGGGTACAGGGCCAGGCAGGCTACTTTTGATACAAAGGAATAGAAGTGTACCCTAAGGCAGGTAGATTTGAGCCCTTCGAGTCTGTGGGCTGGCCTTTATGTGTCTGATGTTTGTAAGAATGAAGAAACAAGAGGCTGTAGCTGTGGTGTTTTTGGTTAATCAATTCCTTGATCCAGGCCAGCTTTTGAATGGGGCTTTAGTTACTTGTATTCCAGTCCTGGAGTAGAGGCGGGGCTAATATACAGCCAGCAGCAAGAGCATGGAAAAGCAGTCTGCATTTGCCTCTTTGTACATAATGCCTATTTCATTAAACTATTGAAATTCCTGATCCCACTCCACTGCCTTTCATATACCACAACTCTTTCCCTTAGATTCTACAGTAGCGGGAATGGTATCTTGAAGAGGGCATTGTAAAACTGCAAGGTGGAAAGAAGTTTTTCAAGTGTACTGTTGTTCTATCACAATCCAAATTAACATGCAAAAAGCAAGGCTTTACTCTCCAAATCCAGGTTTGAGGATGATTTTACTTGCTGGCACATCTTTTTCTGACTGAGACCTCCATGGGGTTATACAGGCGTCCTTGAAAATGAGAAGGCCAAAAAGTTTAAACATATTTTCTTATATTATTTGCAGCAAAATACCTTCTGAAAACTCATTGATTTATTATTGCAGAAGTACAGGAAAGGAATTTGAGATAAAGTAAAAGCACTTTTGTTTGGAAAGACTGCAAGCCTTGTAAATACATGGAGGATGGTGTGTTGACATTAAACATGCTTGGTATATTTTCAGTTGGGATTTTGTTTCATTTTTTTGGTTATTGCCCAAGAGGCATAAAGAAGGGTTACCAAACACCCAATCTGAATTGTACTCCTCACAGTAAGCCTGTATATTTATCTTATGCCTTATAAGGCTTAGTAAGAAACCTTCCACTTAATTAAAATGTATGCCATCTCCAGTATTCTCAGAAGAGTATCATAGATAGGGTAATTAGATGCAAAGTAAATCAGGGATCCTGCATTTTGAATGACTGGACAGAAAAGGGAATTTCAGCAAGGGCAGTTTTTCTCCACCTTGCATGACAAATTGCACCTGTCAAGATTCCCTCTTCTACACAACTGCTTAAAAGTACAAGAGCAGCAGAGCGCTGACCTCTTTTGACTCTGGTCACCCTAAATTCTATAGGTTATTCCTTACTGCAGGGATTCTCAAACTTGGGTCCCCAGATGTTGCTGGACTACAACTCCCATCATCCCCAACCACAGCGGCCGAAGGCCCACATGTGCAGTAGCTCCCAAGTCAACAACCTCTGGAGAGACCCAGGTTTGAGAACCCCTGCCTTGCTGTCTTTGTTTTCTTTGTGCAAAGATTAGTAAAGTATTTACTAAATCTAGAAAACAGGTGAATTTTCATATATTTTAAGCCTGATACTATGTGTACCAAAGCAAAGCACAGAAGTGGTGGTTCCCTGAACCAGTTTAAGGGGTTACTTTGTCCCCATCCGCCAGTGCTGGGAGCTGATCCTGTGCTCTGAGCTGAGGCATCAGCAATTCCCTTTGGTACTGAGGGGGAAATCCCTATGCAGCACAAAATGCAAGGGGCTTTTGGGGACAGGGGAGTGGGAAAGGAGCCAGGCCAGCAGCAGTACCTTGAGGTGCATCCTGAAGGCTCTCAGACCCTGTTAAGGCATTCAGCAGGATCAAGTGGTGAAGCTTTACCTGAACTGTGCTGCTTCAGACTTCAGGTGAGGATTAGCATGTCTGAATGAGGAACAGTTGAAGAAGCTGGGTATGGTTGGCTTGAAGAGAAGACTAAGGGGGGATATGATAGCCACCTTGAAACATCTGAAGGCTTGTCATGTAGAAGGTGGAACTGACTTGTTCTCAGTGGCACACTTAGGTATTTTGGGAGCCTGAACCTGAAGGACCTAAGAGACCCCCCCCCACCCCAGTAAGCTGCCCTCCTGCTTTTGGAAAAGCTGAGGGGGAGATCTTGGAGGGAAGAATCTGCATTTCACGCAGTCTGTGCATGCCACTCTCCACTCCCCAGGAGCCTCCAGTTGTCCTGGGAGGCCTCTCCAGAAGCCCCATGGTGCTCCCATGCCCGCCCCACCACTACAGCGATTTCCCCCAGTTTCACTGTCATGTGCTCATCCAGGGGGGTGGGCAGTAGGGTGAGAGCCGAGTGGGCCTTCCCCATGACATCACGGACTTGTGACGCTCGAGACTCGCACTTTGCAGGTGCATGGGAGCATCTTGCCTGTGCTCAGTCAGGTGCAGATAGGCCCACCAGCCACTGCCACTATGGGGTAGGCCTGCTCGGCTCTCACCCCCACCCCTGGCCATGCACATGGCAACAAAAGCGGGAAAGATCGGTGGGATGGGTGTGGGAGCTTCTGCGGAGGCTCCCCCTGGACATTTGGAAGCCCCCTCCTGGTGCTGAGGGCCAGGCTCCATCCTGGCAGTCTGGTCCTAAGAACGCCGCTGCTTGTTTCCTGTTGCTCCTGAGGGCAGGACTGTAACCAGTGGGCTGAAGTTACAAGGAAGCAGATTCAGGCTAGACATTAGGAAGCAATTCCTAACTGGAAGAGGTGTTTGAAGAGATGCTGGACTGCCATTTGTTAGAGCTGTTGTAGCAGTTCCCTGCACTAAGCAAGCAGTTGAACTAGAAGGCCTCCAAGGTCCCTTCCGGCTTGAGCATTCTAGGATTCTAATGTTCCCCACAGGGGGGAAACAGTCTCCCTGTAGATAGAGAGATGGCATGCCAAGGAGAGGAAAGGTTGAACCTTTCTCCCTGATTCATTTGCAAGGTGGGGGTGGGGGGTTGGTGAAGGAAATTCAGATTCGCTAGCCCACACATTTGCAGCCTGCAGGGGTCCAGTCCAGGAAAAGCATTACACTTCTGCTGCATCTGTAAACTGGGCCTCAAAGTGACCCCATCCTGCTCAGTACAGGGGCACTGCTTCACTGGGAACATTTGTAGCAAGGAAGGTTTGCAGGTCTTCTAGAAACAAAAAGGATAGATTTGGAGGAATGTCCCAGCTACCTTGCATCAGATGTGGCAGCAGTTTAAATGGGAATTGGGACTGAGTTGCCCACACAGACACTTGATGAGAAATACAAACTAAAATCAGTCCAAAGAAACAGGGCAAAGCTGAGCTTCTAACACTTCAGATTTTGGCATTTGCTATAATGGCATTTCCAGTATTAAACAGCTACTTTAACCCTGAAAGGAAAATAGCACAGAAGTAAAAAGGGTTACATGCCCTGTATATTCTCAGTCTCACCACAGTCTTGATTCAAACGGCAACTGTCTACAGCTATTACTTGCAAGTAAATTTAAGTCCTAACTAAATGAAGATGTGTTTAATGTGTCATCTAATTTGGCCCACATGTGCTGTAGCTCCCAAGTCAAAATGCTGAGGAGAACTTCATTTATGGGTGAAACCAGACCAGATAGGCTGGGTCACACTTGCAACCTAGAATAGCTTTACTGGGTAGCTCTGTGCAAATGCAATGGTTGGTGGGACGAAGGATTTGTTTGTAGTTGCCATTGCTATAGGTTTTACAAATTATCTAGGCCATAGCCAATCGACTTTGATATGTTCGTGGCATGAGTACAGGGTTGCCACTTCACTGTGGATTTTTGCCTCTTGTCCAGTTTTCTTTTTTATGACTGCCTCATTGCTAGGTCATGCCTAATCATATTTGCATACATTTAAATGAATTAACAAGGTCATTCTCCATAAGAAAGAAAAGAAAAAGGGAAGAAATCAGCTGAGAAATTCTTAGAGGTAGAAGGAAAATATTCTCAAAAGGGGTAAAGATGAAAAACATGGTGAAGGAAGCTCTCTTTCAGAAAACCCAACCAACATTCATGTCTCTGCCCCCCTTCCAACCGCTTGGGGGCTATTTCCCATAGTTCTTTTAGTAGACATGAGTGCTTGCACTTGTGCTTAAAGATGGCATTATTATTGTTAATATTTATTTATTTACATAGTACAAAATATACAAATACACAATATAAAATACAAAAGGTACAAAATATAGCTCTGTCCCAAGCAGCTTATAATCTTGAGTTCAACAGTGGGAAGAGACAGTAGAGAAGGGAGAAGTAAGTGTAACAAGGGATGACTTGTGAGCAAATTAGCAATTATACAGCAGGTGAAGACTGAATTAAAAAGAACAAAAACCTGCAGTGTGAGATGGCTGTATTTCTGAAAGAGGCAAGATGCCTCAAAAAAATACCAGTTGCAGGAGAGCAACATCAAGAGAGAGGGCATGCCCTCACCTCTTGCCTGTGGCTTTCTCAGAGGGATCTGGTGGGCCACTGTGTGAAACAGGATGCTGGACTGGATGGGCCTTGGGTCTGATCCAGCAGGGCTGTTCTTAAGCAGTATCACCTCTAGACTTGCCTCTGGAGACTGGATCTCTGTGCATCTTTTATCAACAATAGATGTGTGGGTTACGCATTTTCATGTAGCTGTGGTTGTGCTCACTAATGTGGCAGCGTATATGGTGAAATTAAGATCAGTTCTGCACAGCCAGCTGTGCCTACAAGAGAAATTTTTCAGGCTGAAGAAGAGAGGGCAGAGATTAAGGAAGGGTGTTCATGATAGAATCCATTCTGTAGCAACTCTGTAATAAATGCTTGGCTCCAGTCCATATAGACTTGTGTGCAACAATGTGTGCAGCCTGACGGGGCTTTGGGGGTGGGCTATTCCCAAACACATTGCAACCAATGCAGATGGAAATGCATACTCTCATTCACATCTTGTAGGGGAAGTGAGAGCTCCATGTGATGCCTTGTGGCTGAATGTGTATTGTGATGCAAATGCACATCTGCAGAGGCTGTGTGTGTTTTTCAGTCCACCAAGGGAATCCAAACTAGGAAGCTGTTTCTACACACAAATAGCTCTTTTGCAATGGCCTTAAGTCTCCGAATCCAATCCAACTCTAATTGTACTTTATGTGCTAAAGGCCATGGTTGAAGGATGCCCATTGAGGTGTTTTTGGATAATCCATTCATTGATCCAGGCCAGCTTTTGAATGGTGCTTTAGTGACTTTTATTCCAGGCCTGGAGTAGAGGCGGGGCTAACAAACAGCCAGCAGCAAGAGCACTGAAAGCAGACTGCACTTGCCTCTGTAAATAATATCTGTCTCATTAAACCATTAATATTCCTGATTCAACTCCACTTTCTTGTCCTTGCATACCACAACTCTTTCCTCTGGATTCTACATGCATATCCATCCAAATCGTAAACATACACAAAATTGAGTTTTACAATGCGCATCTGTGTCAGTTGTGGGATGCTTTCTCCAAGTGACCACAGCATGTATGGCACACGTGCAAATTAAGTAAAGTATTTTATGAGTTGTTTTAATCTAAGCCATAACAACATTAAGACAAAATTGACATTACCATCAGTAAATCTCATAGAAACATACAGTCATATAACATAGTGCATAAAAGGAATATTGGGTGATGATGGTCATGCTTCCACACAACCTTAGTTAGAGAGCACACACAGATCCCAAACCCAGGTAGAACACAGTTTTGTATTGTGTGAATTACCTCACTGTCTTTCAGCCAACCCTTCCTCACAGGCCTGCTAAGTTATAAATTAAGAGAGGATCGTGTATGCTACCATGAGTTTATCGGAGGAAGGGCAGGATAGAAATGAAAATAATTAGAATTGTACCCCCGTTGTCCAGTGAGGCTTAAGAACTACTTGCCATATTTGCTGGTAGAAGGGCGGTATCGGCATAAAAGCCGCACCATTGAAAAATGGCTGACATTTTTAAAAATCACATCAGCATTGCATCGGTGTAAAGGTCACAGCTAAAGTACCTTTTGCGGGGGAGAGAGCAAGGGGCCAAAATGCCCCCACTTGGAGCACAAATGGTGCTCCGTGGGAAATGGAAAGGGGGAGAGAATCCAAACCCAAGGCCAGGAAGGCCTAACTGCACTGTCGCTGCTTCTCTTCTGCTGTCTCTATTCCTTCCAGGCCCTCTCGACCATGTGGAGCCTATTGTTGGTCAGAGGGTCCTGCTGAACTGCCACTGTACCTCCTTCCCTCACCCTTTAATTCTGGCATAAAGGCTGCATCAGCTTTAAAGGCCGCAGGCGCCTTAAAGTAACTTTTAAAAATGTATGCATTGTGGCCTTTCTACCCGAAAATATGGTAATTTTGGCTGGACTGTACTCAGTATTTTGACAGTAGTATGCAATACTTAGGTGAACAAAATTCAGTTCTCATGTTAGCAACTATCTGAAGCCATTGCCTTCTCAGTATCCTTACTGCTGCATTATCTTCTGATAAAACCCTGCTAATAACCGGAAACCTACACAGTATGATGATTCTCTGCTGAAATACTTTGCCAGATAGATCGCAAGAGAACATCACTTATGCCAAAACATCGCCACTCTATAGAATGTAGCAGATGCCCCTTATTTAACAGCACATCAGCTTCATAGCACTCCACAGACCAGGTAAGTCTTAGCTCATAAATTGTTCATGCTACACAACAGTTCCCAGCAGCATAATAAGGTAACACAAAAGGTAATACGTTTGTATAAGGTAATACAAACACCTCTCTATTTCTTACTGCAGTGGAAATTGGTTCTTCACCATACATTCAAATTTCACCCCAGTTTGAGGATAAATAGAGAAATAAATCACTGCCTTTTTCAGCATACTGTTTATGTGTAAACAATGTGACAACATGAAACAGATGCCCTTTTAGGTATGAAATTAAATGTCTTCAGTTGCTCTGCTGGATTTACGTTTCTTATTTTAGTATATTTGGCTTGCAAACTCCACAAGTCAGCATGGTGCTGTGAACCTGCCTCTTGATAACTTTGGGCTGGTCCACACATACTGCGCCTCATTTTATTTCCCACCAAGTCATTACTTAACACTTACACTTACAATTCAGATGTTTACATGGGCCAAAGATATTTTTCCCATGGAGAAGGAGCAGGTGAGCCTTCCTGCATTATGCTCAAGAATACATTGAGGTCATTCACACAATCAAAAACTCTGTTCTTCCTGGACATGGGAGCTGTGTGTGCTCCCATTTTTTGGTTGTGTGAAAGCGAGGTAGGAGGAAAACCTGGGTAGCTATTCCTCCTACCTTGCTTCCGCATAATCACTTCTACCCAGCTTTTCCTTTTCCTTTGCTTCCACACAACCAAAATTTGAGCGCACACACAGCTTCCAAACCCAAGTAGAACACAGGTTTTGATTGTGTGAATGACCTCCTCATATTACACGTAACCTGTTGATACCTGGAAGGGTCAAATTGTGCCCCCCTCCTTTTTTTGTGAGAAGAATTGGGCAATTCTTGCCTGCATGCATTCAGGCACCCACACTGAGTTGCCACATTACATTATGAATCTTATGGAAGTAGCATGCCTGCTCCTCCTCTATGAAAACATGGATCTCTGGCCCAGATTGGCATGCTTACTTGTCCTTGCAACTGAGTGTGAGAGAAGCACACACTGAAAATCATTGCATTTGAGATGATGGGAGGTAATATGACAGTTCAGTCTGTGATGTTCGGTCTGTGCTGGCTCATTCACACATGCATGCAAGACATTCCTTGGTGCTGCAGTGATCAAGTAATAAACATGCTTGTTTCAACTGCCCATTAAAGCTAGTCAGCTCATCAGATTACCATGAATAGTCTAGTTGGCATTTTCTTTTTATATGACACTTGAGCACAGGGTGGCCACTTTAAATGGCTTTGACTGCCAGCTTCTGACACATGGCGATCCAGTCATCTGCAGCTACTTGTAGAACAGGGCTGCTTGGTATTCCATTGCTGCACAGACCACAGAGAGGTGCATTATGGTAGCATGCAAACCACCTAACTCTGAGCATGGGGGGTCCCGGATGACTGTAACTCTGGGCATTGAGCTGGCATACGCAGCAATGTCAAGCAGCTACCAGACGCCTGGAAGCTGTGTAGATTGGTTATTAATCTACCTCTTATGGGAACAAGTCTCTTTTATTCTCACACTGGATGGCCGCCCCTGTTCCCCTGACTTGATCCATTTAGCTGGCAAATGTTATGCAGGCCCAGTCATTCTTTTGCATACTATACCATAGAAGCCAATGTTCCTTTACCACACCTACAGGATAGACTTTGCCTAGGACATCTAGAATAATAATTAACAATGACATATATGCCCCAATTCATACGATCAATGGTTCATACAAACCAGTGATACCTTCCTCATGGTGGAGGAGCAAGGACATACGCTTCCCCACTGCCACATACTTCCAGACACAAGGCTTCACAATTGCATAGCTGTTGTGGCTTGGTTTGAATGAGTCGTTCTTGTAAAAACAACAACCTGGCAGTATTCATGTTACTCGTGGTATATGGTAGAAGGAAGGGGTGCACACCTGCTGAGTCACCATGGATAGAATATGGGTGGCCCATTGTAGATAGATAGATAGATAGATCCTTTATTAAGGCCATTGACCAGATGAACAATCATCATACAGTTTGTGGCAGAGAATAAGAGCCTACATCAAGGTAAGCATCTCTTTGCATGTTTTGCAAGCTATAAAGCAAAATGTAGCCACATTTAAGCCCATAGGTTGTATAAACTGCACCTGGACCAGAATATATTTGGAGTGAAGATGCAGTCAATTTAGGAATATATTTTCAAGACAGATAAGATGCATAGAAACTGCTTGTGGGTCATCAGCTCCAGGCTAGTGTGGTTGATTTTGAAAAAGAAAATGTGGTAAAGCTCAAGGCTAACTACCAGCCACTAAGAGGAACAGTATGACTGAATAGTGATAGCTGCTCTCCCCCTGCTAAATATAAGAGACATCCCTTTAAAAGGTGCGTCATTTATCCACTTAGCAGGGACTAGATGTGTGAAGAGTTACCTTAAGTGGCGCAGCAGGGAAATGCTTGACTAACAAGCAGAAGGTTGCCAGTTTGAATCCCTGCTGGTACTATATCGAGCAGCAGTGATATAGGAAGATGTTGAAAGGCATCATCTCATACTGCGTGGGAGGAGGCAATGGTAAACTCCTCCTACTAAAAGAAAACCACAGGGATCTGCAGGCACCAGGAGTTGAAATCTACTTGACGGCACACTTTACCTTTTAGATGTATGGAAGCTGGCTCCAGTCACTCAGCTGAGATCTAAGGCCACAAGAATAAATTTTTACATGGACAACACAATAAAATATATAGAGTTTAGCAATGGGTATAATCCAGGAAACCTACAGAGTTAACATGACCTAAATCTGAAAATGATCATCATTGCAACGTGACATTTGATTTAACAAAATGAATGTTAATATTTGCTGCTGCAAGTTGAGCAACCTTAAAGGTTACAAACTTGCATGTATCATTTAAAATAAATCCAATTACATTCCAATGTTCTGATTAAATGGAGCATTAGAAAGCTTGTCCAGCAAAGGAACAAGTAAATGTACCTTGGGAGGATTTACATTGGGGGAGGGGCAGAAAAGCAAATAATGTGAACTGTCCTCCATGACAGATAAGCCACAAATAGGTATTTGATCTTTCAGTGTTTGCCTTCAGAGACCATCGTTTGCATGGTCTGCAGGCATAATGCCATAAGTGCCTTTCTTAATATGCACGAAATGAAATAGTGTCACCTGGTGAGGGGAAAGTATGTGCTCTTCTCTTTACTACTTCCCATGTTCCAGGCCTCGTCCTTTGGCCCTAAAAATAGCTTCCTTGGTCTGAGCCCTGCCCATACCCTTTAGTTGTACCCTCACCTCCAAATCTCTAATAACTGCAGTGCGGTGTGCACCATATAGGAATCCCTGTGATACATTACCCCATGTGATAAGCTAATATCAACACATTTGAAGGATGGGGCTCTAACTTAACTCTGTGTTAGCAAAATAATAACCCAGCTAACTGTCCTCCCCATACCACACACAAAAGAAGCGATGCTATGTGGCCTGACAGAATGTTTTAACATCTGGCTGTATATCTGTGATGGATACAACTTCACTAGAGATGTGACCTGTAATAGATCTGAGAAAATAGAAAATAAAAAATGTTTTGAAGGGGTGCATTTCTTTAAAATGACATTGGAGAGGGACTTGAGACACTTTATATCATCCAGTAGGTTGCCCATGAGACTAGCATGGCCACCTCTCAAACTGAGAAGGACCCAGAACAACAGTCCAAGTTGCCAGGCTGCTCGAGTGTTGATAAATGAAGATCTCTTCACAACTGGGCTGCATTCTGGGGCTATGTCATGTGACTGGCTCAGAACAGCCCCATGATCCTTCTTTTGAATAAACATTTCTGGAAGAACCCATAGAAAAAGCCCTGGAATTCAATTTTTTTTTTAAAAAGCTTAACATCCAAATCCTCCTGACACATCAAATCAGAACTGCTTCATCTGTGTACAGCACCTAATGTACCCTCTTCTATTTCCTGTCTCAAACATATGGGCTTGAGGGAGTTACAGGGTACTTCTATTGTTGGTCAACCTTTGATGGACTCGCTTGGAATTTCTTTGCAGGGCCAGTGTCTTCTGTTTTATCTGCGATCTCACTAGCTGGTGATGACAGACAGGTTCTGTTTATAGCAGTACAGCAAAGGTCAGGCAAGCATTTTCCAAATAGAGCAGGGTGTAAAACAGGGAGTCCAGAACCATCCTTAGAATAACTCTTCTGGTCTGCCTGGACTGGAAGTTAATTTAGCTCATAAAATCTTAGGAACAGGAAAACAGTTTTACTCTTTTAAAGGGGGGTCGTTTAGATAGGGCAGAGCAAAGCAGCATCCCCACCCCACAAATCACATATTATTTCAATCGGCAGGTAGATTATTCCTCAGGAACACCCATTCCTCTGGTTATGATGAGCAATTACAATCAAGTGCTCATGAAATGTACAGCTTTAGGGCAATGTAATGTTGAATATTTATTAATCTTGAATATATCCAGGACTGACCTTCGAATCTTTCTATGACTCTTGATCCCCCACCCCAACCCTGAAATGGTGCCCCTGTTCTTCAGAGTGTGGGGCCATTCACATGACCTACCCGGGGGGGTGGATGTGGGGAAGTCTTTGCAAATCTCCCCCCACTCCAGATGATCATGTGATCATGCTGTGCTTAGTGGGAGTGAAGAGCATGCTCCCACACGACCAGCACTGCTTCATGCAGTGTAGAGCATGGTGGATCACTTTGAGGCCGGGACGTGTTGTCTCAGCCTCTGGGTATTCCACAGTGCACTGTGTGCCGAGTGTGGTGCACTGGGGGATTCTCCTAGGGGACAGGTGCTCTAGGCCCCTGCCTCT
This sequence comes from Hemicordylus capensis, assembly GCF_027244095.1. Lineage (NCBI taxonomy): Eukaryota > Metazoa > Chordata > Lepidosauria > Squamata > Cordylidae > Hemicordylus > Hemicordylus capensis. The sequence continues at coordinate 220,242,342 of NC_069659.1, read as the reverse complement.
GTATCCATGTGAGCTGCAAGCAGCCTGCACGGACACATGATTCTGGAAGCCATGTTAAGGGTCACCCTTGACCTGGGCTAAGAGCTGGGCTTCGGATTGGGGTTTGGTGCCGTGGCACTGCCAGGGTCCGCATGGATCCAGGCAGCTCTCACAGGCAGCCAAGCCTAGGCTTAGCTGCCTAAGCCTGGGCTTGGCTGCCTGTGAGAACCATCAGGATCTATGCAGATCCCTGTGGTGCCGCAGCACCAAACCCAGGGCCGAAGCTTGGCCCTTAGCCCAGGTTAACCCAGCTGCCGGGATCGTGTGTCAGCACGGGTGTCTTGCAGTGTGTGCTGACACAGAAACAGGGGCCTAGAGCGTCCACCCCCCTGGAGAAATCCCCCAGTGCACCATGCGCAGTGCATTGTGGGATACCTGGAGGCCAGGACAGTGAGTCCCAGCCTCAGAGCAGTCTGTCCTGCTCTGCACTGCCCAGAACAGTGTGAATTGTGTGGGAGTGCGCTCCGTGCTTCCACCAAGCACAGCATGATAATCTGGGGGTGGGGGGAGGCAAGCCTTCCCCCCACTTGTGAATCCTTCCCCCCGCTTGCCCACCTACCCAGTTGACAATGACCCCAGAGAAAAGGTAAAAGATTAAGGTCATTCTGAAGAGGGTCTTGGCCATGTCCTCAAATCAAGATCTTGGTCTTTCCCAGTACAGAAAGCACACATAAAACATTAGAAACTCCTCAAGGCAAGGATGTGTCTCTTTTGTTTATATTGTATTATAATATTGCATTATAATATAATTTTGTTTATATTGCATTATAGTGTACATTGGTGGTGCTATGTTAATAAATTAATGGTGATGAAACATTGGAACAAGGCAGTTTATGCCAGATGTGACACAAAAAGCAGTATTCAGTGTTGAGATTGTTAGTATATTATTTGGGGTTTTTTTGTGTAATCCCTAGAGATTACCTAGGAGAGTACATCCTAGGATCTGGTTTATCTGTTTAGGCTGACTGCCAAATAGGACTAGGAGATATTAACCTTCACAAATCCTTCAGAGTCTCTCTCTCCCACCCTCACACATGGTAATGTTTATAAAATGGTTGTGTAGCCAGTTGTTTTTGAGAAGTCTCATTTTTTGGGATTCATTACCAATTTCAGCAGTGATTTGGAACAGTGGCCATCTGATATAACAGGCAGTCATGTCATCTTGGAAATTTGCCATATAATCTTAAAATCATCATAAGGCTGTAGAGCAGTAGTTCTTAATGTGGGGTTAGCCAGATGTTGCTGAACTACAGCTCCCAGCATACCCAGCCACAATTTATTGTGGCTAGGGATGCTGGGAGTTGTCATTTAGCAACATCTGGTGGACTCCACATTAAGAGCCACTGCTGGAGAGTATTTGTGACCTCCAGCTAGCTTAGGTCTTGACAAATTTCCATTGGATCTAGGAGGCAGCCCCAAAATTTGGGAGCCAGACAATGAACTTGATGGAATTACCAGACATAATGCCTGACATTGTGGAGGAGATTCCTGATTCCCCCTTTACAAGAAATATCCTTAGAACAAAAATATCATTTACAAGAAATATCCTTAGAACTGCCTGGATCAAATAATGATTTTATTAAGAACATAAAAAAGCCATGCTGGATCAGGCCCAAGGCCTATCTAGTCCAGCATCCTGTTTCACACAGTGGCCCACCAGATGTCTCTGGGAAGCTCACAGGCAAGAGCTGAGGGCATGCCCCCTCTCTATTATTAAATAACTCTACCTCTGAATATCCTGGTTAAGCACCGCAGTTAAATTTCTAGGTACCATGGCTCCCTGGCACTTGGGATTTGTCAAGCCCTGAGCTAATTGTCAGTCTTGCAGCACATGGTAAATTAATAATGCAGCTTAGATCATAGTGTACAATTTCCCCCTTAAGATTGCAGAGAAGAATAATTACCGGGTCCAATGGCAGTTCACAGCTAGTACTATTGAGATTATCATCTTTAATTTGGTGCCTTAGCTGAAGTCAGTATGGGTCCATTAAACCTTTTCTTTTTCCTCAATGAATTCTCTGAGATTGCTATGACTACTGGTTGGATATTGTAGAGAGTGGGCTTACTGTTGCTGGGAACCCAGAAATGGGTTGTCCTTTGTGTGCATAGGAAGGAATTTTCCCCACTAGCAGACTGGTGATGTTATCTTCCTCTATACTGGGTTGGGTTCACACAATCATGATGTTTTTGATTAAAGAATTAACCAGGATTGCTGAACCCTGCAGATTGTGGGAACCTAGAATTTTCTGGCAATCCTGGTTGTACCATTGCGATCAACCTGCATTTTCTAGTTAGCTAATTATCCTGGTTATATACAGGTTAACCACAGCTCAGTAAGGCAGCTTCCTATGTTTATCTGAACAATTAACCCAAAAAGCTTGATTTGCATGATTTATATAGGCTACACAATCCAGCTCTTTTTAGTACAGTAATTTTAGCTATGTGGAACCCTACCTATAAATTGGGTTAAATCATAGGATGGAGATGTGGGTTATTATGTGGAGGATTATTATTTTGTTGCAGAAGCTTCCTCTATAGTTCCAACTCGAATTATCTCTTTAGATATTTATATAACCATATGTCACTGTAGGATCTTATAACTAGCCTAGGTCCGTTCTGCCTTACACTCTTCCTGTGACTGTAATTGCATCTGAAAGCTGGCATCCATGACTGAAAGGCTAATGTACAGTGCATCTTGTTCCTTTCTGCATATCTCCTAATATGCACATAATATCTCATGAATAAATACATTTTTCCTTTATTTTCTTGGCTGCCAGTGACTGAGATCATGCACCAGATCAAATCACAAAGGCCACTGTTGCTAAATGCTGCACAGCAGAGATTGTGTGCTGTTTGTAATTAACTCAGTTCTGTCAAGAGCTAAAACCCCACAAACACATTAATTTAGAAATACACACTTTAAATTTCTGTGATTTCTAACAGCAGTGGAGATGTGGTTTTTAAAAGTGTGTCTTACATAGGAGAGGCCACTGGCAAATACAATTATGAGCAGCCTGAAACAAACAGGACAGAATTGCCAACAGCAAAGAATTTGATCACAATAATATAGATAAGCATACATGCGCTTTGTACAATCTGTCAACAGAAAAGTGTGTTTTTCTTATTTGTAATCCCAGTAAAATGACATCAGCCCTTGAATTTCATTGCATATTTTCCTTTGCATAGGATCTTGGGACTCCATCAGGACTTTGGCCCATTGAATTAATGAAGTAAACTGCCCCTAAATGCTCATATGATGAGCCCTTTCTCATGATTGTGTGAGAGGGTGGGCTGCGGGGAAAGCAGCAAAAGCTCTCCTTCCCCACAGATGATCCAACTGCCAGGTCTAGGGGTCCATGGCCAATGGGTCAGGGCGCTGCCAGGTCTAGGTGGGTCAGGGTGCATGGATCACATGCCCAGGCAGTCCGCTGCCTCCTCAGGAGGTGCGGGGGTTGGGATGCAGGGTCCTGGCCCCCCCCAAATCCCACAATGCACCACATGAGTGCATGGTACATTGTGGGAATCCCCCCTGCGACAGCCAGGAGCCTTTTCCTGTGTCAGCCCTGGCTGGGAGCAGCCGGCACTCTCACACAAGCAGTTAGCCCAGGTTAAGGGCACACTCACACCCTTAACCTCAGCTAGCTGGTGGGCTCTGTAGGTGGGGTTGCCACCACAACACCAGCAGGAGCCGTTTGGCTCCCTCCAGTTCTCACCGACAGCCAAGCCTGGGCTTAGCTGCCCTAGCTGCCCTGTCTTGGCTGCTTGTCAGAACAGCCTTGACATGTTTTAAAAGTAAGGGGTAAATCAGCCGTATGTAAAATCTGTGCAATGGAAATCAAGTTTTGATCTTATTTCATTGGGATTGCAGAATAGATGTATGCACACATTTTATAAATCAGTAAATAAAAATATCTTTTAAGTGTGCAGTACATGAATCAGTTACCTACTCACCTTCTAGCCTAGATCCTAAGCCCAATTTTCAGTCCCAAGAAGCACACTTGAACCCAAGTCTCCATGGTCCAAGTCCAACACTTTGATCATTCACTGGTTCTCAGCAGCCAAAGGGAGGGAGGGAGGGAGGAAAGGAGAGAGGGACCTTCCTCCTTGCTAGTGATTAAGTGTTCTTCATTTAAAAGGGTGAATACAAACAACTGTTTACCCTTGTTTGTATTCAACAAGGGTATGAATACGAATAATACCCTTTGTGTTGTATTCATACCCTTCTTCATGTTATTTATTTCGATTTATAACCTGTCCCTCCCTCTACTCTCCCTCTCTGTATGTGGATGTATGTAGCTAAATAGCCTTCTACCTTTAAAAGGCCTGACTAGATAAAAATATCGAACAGCTCTTTTGGAAAATGAAGTCTTGGTATGTTTCCAGGGCAAGAAAGTTCCAGAGCTGGATATAGCCAATGACAAAGCCTCTCTATGTGACCTTGCTGTTTGTAATCAGCATACTGAGGGGACTATTCAAACGTTCTGCTTCTGGCTGAATGAGATAGTGAAGAATTGTTACTCTTAAAGCTCAGAACACAATTTTTTTTAAAGTCTCAAAGAAATGGAACAATATGCCCAAAATGGCAAATGGGCATCTAGAAGAAAGTTGCCAGTGCCCCTTATTTTGTGGAGTGAGGTGTATTTTAAAGAGGGACTGATGCTGGTGTGGAAACTCTCCATATGCTCAAGGCCATCCACATGGTAAATGAATTTCAGACATTATGGGTTCTGCATCTATCACTATGTAGAATCATGTTCCATGGCCTTTATGCAGGAGGTAAACATTCCTTCTCCACAGGAAACCTGGGGATTGTAATATTGGTCAGGGGTGGGGTCAGGTGGGGGCTATGAATCTGTAACATAGAATTCTCACACTTCTCTTCACCAGATTTGAATTCCCGGGATTATTGAATAAGCTATGACAGTCTAAGTGGCATGAAACCAATTTAAATGGGTAGAATAGATATGGCATTAGTTTTGATATTTATACTTTTCTTTATTGGCTTTTGAGGGGAGGGAGCTGTGAAAGAGGAGGATCTGATTATCTGCTTATCAGCGTCCTGTAAGCACATGTCCTTCTCTTGCCTGGAGCTTTAGTACAAGTAGCATACTACCTTTTTATCAGTCTTTACATAAGGCAAACAGGGACTCCCTATCATTTCTGGATGGCAGCCAAAAGAAGCTGGCTTGATAGCCTGTTGCTTTTTCCCCCCTTCCCAGACTATCATGTTGCACATTCTTTCAGGGTCATGCATGATGGGTGGGGGGAAAGAAACAGGGACAAGGGCCCGGCTCAGGGATAGGCCTGCTATCTTATTGTCTGTGAGGCTTTGACTGTTAACCTTCCTCAATGCTCACACAGCAAATTAAGCAAAGCTCGAGGGCTGCTGTGCAATGGTGACAAGAATCGTAATAGCTTTCCCTGCAGCACAGGAGAAGTGAGATGATTGGAAGTTGTATTTCTAAAATATATTCCACATCCTTCCTTTTAACTATACTTTCGTATAGAGGGAGGGAGGGAGAGAGGGATTGCCTGTATTTTGGTTGGTTACAGATATGCGATGAAATTCTCTTTGCCACGTGGGCAGATGCTGCTGGTGAACAGTTTCCTAAGCAGCTGTATGCCCATCATAGTCAGAAGTCAAATTGTCTTTGCAAGAAGAAGGAAGGTCTCTTCTGGTCTCAATTTGCAAGAAGTCAAATTGTCTTGCAAGAAGAAGGAAGGTCACTTCTGGTGTGAAGGCCAGATCAGTCATGGATGAAAATGAGTCTTGTAGAATGTGTGAAAATGTTCATAGGCATTTAAAAGTTGTTTAATAGAGTGACTTCGTGAAGATCCTATACTTCCAAAGCTGATTAATTAGCCCATGTTGTTTTAAGTCTTGCCACAGAGCAAGAGGGAGTGACATGCCAGTGCTTACGGCTGCATATTCAGGCCAAAATGAGATTGGGACTTAAATCTGTACTTCTGTTCCCACTTGAAAAAAACAGATTCAGGGAGTCAGGTATATTGCATGTCTTTAGCTGCTGCTTCCTGCCACTCTGTGAGTGTCCCTTGGGGACACTGCCATCTTTTTGGTCACTACCATTTAAAATGAGCATATGCAGTGCATTTTCAAGGGTGACAGCCAGCAAGATGGGGACACTGAAGCTGACACAATTAGTTCCAAGGAGCAGAACAGAGGCACTCTTACTCCTGGACTTCGGGGCTGAAGTCAGGGGCCTCCACAACCCCTGGGACCCCCAAATGCTCTTTAGTCCATTCTGGGTGGTGTGGTCACCACACTGCACCGCCGGCCCACACTGTGCCAAGTGGCCGAGTATGATTGTGACCTGCGCTGGGTGATTTAGAGACAGAGGGGGCAGTGGGAAAGAAATATGTGGGATGGGAATATGTTGTTGCACAGGGACGCACCTAGATGATTTTGGCACCCAGACCAGCCCTTCCGTGAGCCCCCCCCCACCAGGCAGGAGGCCCCCCCCACCAGCACAAGGCCCCCCCAACCTACTTTTGGGGGGCCTCCTGCTGTGGCTAACCTATGTGCCATTTAAAAAAACCACACACACACACACACACACACAAAACGCCACCGTGCAGCCAGAGGGAGTGGTGAGCCGAGTCATTGACCTTCTCCTCCTCCCGCCCCGGCGGTGGTGGCAGCAATGGGGGGAGTGATCGCTGGACACATCCTCTTTGCCCAGTGGCTGCTGTGAACTGTGAGGCGCGCCTATGCAGTTCAGAAAAAGATTGTCACAAGGCTTGCAATGAACTTTTTATGAACTGCGCAGGCGCGCCTCGCAGTTCACAGCAACCACTGGGCAGAGAGGACACACCCAGCAGTTGCTCACCCCATCACCACCACTGCGGGGGGGAGAGTGACTACTCGGCTCTCACATCCTCCCCCCCCGCAACTACCCCTCACCCGTGCTGTGGCTTTGGGTTTTTTTTAAAAAATGGTGTGCAGGTTAGCCATGGCATGGCAGGCAGGTGCCAGGTGGCTGTAGGAGGCCCCCTGGCCAAATGACACCTCCCCAGCCATTGGAGGCCACAGACCAGGGCCCCAAGGTCTGGGGGTCAGAGCACTCTGTTGTTGCATGTTGAAATGTTTCTGCTCACACATATTTGCATAAATGTACCTGTTTTATATTCTTACATTTTTGTGAGTTCAGTTGCTGTTTTTGCCCTCAAGAACCCATGTGTTAAAAATACTGTATGTTATGCTCTCTCTCTCTCTCTCTGTGTGTGTGTAGGGGGATGATGCTTGTGTGGGGGGCGGGCTCCAAAGACCTTTAAGTCCAGGCTTCAAAATTATCTAGGTTGCCAAGGAGCACCATTGCCAAGGAGCACCATGGAGATGGCAAGGCCTCAGGGCTGTCTAATCACAGACCTAGGGAACAGGTCTGTGATTAGAAGGCTTTGGCATGTGAGTGACCACAGGCCATTTCCCTAGCCCAGTCCCCAGGTCCTTGGATCCTGAACTGGAGCCCAAACCTTGCTTTCCACATCAAGCAGGGGTTTCTGGCAAAGAATACATTTGCAAAAACAAACTCAGAAGGTGCAAGCAAGCCTGGTAGATTCTTTGCAAAGGCAATCCAAAACAGTTTTTTTAAAAAATCCCAAGCTGTCCTTGGCAAATTTATTCCCAGTAGAACCTAATCCATACCCTGCTTCAGCAAGGAGGGTGTGTGTAAGCTTACAGTTCTTTTGGGACCTGTAACTCTAGAAATATCTGCAACTGAGTCATCATGGGTGTGTAAGCAAGTTATTAATACACCTCCATTTGATATGTGTGTCTCCCGGGAGTCTCCCCTGTCACTCCTGTTCAAAGCTGTCATTCTAAATTCACATTATTAATTAGTTCATTTTCACTCTTAAGGGATGTTGAGAAAAACACAGCACACTAGGCGAAGGGTTAACATATACAATATTCAGAGGACAACAACAACAGATCAAGTTCTCATTACAAAAAGTTATGACAAGTTTCCCCTACAAGCCTGATTAATCAGAATCAATCAGGCTCCCTTTGTTGGGTGTGTGTAAAAAGGGGAGAAAGGTGAGAAAAGGAGAGTTAGGCTCAGCCTTGTTATTGTCCCTATGGTCAGAAGAAGCAGCTAGATAGTGGGGAAAGAGTTTGTCCACACCAGGTATTAATTGTTGTTAGCCACCCAGTGACATTAGTTTGGGCGGGGTATGAATTTAATAAATTAAATAAGTAAGTAAAACAGACATAACATTTAAAGAGAAGTCACTGCAGATGCCTTATCACACCATGGGTCTGTCTTCACAGTTTATTACATTTATATCCTGCCTTCTGTCATAGAACTCAGGGTAGCATAAATGGGATTCCCAGGGAGTCGTCCTTCTATCTAGACACTGCCCAGACCTAAATCTGCTCAGCTTCAGTAGGTCTACTGAATTGTACCAGGATATAGTCTGTGTAGCCCTCTGACAATGTCCTGGGGCAATTTATACTGTGGACATATACCCTATCCAGTTGAACACAAGTCAGACTTGTTTTCCACTGCATCAAGGGAAATGCCTACTCTCCCCCCCCCCGCATGGCACCATACATAGAGTTGCCTGTTTATACATTAATCCTTTGTTTTACTCTGTTTTAAAAGAATCATTCTTATAATAGTTGCTGCTGGTTTCTGCTACAAACTTGCAGAATCAATTTTTTTTCAGAGATCAGCTCTGGAGAGGAAAAACTACATTTGTATTGAATGTGGCGAGGGTGCTTCTAACCAGCTGCACTGGTCAATAAATGTTACATTTATCTTCATCTCAGTTCAGCAAAAAAAAATTGCATTAATCAGAAGGCAAATTAAAGGATTCAAAAAAAGGTCATGTGAGACCTTAAAGATTTACACATGTATTGTGACATGAGCTTTCATTGTATCATTAGCTATGGATGTCTTCCACTTGCATTTGACGAGATGCCTACAAAAACTCATGCCACAATAAATGTGCTAGTCCATAAAGTGCCACACAATTTGTTGTTTTGCCGCAGCAGACTGACAACGCTATTCTTCTAGAATTTTCCACTCAGGTGGCAAAAGAAGGAACAGTGTTATACCCAAGGCCATTTCTCATATCACACAGAGGCAAATTAAGTCTGTCACTGGATGCATTATTCAGATGTATGAATGAGGAGCCATGATCTTTGAGCTTCTGCATTTCTTTCTCCCCCTCCCTCTCCTTCCTCCTCTTGCCCACCATCATGACTTAACTCATTTTCAGATTTTTCACAAACTATAGCTTGATTTTATGTCCAAATGTAGAATACTGTGGTTTGCCCACAAACTAGGGTCACAAACTAGGATCCTAGCTGTGATGGTTATGGCATATCTTTCCCAAATAAGATACAACTAGGTTTTACTTGTCCTCTCCAAGTCCTGCTATGCTGCCTCATCATGGCAAGAGGGTGTGTTCCTGGGAGGGATGAGCGAAGTACACTGGGAGGTCTACTCCCAGTAGGCTCACCCAAAGTGTGAAGGTCATCCGAGCTCCTCAGCTAAAGCAAGCAGACACCTATATTGGGCAGCAATGATATAGCAGTGCTGGAGGCAGATGGTCACTTCAGTGACAACGACAAAGGCATCATTTCATACTATGTGGGAAAAGGCAATGGTAAACCACTCCTGTATTTTACCAAGAAAGCCACATGGATAGAAAAACAGAATGATTGCTGATGTAGTGCCGGATGATGGGCCCCTCCGGTGAGATGGTACTCAACATGCTACTGAGGAAGAGCTGAGGATTTCTCAGAGTACCGATGGTGTTTATGATGCGGTTAGACTAAAGCCTTTTGGACGTCTAGCAGCAGATGTTGCGGTGCGGGAAAAGAAAATCCGAAGCTGCAAAGACAGAATTATAATGGGAACGTGGAACGTAAGAAGCATGAATATGGGAAAGCTCGACACAATGAAAGATGAAATGAATCAACTACAGATTGACATCTTGGGCATCAATGAATTAAAATAAACTGGAATGGGACACTTTCAGTCAGAAAATAATACCGTTTACTTCTTAGGACACAAAAAACAAAGAAGGAATGGTGTTGCTTTCATATTCAGGAAGGATATAGCAATGGCAGTACTTGGATACAATGTGGTCAGTGACTGACTAATATCAGTTAGATTCCATGGACAATCTATTAACATGACAGGTTTTCAAGACTATGTGCCAATGACTGATACAGAAGAAGAGGAAGTTGATGAGTTTTATGCTCAAGGCCAGTCTGAAATTGACAGAACATGCAAGCAAGATGTGCTGGTGGTGGTTGGAGACTGGAATGCCAAAGCTGGAATTGGTAAGGAGGAAAACACAGTCAGCCTGTGTGGCCTAGGAAACAGAAATGAAGCAGGAGAACGACTTATTAGTTTCTGCCAAGCCAATGATCTCGTCATTGCTAACACCTTCAAACAACCAAAATGGCATCTATACACATGAACATCACCAGATGGACTACATAGAAATTAGATTTATGACATTATTGGTGCAAGGAAATGGAAGCGCACAGTTGTAACAGCAATGACATCGCCGGGTGCCGATTGTGTAACAAATCATGAAGTGCTCATGTGCAAATCCTGAGTCAAGCTAAAGCAGAAAAACAAAGCTACCCAGCTTCCACTATATGATCTTGAAAATCTACCCACCATTTTCAAGGATAACATCAAGAACCACTTTGTAGTTCTGAACCTCATTGATAGGGAACCAGAGGAACTGTGGAATGAAATCAAAGAAGTTGTTAAGGACAAATGTGAAAAGAGACTGCCAAAGATAAAGAAACGGAAGAAAGCAAAATGGATGTCAGAACAGATGGTGGAAATTGCCAAGAAGAGGTGAGAAGCCAAAGTCAAGAAAGATAAAGACCTCAGGTAGGAACTTAATAGAGAATTTCAGAAAGCTGTTAGAAGAGACAAGGAGCAGTACTACAATGACATCTATAAAGACCTTGAGGATGGAAATAGACACGGAAAAAGAAGGAAAGTTTTCTAAAAGATCTCTGAACTCAGAAGGAAGTTCCAGCCTTGAATTGGTATGTTAAGGGATGCCAAAGGACAGATACTAACTGATTCAGAGAAGATCAAACAGAGATGGAAGGAGTATACTGGAAATCTGTACAGCAGGGACATCAACATCCAAGATACTCTAGAAGATATTCCCTACTTGTTCCCTATAGTACAGGAAGATAAAGTTAGATCAGCACTCCGGTCATTACCAAGTCAGAAGGCCACAGGAATTGATGGAATAGCTACAGAAATATGGCAGGCAACAGAAGAAGAATCAGTCAAGGCTCTAACCAAACTATGCCAGCAAATTTGGAAAATGACACAGTGGCCAACAGATTGAAAGAGGTCACATACCCATACCAAAGAAAGGAGACTTAACAGATTGTGCAAACCATTGCACAATATCCTTAATTTCACACACTAGCAAAATAATGCTCAGGATCATCCAGTGTGGATTAGAGCCCTATGTGGAAAGGGAAATGCTGGCTGTTCAAGCTGGTTTCAGAAAAGGCCAAGGAACAAGAGACATCACTGCTGATGCATACTGGATAAGCCAAAGAATACCAAAAATAAGTCAATATGTGCTTTATTGACTACAGAAAAGCCTTCAGTTGCCTCGACCATGTCAAGTTGTGGAATATCCTTAGGAAATGGGTGTCCCAGAATATTTCATTGTTCTCATGAGATGAGAAACCTATACACAGGACAGGACTCCACAGTCCAAGTAGAACATGGTGAAACATACTTGTTCCAGATGAGCAAAGGAGTAAGACAAGGCTGTATACTTTCTCCTTATTTATTCAACTTATATGCTGTATATATACTGAATGAAGTTGGATTGGAAGAAGATGAGCGTGGCTTTAAAGTTAATAAAGTTAAATCAATAACCTGTGCTATGCTGATGACACCACTCTGATAGCTGAGAATGCAGATGATCTGCAAGCTCTTGTAATGAAAGTCAAGGAGCACAGTGAAAAAACTGGACTATGACTAAATGTAAAGAAGACTAAACTAATGACAATGGGTACAGGAACCAGCCTAAGAACTGATAATGAAGACATTGAAGAGGTAGATATCTTCTGCCTGATCAACCATCAGCAGTAAAGGATCCAGCAGTCAAGAAATACGCCATAGACTAGCACTTGATAGGGTTGCAATGAAGGCCTTGGAAAGGATATTTAGATGCCATGATGTGTCTATACCTACAAAGATTAGAATCGTTCAGACAATGGTTTTTCCGTGACACTCTATGAATGCGAAAGCTGGACTTTGGAGAAGCAAGATAGAAAAAGTATTGACGCTTTTGAACTTTGGTCCTGGAGAAGACTTCTGATGATACCATGGACAGCCAGGAAAACAAACAAATGGATTATAGAACAAATCAATCCAGAATTTTCACTCAAGGCACAAATGACCAGGCTCAGGCTATCATACTTTGGACACATTATGTGAAAATCCAGCTCCCTTGAGAAGTCCATAATGCTGGGAAAAGAAGGAAAGAGAAGAAGAGGACAACCAGCAGCAAGGTGGATGGACTCGATTATGACAAGAATGAATGCACCACGGAGAGACCTTAAAGGCCAAGCTGAAGACAGATCATCCTGGAGAGAATCTATCTATGTGGTCGCTAAGGGTCGACACTGACTTGATGAGACTTAATCAGTCAATCAAGAGTGTCAAGCAGATATGCACTCATGTGCATATTACTTTCTCCTCATGTGGAGAAAGTAATATCTGTCTCAGAATAAACTGTTTGAATGCTGTATCTCCCTGAAGCTTCCACTGAAAACCCGCAGTCCTTCTGGAGACCAATTGGGGTGCTTGGGAGCTACTGCATTCAAACAGGTTCTGTACAACCTAGATTAGATGCTACCTTGTTTGACCAAGCAGCAAGGTGGCTTGGACGACCAGCAGCAAGGTGGATGGACTTGATTACGACAGCAATGAATGCACCACTGGGAGACCTTAAAGGCCAAGTTGAAGACAGATCATCCTGGAGAGAATCTATCTATGTGGTTGCTAAGAGTCGGCACCGACTTGACGGCACTTAATCAGTCAGTCAGTCAGTCAGTCAGTCAGGTTTGTCAGATCAAAATGAACAGGTCTGTTTCAACAGCCATGGGAAATTGACTTTCTCATATCTGTGATCCCTCATCAAAGGTGTGTGATATACCTGTTGTTTCTTGTTTTGATTTCCTAACTGTAGCCTACATCATGGCTCCTATAGGGAACATGAGCATTAAAGGGGGTGTCATGTTCCCCACATGCCGGAGTTCCTAATGGTTGCTTCAAGGGGCATGATATGGCCTCAGAGTGTTTGTGCCCAATAGGGGAGGTTGCATGCCCTTCATCCCCTTCACTGGCTCACCGGTTCTGATTCCCTTTGGCCCAAGAGCCCCACATCAGCAGATGGCCCCTCATCATCAGCCTGTTTGCCTTTAAATAACCCTTGACAGCTCCCCCCCCCAGACTAGTGTTAACTCATGCAAGAGCCTCCCAGACGCCCATGCTCCTCCTCCTTCCTCCTGATGGGGCCGTTGCAGCCCAAATGAGTCTGGCCGAACTGCGGCTGCCCCACCCCTACCTTCAGTCAGGGCAAAAGGTGTGCGCTATTGGCTGGGCTTGACTGGCCACTGATGTAAGCACCTCCAGACTCTCTCCGCCCTGCCCCATTATATACTGATGGGGCTAATGAATAAATAGATTATTATTCTAGGATTGCTAACTTTTTTCCTAGCAGGGCTTTTATGCCACAAACAAGTATATACAAGCAGAATTTCAAAGGTGAAGCTTTCCCCAGCATGCCAGTGATGAGAAAAATGTTTCCATCATTTTCCATTGGTGGAAAAAGCTTCAGCAGTTGAGTGTCTGCTCATCACAGAATGTTTAAAGGTATAGGAGCCCATCCAGAATAAAGGTGGCAATTCAAGCCACCACCTGCCCTAGAATATAATCTCCACCTGACACTCCCGTACTAGCCCATTTCCCTGCTCTGAAGAATGGGGAAGCCCTTAGGGGGTTGGAATCTCTAAGGAGAGGTGGCTCCCGCCAGTTTTAGTTTTTAAAAAAAAAAATTGTATCTGGCTGCCTAATTCAGCACTAAGGAAAATTAGTTATTTAGCTTGCTTGTTTTATTATTGATGTGCCCTATTCCCATTAGGCTCAAGACGAATAATAATGTTTTAAAAAATTAATGCACCATTACATTATGAATGACCATAAGTATGGACCATAAAAAGTACTGTGTCATTAAAAACAAAGATCTAATGTAACCCTTTGTGGTTTTCTACCCATCATATCTGATATTCTGGGCTAGTTCACAAGCTTGCCTGGCCAATCAATCCAATTCCAGTGGTGGTGGAACAGGCATGTGTATTTTATTGCTGTATTTTTCTTCTAATTGGGAGCTGCCCTGAGAATATTTATATTGATGGTTAGTGAGTCCTGAAATGATTTTAAACTGGTTTTAATTTTATTTTAAGGAATTTATTTTATTTATTTATTATATTTGTACACCACCCCAAACTTCCATCTCTGGGCAGTTTATATCAACATAAAACAAATTAAAACAGGAATTAAAACCTTAAAACAATGTAAAACTACAAGTCTAGTTAAAAGCTTGGGTGAATAAATATGTATTCAGTGCCTTTTAAAATTTTGTCAGAGATGGGGAGGCTCTTATTTCAGCAGGGAGCACATTCCAGTGTCTTGGAGCGGCAACAGAGAAGGCCCGTCCCTGAGTAGCAATCAGATGAGGTGGTGGCAACTGCAGATGAAACTCTCCAGATGATGTCAATGGGCGATGGGGCTCATAGTGAAGAAAATATTAAATACCCTTATAGGTTATAACCAGCACCTTGTATTTTGCCCAGAAACTTATTGGTATCCAGTGTAGTACTTTTAATATAGGAGTAATATGGTCTCTTCGAGCTGGTCTGGAGACCAACCTGGCTGCCATATTCTGTACCAACTGCAGTTTGCAGACTATTTAAAACATAGAGTGCATTGCAGTAGTCAAGTCTGGAGGTTGCCAGCATATGAACTACTGTTCTGAGGTAATTTATCTCAAGAAATGGATGCAGCTGGCATATCAGCTAAAGCTGATAGAAAGCTCCTCTGTCTTTCTATCTCAACCTAAGACACCAGGGAGAAGTCTGGATTCAGAAGCACTCCCAGTCCCAGACTGCATACTGTACCTTCTGGGGAAGTGCAGCCCCATCCAGAACCGGCAGATCAAAATTGTCTCCTGAGTTACGACCCACACAATAAGTACTGAATCTTATTTGGATTCAGTCTCAGTTTGTTATCCCTCATCCAGCCCATCACTGTCTCCAGGCAGGCATTTGGGGAGGTTATGCCTTCTCCCGATGATCTTGACATGTAGACATAGATTTGGGTGTTGTCAACATACTGATAACATCATGCACCAAATATCTTGATTATCTCTCCCAGCGGTTTCATGTAGATGTTAAAGAGCTTTGAAGACAGTATGGAACCCTGAGGGACACCATATAAATGTTCATGTTTTGAAGAACAACAGTCTCCAAGTGACATCATCTGGAATCTGCCTGAGAGGTAGGAGCAGAACCACTGCAAAGCAGTGCCTCCCATTCCCAACCCTCTCAGGTGATCCAGAACGATACTATGATTGATAGTATTGAAAGCTGCCAAGAAATCCAAAAGGACCAACAGAGTCACACTTACTTTGTCAATTCCCCATTGGTGATCATCCATCAGACCTACTGTACCAAGGCAGTCTCCATCCCATAGCCTGCCTGAAAACTAGTTTGAAATAGGTCTAGATAATCAGTTTCCTCCAAGACTGCCTGGAGCTGGGAGGCAGCCACCCTCTCAATTACCTTGCCCGATCATGGAAGGTTGGAGACGGGCCTATAGTTGCTTAACAATGTTTCAAGCAGCTTATCCACACCATCAGGAGTCACAAACTGAAACTGATACAACCTAATCAGATAAGAGGAGTTGCTGGACACCTCTTCATTAGATTCTGCAATAATTATGGGATCTGAGTCTAAGTTGACCTAAATACGAGATATTTTATCCACAAAGAACTCATTTAAAACATCATAATGGGTAATTGATGGTTCTACATACTGATTCAAAGGAGGAGGGCATGTACTAGTCCTCTCTCAACCCTAAACAACTCCACTGCCTGTGAGCTTGTGGATGTAGTATTGACAGAAAGAATCACTGCTTTGCCACACATATTGCCTGAGCCTACGTTTTCAGATGTTCTCTATATTGTAATCTGTCGGATTTGAGTCAAGTCTCCACTTGCTCTCCAGTTGTCTACCCTGCCACTTCAGCTCCTCTAGTTCTTCTGTATACCAAGGGCCAATTCTGAAGGGAATCAGAGAGGACTCTTAGGAGCAATCATGTCTACTGCCCTGGTGAGTTTGTTGTTCCAGTTCTCCACCAGGGCATCAACAGAATCACTGGCAGGGCCAACACTAAATCCTCCCAAGTCTTCTTGTAATCTTAATGCAAACAATAACCTTCTCAGGTAGACCGTCCTAATAGGCCCCTCATCCCTTCGGAGGTGGGAAGTGACTGTGAGTCCAACGTTAACCAGATGGTGGTCAGTCTATAACAATGGGGAAATCACAGGAGTCCCCACCCATGGGAAACCACCCTGATCAGAGTAAAAGGCAAGCTCAAGTGTGTGTCCAGCAACATGTGCCAGTCCTGAGACCACTTGGGATAGGCCCATCGTTGTCATGGCTGCTATGAACAACTGAGCTGCCCCAGACAAATTGGTCTTGAAGTGAACATTGAAGTCCCCCACCACCATAAACCTGAGAGACTCCAACGGCAAACCTGAGACCAAGTCTGTGAGCTCAGTTAGGGAGTCAGTTGGGCCACAGGGTGCTTTGTACACCATCAAAAGTCCCAGTCTATCCCTGGTCTACAAACTTAAGTACACAAACTTATGCATGCATTCAATATGTTCTGACAGGGATCCTGGTAAGGGATGAGAGATATTTTTGTATAGACCACAGCCATTCCACCTCCCTGCCCATGTCCTCTCACCCGCTCCTCAACAGAGTACTCGGGAGGGAGAAGCTGTGGCCAGACTAGTATCTGAGATACATACCAGGTCGGCCCCTTCACCCATAATCAGATCATGGATGATTTCTGATTTATTCTGGACAGACCTGGCATTACAAAGGAGAAAGGTGAGGCTTTGTGGGTAGTTGGCACTGCTCCTCAGGGTCAAGGACAGCCGGAAGGGGAAACAGCTATTACATTTCTGATTTCTCTTCCCGTGGAATGGCCTGCTGACCTGCCAGTGTTGTTTGCAAATAACATTATTTTTCCTTTTTTATCTGCTTTTATATTTGTGAGCCGCCTAGAACTATCTGGGTGAGGCGGTTTAAAAATCTAAGAAAGAAAGAAAGAAAATTAAAAATAACACTAAATGTTAAATGAATGAATGAATGAATATGTGCTCCCCTGCCCCCTCAGACACAATGCAATATGGGATGTGGGTGCTCCATGCAGAAACCTGTGCAGGAGCCAAGTCCATACAATCATTTCTCCTTTTCTTTAACAAAGAAAAAAAGAGGGATAACTGCACAAAACGTGGAGGTGTCCATGTGGGTACACATATAATAGGTTATGTCTGTGATGACACAGAGTTCATCAGCCTGCTCCTCTGCTGAGGATTGCTCAGCAAGGTAGGCAAGTGAACCTGTCATTTGATCATGATATGATGTCACTAATTTCTACATGTGCATATGTTCAGTTTTGATATGCTGAGTTCTTGGGTGACTCCAATTAAAATGCACTTAGATAGCAGGACTAGGGTAGAACTTTCCCAGAGGCTTCCAAGCACCATTCAGAGTAGAGAGTTCTACACTAGATGGACCAATGGTCTACTCACTATAAGGCTGCTTCATATACAGCATGGTGGGCCAGGGTCCAACTAGCACCCACAGAATTCATTTTGGTTTTATTCTGTTTGATCCCAAGAAGAACTTGTGAGATGGGGAAAGGCATAATAGGGCTAGGACTGTCTTTGTATCCATCCCTTTCCTTCGCTTATGCTGATCCTGAGAAATAACAGACTTGTTTAAAGAGCCCCTGGGTGTGCGTCTCATTAAAAATATTCTGAAATGTAAAATGCTTTTATATGAAAAAGAAACATGATTATTGGAAACAGGCCAGCCGTTAATGGGCTTTCCCCTGAATTACAGCCTGGATAAAAATAGAACCTAACCATGTACAAAATGGGGCTGATTAATTGTAATACCTGTCAAGCTAAGGTTGCTTCCAGATGTCAGCTTTCTTCAGGTGTTGTAACATTATGGTGTGGGACTGGCATACTAATTCGGAATGCTGATCACTCCATTTTAGTGGAGGAAGGGAGGCAATCTGAATAGGGATGTGCAAATCGATTTAGATACAAATCAATTTGTACCCGAATCTAGCTGATTTGGGTGATTCGGAGACAAAACGAATTACCCATGTGGTCCATTGGCTAGATCCAGGTACAAATCAAATCACTGCTGATTCAATTCAAATCGATTCAGGATTCGGATCTGTCCTATTAATTTCCCGAGATTCCCAGCTTTTGTTTAAAAAAAAAAAAAGCTAAGCTCTAGCCCTTATAGAAGTGGAGTTATGGAGCAAAATGTGTGGTCACTATTTTTTAAGTGTTCGGATTCTTTGGTGTATAATAACTTTCACTCAATGAATCCTTATGAGGATTCATTACACACCTTCATTTCTTCTATTCATTTTGACTGTCTTTTAGACAGTGCCAATTGTCAACTGCCATGTGCCAACTACACCCCACTCCCACCCGCAAGGCAGTGAGGTACTACTCAGTTTAAGTTAAGTGCCTAATGGGTAGAGGCTACCACCCAAATTGCATAGGGACTGGGCAAAGGGCTGGTTTTGGGTGAATTGTTGAAGTTTTCCATAGGAAATCATGTAGGTTTCAGCGGCCCCATAACTGCACTTGGGGGGTGCTGGGGTGGCCCAGAGTGAGTGGTGGTGTAGTGAACAGAGGGTGCCAGCCACCCCCATGGGTTTCTAGCCCATGGGGTTCAGGGTTCTGTTGTTTCTGAGGTGTTCTGAGTGTAGATTCTCTGGTAGCAAATGAGATTTTCAATACAAACCATGAATCCACTCTCATTTGCTACCATAGAATCTACACTCAGACCACCTCAGAAACAACAGAACCCTGTACCCCATGGGTTAGCAACCCCATGGGAGTGTCTGGCACCCTATGTGCACTACACCACCACTCACTCTGGGCCACCCCAGTGCCCTCAAAGTGCGCTTATGGGGCTGCTGAAACCTCCATTATACCTTATAGGGGAAAACCTTAAAGATGAGTAAACTTCAACTATTCACCAAAAACCATCCCTTTGCCCAATCCCTCTGCAATTTGGGTGGTAGCCTCCACCCATTAGGCACTACTACCTCACCACACTCTTCCACCCCAGATCCCACTTTATGCCCCAAATCTTCCTCAAAGACACTAAACCTTCAACTATTCACCAAAAACTAGCCCTTTGCCCAATCCCTCTGCAATTAGAAAGCCAGCGTGGTGTAGTGGTTAGAGTGATGGACTAGGGCTGGGGAGACCAGAGTTCAAATCCCCATTCAGCCATAAAACTAGCTAGGTGACTCTGGGCCAGTCACTTCTCTCTCAGCCTAACCTACTTCACAGGGTTGTTGTGAAAGAGAAACTCAAGTATGTAGTACACCGCTCTGGGCTCCTTGGAGGAAGAGCGGGATATAAATGTAATAATAATAATAATTATTATTATTATAATTATAATTATTATAATTATAATTATTATTATTATTAGGGTGGTAGCCTCCACCCATTAGGCACTACTACCTCACCACACTCTTCCACCCCAGATCCCCCTTTATGCACCAAATCTGCCTCAAAGACACTAAACCTTCGACAATTCACCAAAAATCAGCCCTTTGTCCAATTCCTCTGCAATTTGGGTGGTAGCCTCCACCCATTAGGCACTTAACTTAAACTGAGTAGTACCTCACTGCCTTGTGGGTGGGAGTGGGGTGTAGTTGGCACATGGCAGTTGACAATTGACACTGTCTAAAAGACAGTCAAAATGAATAGAAGAAATGAAGGTGTGTAATGAATCCTCATAAGGATTCATTGAGTGAAAGTTATTATACACCAAAGAATCCGAACACTTAAAAAATAGTGACCACACATTTTGCTCCATAACTCCACTTCTATAAGGGCTAGAGCTTAGCTTTATTTTTTAGATGAAAGCTGGGAATCTGCGAAAATTAATAGGACAGATCCAAAACCCGAATCGATTTGATTCGGATCAGCCACGATTCGGATCCAAATCGAATCAGGGCTGTTTCGATTCGGTTACAAATCGAAACACAGAAAATCCAAATTACACACCCCTAAATCTGAATGCTTCTAGTCCACGTGGACTACCAGGATCAGGGCTGGGGGCTGTTGTTGCATCTACACGGCAATGGTATTTCAAAAACGTCCAACAAGAAGTACCTCTTTAATGATATACTTTCTGTTTCAGGGACTGTCTTTATGCTACCATCACTTCTAGCAAAGACATGCCCTTAGCAACACATAGCTTCAGCCTATTGTTCCCGATATATGTAGTGATATGTAGATATAGCAGAAAGGCACTGCAGCTACTAAAAGTACAATGAAATCAATTTGGCATGTCTGCTACTCCAACACAATGAAAAATTAATCATATTATAGAGTCTCTTTGGCATCTCTCAGAAGTTTCAGTTTTCCTCTTAAAAAGCTTTTGTGAGACATAATATTTGGAGATGATCATATCGCAGTCAGGGCAAAATGCAGTTTCATTTCCAGTGAAGGAACATTGGCTAATTACATTCAAGTGACCCTGAATTTAGCTCTAAACCCTAAATCCTCTCAGTTAAACACTGTAAAGCCTACCTAAGTGCTATCCAGTTCATACTGGCAAAATTCTTAGTTCTTTAATCAGTAAAGGTTCCAAGTACCCAATAAACAGATGATATTTGCCAGTCTTTGCTTTAGCCTCAACACAAAATCAGTTTCATTAATCTATTCTCCCTTCCACACTCTGCTGTGGTTCTCTTTCTTTAAAGATGTCTTTATTTTATGAAATCTAAAATGTCATTTTAATTTAGCAGGCCTATGATTGGGTTGCAGGAACACGAGTGAAACCCACTGAGTCACAGAAATTTAACTAAGGATTCATGGAAAGATATAGAATGGCATTACTGAATTTCTTCTGCCTGACTCTCAAGAGTGAATTTTAAATTTTTTTTATTAAATTATGTGATTTCTATTTTGCAGGCATGAGGAACCTCAAATTAACACAACTGTCTTGTGCTCAGTCTTCTGATTTGTTTGCCATTCTTGAATTATTCATCCCATAGCAGATGATAAAGGGAGACAGGGTGAACAATCAGACAGCTCTTTCTCTCCCTTTCAAACATGTTTTATCTGCTGAACAATAGCTTTCTTGCCTGCTGTTTTTGACTAGCTG
This sequence comes from Hemicordylus capensis, assembly GCF_027244095.1. Taxonomy (NCBI): domain Eukaryota; kingdom Metazoa; phylum Chordata; class Lepidosauria; order Squamata; family Cordylidae; genus Hemicordylus; species Hemicordylus capensis. The sequence continues at coordinate 220,220,762 of NC_069659.1, read as the reverse complement.
CCCCTGGATGTTGTTGTAACAAGATACAGGACTAACACAGGCAGGCATATGTAAAAGAGGCTTTTGGTTCAAAACACTGAGACCAAATTCTGCCTCAACAGTTCTTTTAATTTAATTAGGTAAACTGTGCTCATTGAGAGGTCCAGCTTAAATAGATATTGTTATTCAGGCTTGTTATATCTTATGACATAGATGGAATGCTGTATTGTATCTTCCTTTTACTCTTGGTCCATTGGACATGGGAAGATTTAATTAGCTACCGCGTGCTTGTATTTTATTCTTCTTCATCACAGTCGTATCCCACCCTTCCTCTAAGAAGCTCAGGGCAAGGAAGGAAGGGACAGAGACTTGGACCAAGGAGACATTTTGCTGCTTGAAATGAAGGACAACATGATGCCTCCTCCCCATATCAATGCAGAGTGTGTCTGAGCAGGACGAGGAAGGATGGTAGCAGTGGATGGTGGGTGGCACCTATGGTGGATGGAGCTCAGCACTTGCTGCCCCCTGTGCTGCTCCTGCACCTGCACCTGAGGCAACTGCCTTACCCTGCCTTATGGAAGGACTGCCCGTGCTGTCATCATTCTGAGCCATAGGCCATCGGGAGACTAGGCAGCTAGTAGGAAGCACTCGGGTTAATCTAGCAAATATACAAGCATTTCTAGCCCTACCAAGTCAGAATAATCCAGTGGGTTGTCTGAGGGTAGGTAGGCATAGATTAACTCTGGAGCTTGAAAGGAACTCTGTTAAATAGCCCACCACAAAGAGCACCAAAGAGAGCACAAATCTGGAAGTTCTTGGCTTTACAACTATTATTACCACTGGTTTTAGAATTAGTTAAACCCAGTTTCTGGTTTTAAGCTCCTCTTTAAGTGGTTGGCACAATGCTATGGGTATGTCCCTCTCTTTATGTTGTACAGGTATTGCATTTGCCTTCATCTGTTGTAAACCGCCTAGAGACGTGAGTTTTGAGTGGTATAAAAATATGTTAAATAAATAAATAATAAATACATTTTATGTTTGAAATGTATGGCAGTGCCAGGAGTGTCAGCAAAAACATATGAGAAGTCAGCAATCATATCAGCATATGGATGCTCCATCAACTTTAACACGGGTTCCATGCTATTTGGGTCTAACATGATCTGTAGATCTTTCTGATGATTCCGGCCCAATATTGAGACTCCTTTTTGTGTCACGTACACTTTATCTTCTGTAGTACGGCCTTTCTGTCCCAGGACAGCAGTGAAGTATCCATTTATGGCAATAGGAGAGCCTCCATATCTCCATGATGGATGTCTGAAGGCTGAAGGTGCAGATCTGATGTCATAAGGTGTTTCTTGTTAACAGATGGGGAATGATAGTGTATGGAGGACAAGAATCAGCCAGCATCTGCACTTCATGGCCATTAAGTTTAACTTGACCATGTGGAGAAGCAGGCTCTGGCCAGGTTCAAACATAGCATTGAACCACAGGTCCAATGGACCCATGGTTCTGCACCCAGTTCCCCAGCTTTCCTGTCCAGATTTGGGGAGTGGGGCCTCTCTGCAGTCAACATGGTGACTGCAGAGAGGCGTGGTGTCTGGATTTTGGAACATTTTGGGTGTCTGGATAAGGGATACTCGACCTGTAATATCATTAGTGAAAGAGATGTGCCCTCTACCTGCATCTTTCTGTAGACCATACTTTAAAGGTTTGTTTGTTTATTTATTTAGTCCTCTGTTGGCCAGAGATTTTATAACTGGAGGAAGAGAAGGGTAAGAGGTGGCATTGAAAATCAATGTGAATGAGCAAAAACATGCCTACGCATCATCAGTTATATTTGAAAATAAGCAAAATATCTTATACAGAGGAACAAGATGTTATAACATTTAAAAGGAAGTGCCAGTTACTTGTTAGTCATCCCAGTGCCTTTGCACTCATGGGTGTCCAAACCTGGGTCAGGCAAACTGGCAAGGCTGGAAGCAGAAGCTCTGAATAGGAGCTGTTAAATTAGCAGAAGGCTGGTGCCAGCTGAGGGTTTATGTAGCTGGTGAGAGCCCCCCCCTTTCAGATCCCTATTCCAGAGGAGGAGCCGAAGCTGACCTCCCCTCCTCCGAAGAAGACCCATGGGGAGGGAGGACCCAAGCCACCAAGTAAGCACTCTGCCTTTGGAGCTGGAGTTCTGCCCTGGTGCAATGGTACAGTGCTGCCTCTGGGGACTTGGTGGTGATGGAAGGAGGGGTTCCAAGGAAGTGGCAGGGGAGCACCAGGTCTGCAGTACTCTAAGACTCCTCTTAGGGGTGAACACCTCTGGCTGCTCCAACCCTGGGCGATCTGGAGGGCTGATTAGCAGGATCAGGGATCCAGACTGCGGTGAGATCCTCCTCTGATAGAGTCCCTTCCAGGTCAGTGTCTGGACAAACCCTGACAATTGGCCAGAATGCTAAAAGCTAGAAGTACAAGTTTACTTTGTACTAAGTAATTAGGTAGAATAATTACAGAGACAGAGAATGGGCCTAGAAGAAAGGTGAGCATGACCCAGACTTGCAAAGTTAAGAAGTCACATAAATGAGTTGAAATAGCTAGCTTATTGACTGGCCTCAGGGCAAGTGAGTAGGTGGTATTTTGCATACTCATTTTTCAGATCAACAGTTGCACAGAATTTAACAATTTTACGTTAAAATTCCACTGGGAAAACAAAACATAATTTGCAAAGAATATAAATATCGGATGTTTACAGTCATCAGCAATGAAAACAAATTATGCGAAAAAAGTATGTACTTCAAACATTTGTACAGTAGCTTTCTGAGGTTATTTTTTCTTCCTGTTTGCTGACTTTGGTTTTCCTCCATCGAAAATATGTATAAAGGTTACCTCAAAGTTGCAATTTGCTTTGAACAGAACACCTGCCTGTTAAACACTGCAATGGCCGCAGTATAAAACATGCATTTTGTGCTGTATTTTCTTCTATTAGCAAAAAATATCTATCACAGCTGTCTTTGAAAAGAAAAGATTAACTATAGTTTCAGAAATATTTACACTCTCCATTATTCAGGACAAAGGACACATATGAGGCAAATAGCATTCCGGATGGCTGACTGCAGGTTGAAAGTCACTTGTATTTTATCTTCCTCCAAGGTGTAAAATAAAGACGGATGAAAGATTCTGGAGCCAGACACTATTTTCCTCTTTGTCCCCCTCCCCTCCACCTTTTATTGAAGATGGCACTAACCACTGGAAAGTTATCCTATGCAAGCCCTGTTGAACTGAATGGGAACTGTGCAAGAGTTGTACTGGGATCGTGCACAGCACCAATCCATTTCAACAGGGCTTGTGTGGGAGAACAATAGAAGTTCTCAGTGGTTTGCGTCCAATACTTACATAGTATTTGTCTTACTATGTAAGACAAATACAGCTTTTACCACTGTTTGTGATTGCTGTGCAATCTGTGTTGTATGACATACAGTTAGGGTTGCCAATGCCACATGTCCAGGATTGGCTGGACAGCCCAGAAATAGAAGCCCTGTCCAGAATATAGGAAAAGTGCAATCCTGGATGTCCACGAATTTGAGCAGGAAGATTGGTTTAACTAATTTTACCAGTTCCTGGTGCTTCTCTCCAATCATTGTAGCTGTATGGCATCAGCTTCATATTATGAGGTTTTATTTATGTGAACCAGCAAGAGCCATCTGGGTGAGACGGTATATGCATCTGATTGAGAAAGAAAGAAAAAGAAAGAAAGAGGAAGGAAGGAAGGAAGGAAGGAAGGAAGGAAGGAATTCAGTCTCAGATGCTTAGATGCCTTTATCATATTCTTATCCTTTCTCTGTCATCAGTGTTAAACCCTGTCTCCTTGTTTCTGGATCATCTCTAGAGTTAGTGAGGGTGGTAGTGGGCCAGTGGGTCTACCTGTGAAATATATGGACACAGAGAGACAAAGAGACCCTTTTTCTCTTGTGGCAATTGTTGGGGTCTCAGAGAACAGTCTTGTGAGAGCCCCTCTTAGCCAACAGGAAGTATCTCCTTTGTGGAAAAGCAGGAAGAAATGCAAGGAGCAACAGGCCTTAAAACACAACTGTCCTTTATTATTATAATATGACAGATGAAGCTCTGCAGCAGAAGCTCCACCCCCAGCTATTGCTCCCAAAACTATGAGTTCCTAACCTTCACCCGTGCAAAGAAAGCTGCAGGGGAAAATGCACAAAACAGCCACCAGGTTACACTGTCCAGCACTCTTTCAAATCCCAGTCAGAAAAGTAGAGTTTTGACATTTGCACACAAACACCCGCTTTGACAGTCATGTCCAGGAATTCTCTCGAATGTGGCAATCCTACAGGCAATGGAATGGAGGTATCCTTATATTATCCCACAGCTTTTATGTTGACCATCTCCACTCCTCATCTCAAACCACCTTCAGTTCTCTGTCGTGTTACCAAATGCAAACATTCAGTACAGTACAAATCCAGTGTCAATAGTTAATTTAATGAGGGAAGCTAGAAATGCTTTCCCATGCCATGGATTTGGGTTCTTGAAAATGTAGTTTCTGGTTTTTAAGTTTAGACGTGTAAACATTCCCCCTGAAATTAGAAAAGGTAAACACTTTCAGGAATTATACATGAGATTATATGTCATATTCCAGGACCTGGACTTCACACACTTTCCAATCCCTTACTAATCCCAGATTCCGTTGTAGGACCCAACGTTCCCCTTCCTCATCTCCCACTGCACACCCATCTGCTCTTCCTTTCAATGAGTCCTGAGCCATTACAGCTTTGAGCCTGAAAGGTTGCTTATCCACACAACACCTTCCCCTTTCTGCCTTCAGCCTACTGCTACCTCTCTGCTTGTGCTAGCAAGGACCTAAGTGCCTGCAAGAAGAGTACTGGCACCCATGTTTCCTTTCTGAAATAAAAAGTACTGAGGTTTAAGCCTGGCTGGTGTTAATGTTCTTCATATATGCTCTGGAAGAGTGTTTCTCAACCACTGCACTGGTCCCTCAACTGGGGCTGGTTCTTGGATCATATAGTCAGCCAATCCACATCAGTTTAGGAAGGTAGTCATCTGGTCCCAGCATCAAAAAGTTTAGAAACACTGTTCTAGAACATCTGTTTGTGATTTTTTACACTGCCCTATGTAATTTGAGTAAGACACTTTGCCTAGGAGAAAACAAGGTATTTTGTTTACTGAATGAGGTTGCTTGTAGAAAATGCATTTTTATAAGACAACAGTGAAAAATGTATCTTATATTTACACTAAATTACAAATATATTTATTTAAAAAAAATAATTCCTGGAGCCTGCGTGTACATAACATAGAATATCAAGAAAACACTCTAATTGTCCAAATGAAAAAAGATAATAAAAGCAATCACATCAGCAGCAAGTCAGTGTCTGGAACATCAGGTCATGTTCAAAGTCAAAGCTATTTTAAATAGCTGAATATGAAAAGTGGCTTCAGGTCGATGGGTGTCACATTAAAAACTCTTCCTGTTGTCTTGAATGCTCTTATAAGATGTGACTTTACAGCTTCAATGTGCTGAATATATTAAAAATAGAACCTTCGTAACTACATGAAAATATGGAGAGCTTAAGTTATTTTCACTGTGCTATGTTGGACAGAACTGTCTGAATAGAACCAGTAAATTGAAATTATTCTAACTCAGTTGGCAGTGGTGGGGAAAGACACAAGATCCCCCATTTAACCTACTGGTGTACAAACGTGAAGTAGCATTATCAATTTTTTGCCCAGAATAGGAGGTGAGCATAGAGCTTTTTAAAAAAGTTTAAAAAGCAGGGCCATAGCACTAACAACCTTAAACAACAGGCAGTTTCAGAACCTACAAACAAACAAGATGTAGAGTATATCTCTCTTGGAAACACGGCCCAGCTGTGTTTCTGGAGGAGGTTTTTAAAAGTCTTTCTAATGGAACTGATAGAAAACAGAAGAAAAGAGAACCTCAGAGAAATGTACACCCTGCTGCTGGGATACAGATTATCATTTTAGCCACACATTCTATCTTGAAGCTGGACCACTCGACAGGATGATGCAGACCATCAGGTTCTGGGATTGTTTGGCTCTCTGATCAGAGCTAAATAATTTTTGTCACAAAATGCTCTGCTGATTTTTGTTTCAGATATCCACTGCATATTCTCGAAGCATTTGTTACATATTCACTGAATATTTCATATCTGCATTTGACCTCAAATGATACTTGGTTTCAGGATTTGAGATTTGAGAATTGATAGTTGACAGTATTTGAACACTGAGTTGCAGATTTGTTTACTATTTCCTGATGATAGCTGGCATGCAGCTGTATTTCATATTTGAAATATTTGAAATACAGGGTTTAGTATTTGCCTTGTTTGATAGGTGAAGAACAATGCTGTTTAGTATCTGAGAATATTTGACAGCTTCTGGGATTTGATGCCTGCCATTTTTGTGTCTTCCGTATATATTTTAATATGGAGAACTTTCAAACATCTGAACCCTCACTCACCTGGAGCCTGAAATGGTATAGCACAGCAAAAGCTATCCACATGACTTCTTGGTGCACTTGTCCAAAGGAATTCAGTATCTATTAACAGTACAAAAAGGGCCAGTTCAGGTGATACGTTCAATGCATGATTAGATGCTTCTACCCGTGTATCAGTGGTCATCCATACATTCTCTACCGTGGATTTAAATGCTAGATGTAATGTAGGATTTAAAATGTGGATAGGGATGTGCTAGAAAAGCGATTTGGCATCTGAATCACGGGCACATCTCTTTAAAAATGAGGGCTTGCACAGCCCCTTTAAAGCGGAGGAGAGCAGGTCTATACCTGCTCCTCCTCCAATTGTGCCATTGCTGTAATCCTGGTGCTCCCCCTAGCTATGCCTACGCACCAAGTCAGGTTGGGGGTGTTGACACAGAGAGGTTGCAAGAGGAGAAAGCCCAAGGTGCGGTAGGGGAAGCCAGACCGCCAGGCAGGCCCCTTCAGGCATAGGAGTCACCCTGGTCCCTTGCCTTCTCTTCCCTGCCTTCTAGTACTTACAGCTGCATTCTCCAGCAGAAACCTGGGGTTATGGGCTTGGAATAGGCAACTTTCCTATAAAAGGGTTCCCTCAGTTTGGAGTTCACTATATTGCTCATCATCTATCTATCTATCTATCTATCTATCTATCTAGCTGCCTGGGTCTCATTCACTCAGTGACGTGGAACTCCCAGAACAACACACAAAAGATAGAAACATCTATCTAGTTTTAGGTTCCACACCTTGCCCAGACTACCAAAACAACAACCCTCCAAAATCCAAAAAACACAAAACACCCACACCCCACAAAAATGCATTACTTTGCAAAAAAAATAATAATGAAGGAAACGCCCATTGAAAAGCATAGACAATGAAACCACATAGAGATAGGAAATGCTAGAGTCACAGAGAGATATAAGAGGTGTATATATATATAGAGAGAGGTGTATATATATATATATATATATATATATATATATATAGAGAGAGAGAGAGAGAGAGAGAGAGAGAGAGAGAGAGAGAGTGCATCTTGAGATCTCCAAACATGTCCATTTAATTTGTGTACTTCAAGATATCAGGCAGGTCAGTATGTCTTCATAGAAGACAAAGTAGCCAAAGCTTTCAGTTCTGCCTGGGGAAAGAATTGAATCTCAACAGTCAATCACTATGCATGACTCTATCTTTTTATGGACTCATCTCTTTGAGAAGGTGCTGCGTTTGAAGCAGGAAATACAACAAAGGAAGCCTGGGAACCATAGAGAGAGGGGGGGCGATAGGCCTGCATCTGTGAAAGGAAGGTACAGTTGAATTCTAAATAGTTGAGTGGAAGAATACACTCTGCGCACAGTGGTCTGTTCATCAGGATCTGTTTTCCAAGTGGGTATAAAAAACCTCAGATATACTACATGCACATTTAAAAGTATCATCTGAACTGGCCCAACATCAGATACAAAGAAGGCAGAAAGTCCCAAGATGCAGAACTGTGACACTTGACCTGTAGCAAGCGACAGTGCAGACGATCTCATAGTGTCAGCAGACACAGCCTCTTCACTCCAATCCTTGCATCTGGACAGGAACAAGATAGTCCCCAATGTTCCCTGACACTTCAGAGCTGGCTTTACCTTATCTGTCACAGTGTACTGGAACGCCGCTCACTTTTGATTACTGAGTGTTCCCTGTGCTGGTCCCAATTGCATGCTTTTGACTTTCTTGGAAGTAGATAGTGGAAGCCAATAAGCATCTAATTATAGCAGGTATACTTCAGCCTTTGAGATGAGGCAGTTTTTTTAAAATCATAGACCTTGGCTATAGCCTAAAGATCATACTCTTTTAGCATCTTAATACTTCTGAATAAATCTCCATGTTAACTTTTCCATCCAGTTTTATCTGTTCCTTGTATATTTTAGCTCTTATAACATTTGTCCAAATAGTGAACACCTCCCTTGGAAGCAGACTCTAATTTAAAATGCACTTTATTTATTACAAATATATCCTGCAGAATTTCACAATAGTTTGCATGGCACTCCCAAGCAAACTTCTTTCTGCTAGTCAGGCTGGGTTCTTGTTAACTTTGACAGAGACAAAATAGATACATTAAAAATAATACTACAAATAATTATCGCATTAATTTGGCATCAGGCCCATTCTTTGACCCCACAGTTCCTTTATGGAAACAAAGTTCTGAATCTTCTCACTTCTCAACAGTTTTCCATGATGGAAACAGTGCAATGTTGGGATTATTCTGCCCATAATGTAATGTTGTGCATTACATGTTGTGCCTGGTTTTTGCCTCACTGGCCTTCATCTTCCATCCTCTCTGCCCTGCGTCACTACAGAGCCTAATGTACAAAACTAGCTCATCCATCTGTAAACAGATACAGGTGATTAGGGGGAATGTGCAGTTGCTAGGCAACTGCAAGATCCTGACATGGATCTTTCAAGCTGACAGGAATAAGAATGAAATATTGTGACATTAGTGGAACAACCGGTGGTGACACCTGTGACAGGAGTTCCTTGTAACTGCTAGCTGGTACCTGTGGATAGGCTGGAAAAGAATAAGAATGCTATATTTGTTGACCAACCCTAGGATGCTCTTTACCACATCTAGGTCAATGGGATGGAAAGGAAAAAATTCCCCTGTCTAGGGCCAGCTTTGCTTATGTGTGCATGGGAAACTCTGGATAAGGTTGTCAACAAGTAGAATCTAGAATCTCATACTAGAATGGAGCAGGCAAGGTGTATTCCTCTCAAAGGGGTGGTACGAGACCATGCCCAGAATGAAGTACACTTTCTAAAGAGCTTCCATTCAAGTAGAATCTCCAGGGAAAATATACTTGTGTGAAAACTTAGTTTTTAGTTATTGGGGTTTTTTTGCTTTTTTTTTTTTTTAACCAACATTCATTTGACTTCATTTCTAAGGTTGCACAGTCTTGTCATAGTGCCTGTATCACTTCAGTTTCACCTGTGGAAGCATTTGTGTGGAATCACCCTCATGTGAACGTCACAGAACTCAGGAAAACAGAAAGGCGGCTAGGTTATACTTGACATATTTGGGGGCCCGGTTGATTAAATCTCACTGAGTGCTTGAGGTGGTGGTAGTGAAGGAGATGAGACTGATATGTTAAGTAGGAATTCCAAATTTAGGCTATCTTTTGGCTTTTTTCAGTAAGAGAGTCAGTGCTCAGCAATGAATCTTGGCTCTTGATAAGTACAAGCAGGTGTAAAGCAACAGGGAGTCAGCTTTCCTGAATTTAGATATGTCAGCAATTCAGAGCAGTTAACATTTTTATGACAAAATGGGCATCTATGTTTTACGATGGGGGGAATTTATAGTCTTATAGAGCTGAAGGCTGAGAATTTCTCTCTCTCTTTTTTCCCTTTTTCTTTTAAACAGCTTGTATTAGCTAAGTTCAGATCTTGGTTTCTGCTTGGCAGTCCCAAGTCCCTATTCTGTCAAGTTTCACAATTACCAGGCTGGCCAGCCTGTTATTGAGGAGACAGTGTGCTAGACAAATTCCAGTTTGACCAGAGCAAACATTTGGCCCCCATTCTATTTCTGTTCTGATTGCTTTAGTTGCTTTATCTATACACTGTAGAGATACTCTTGAAATAACAGACCGCAGCTATAGGTCAAAACTGGCATAGGGAATTAATTACCATCTGACTGGGTTTATTTTGACCCTTCTTTTAGTTTTAATTCCAGACTCAAAGTTTGATGATGTGAATAATATAATTCCATACATTTGTATCAGTTATCATGTTGTTGGAAGTCTATTCCTGGTTTTCAAGAAGGACTACATTTTGAACTGAGCAAGGACTGGATCCTTAGCCCACTGATTCCTGCAAGAGAGGCTTAGGCGAAGGTCTCTTGAACTGCCCTCGTCCATCCTATGCACAGCATCAGAGACTTGGGTAGAGTCTTTTCCTTTGGGAATTCTGTTGCTCACAAGCAAAATTTGCCTTGCCATGCCTTGCCCGTAGAAATGAGCAGTTCTGGTGCAAAAGAGAAGAACCTATGCAGTGCCTCTGTTGCTGTTCACAGGAATAAGGGTTAAAGAGCCCGTTTGCCTGTGTCTCAGCTTGGGAGAAAGTGGTTGAGGTGTGTGTGTGGGGGGGGGGGGTGCACATCAGGAGTTATGCTGGGAGCCAAGTGGGGAGTCTTTGGGGGCTAAACTTGACCTCTGAGCTTTGGCCTGTAACCTCTGCCTTATACTCTTCCCCTGTAGCAGAGCCACTAAACCATTGATCAAGGGAACTTAAACATACTTAACTGCACTACATTACACCCCCATGTGGTCAAGAGCTCCAACTTCATTCTCCTTGTCTGTCTAAGTCACCGCCAGTTGTTGGAAGCTAGTGATATATGTGGCAAGGAGCGGAGCCTTTGTGATTGTCCCAGACTGAGTGCAATCCACCTGCTAGTTATCCTGCACAAGTTCCATTGAGATGCACAAAAGCTGCACAAAAGCACGACCATCAGCAGGAGTTGGGGGAGGACCTGGGCCTCAACTCAAAGGTAGTGGCTCTCATGCTCCCAAGCACACTTTCTGCATCATAGAGAGGGTGGGGAAGAGAGACAGAAAGTAGTTCAGGTAAGTAACCTCAACAGGTTGCTAATGATCTCCAGTCACTCACTATGTGCTCGTATTGCATTGTTTGGAAATCAGTGATAATGACCATGCTGCTCTTGTTTACAGTCAGTTTTCTCAATATACAACAAAAGTGAGCCAAAAGTCCCTAATTATCCAGGGGCTCTTCAATTCATTTTTGGTGAGGAGAGCTGGTCTTGTGGTAGCAAGCATGACTTGTTTGTTTGTTTGTTTTTACATTTATATTCCGCTCTTCCTCTAAGGAGCCCAGAGCGGGATACATAGTTATGTTTCTCCTCACAACAACCCTGTGAGGTAGGTTAGACTTGTCCCTTAGCTAAGCAGGGTCCACTCTGGTTGCATATGAATGGGAGATTTGATGTGTGAGCACTGTAAGATATTCCCCCTCAGGGGATGGAGCTGCTCTGGGAAGTGCAGAAAGTTCCCAGTTCCCTCCCTGGCATCTCCAAGATAGGGCTGAGAGAGATTCCTGCCTGCAACCTTGAAGAAGCTACTGCCAGTCTGTGTAGACAATACTGAGCTAAATGGACCTATGGTCTGACTCAGTATATAACAGTTTCCTATGGTCCTATGAGGTGTTGTTGGGTCCCCAGATGTAGTTGGACTTCAGCTCCCATAATCCCCAGCCCCAGTGGCCTTTGGTTGGGGATTATGGGAGTTGAAGTTCAGTAACATCTGGGGACCCAACGTTGAAAATCTCTGCTTTAGGCTCTGTTGTAACCCTTTAAACAGAATACTTGCCTGTGAAATCAAGGCATTTGGGACTGAATGCAAACCCTGTGCCAAGAAGCTAGAGAGAGTTTATGTCTATGTGTGAAGAGTTCATGCAACATACAGATGGTGCATAGACATTAGCCCTGCAAGTGTTTACAGAATATTACAGGACTAGAAACAGGTTAGAGGTCCCCCCGCTACCTGTCACTCACCCTTCTGGCCCTGCCCTTCATTCTTACTGGAGCATTCATCTGAACTCTGTAAGTGTGATTGTGCCCATTTCCATGATTGGGAAACTGGATTTTTGTGTTGTCTCATTGCAGAATAATTCATTTTATATCTAGTTATGCTTCATTCCAAAAAGCACCACTATCGGCAGAAATTTAGGTGAATGAGGTCAAGAAACAGATTTTCAGTCTAGTATATGCAGATTTCTCTAAATCATGTTGGACAGAGGAAAACATCCATTGCACTCCTCAGATACATTTTGAATTTTTGTCGGCTGTAAGGGATGGCCATACAAGTATGATGATCAGTTCAGTACATGTAAGCATATATGAAGTAAATGGATAGTGCTTTGTTGTAACAGTCTCTCTCTCTCTCTCTCTCTCTCTCTCTCTCTCTCTCTCTCTCTCTCTCTCTCTCTCTCTCTCTCTCTCTCTCCTTTTTTCCTCTACAGATTACGCCTGGCAGCAAAGCAGCTCAGTCCCAGATGAACCAGGGGGACATGGTGGTAGCCATTGATGGGGTCAATACAGATGGAATGACTCACTTAGAAGCCCAGAATAAAATAAAATCAGCGAGTTACAACCTGGCTCTTACTCTTCAGAAGTATGATAAGATACATTACTATCACGTTACTATGCATTTTATGCTTTTTTGTGGGAAGGTTATGGAAAGGCACCATTTTAGATATTTTGCACAGTATCTTGCAATGCAGAAATGGGATTATGGAATAGCTTGTTTTGAACTTTCACCACTGTGTGTTTAGGGGCTTGGTTTCAATTCAGGTTCAAGACAGTTGAAATATTTTAGGTTCGGGTTCAGTTCTAAATCACTGAAAGAAATTCTCTGAGGCATTTTTTAAGTTCAAGTTCGGATTCAGTTCAGATCCCTGGATTTGAAGATACACATTTATTTTGTCCCATTGTCACCTCAACAGGTTGTACAGGCAGCACAGATAATCAAAACAATACAAAAGCCTGTACAGCCTGTTTATCAGAGCTGAGTTGTGTAACCCCTCTTTCAGTTTTGTGTGTGTGTGTGTGTGTGTGTGTGTCTGTGCGCGCGCACGTGCAGTGGTGGTGGGGACTCTATAACCTATTTCCAGTTTAAGAGTATGAATGGCAGGCACACAAATAATATCATCTCCTAACACATACAACTTATTTGTATTTAATGGAGAAATGTTTTTGCAGGCCTGTGCTGCTGACATATATACACAATTTTAAAGGGGGGGGGGCCTGTATGAGTTTCTCTCCCTCTTTTCTCTGATTCACCTTTCATACAAGGAGAACTGATCAGTATGTTGCTGAGTGTATGTGGAAGCAAATGCTAAAAAGCCGGGGTTTATCTGACTGATCCAGCATTATCCTTTCCTAGCAGCAGATGCAGAGGTGACTGTGTACCATTTGTTACCTTATTTTCAGGCCACAAGAAACTCTTGCAGCTTCAAGAAGCCAAAGAGATCTAGGTTTTTTCAAGGAAAAATCCTCCTCTAACCATTAAAGGGCATTTTCAAAGATGTAGATAAACCACAGCCTTATCTGAAGCTTACTGCCAAAAGGTTTGTGTGTAGGATGGGGTGTCCCAATAGTTTTACCAGTGCTATGTCACCAAACCTCATGAGATTTTATGATGCTGTCACAAGCAGTTGAACCAGCTACATACAAATATTTATGATCAAAAGGGCTGATGGCCAGTACACAAACCATGATTTTTCAAGGAACTTAAAATGTCCTGATGCAATTTAAGCAGCTGCATGGAAAACTCAGATTTGTCTTTCTGTCAGATGTGTCAGATGGCCCCTTACTTGTATGCAGAATAAGTTCCTCAGAGACTTCAAGGTGTTACGCCTTTCTTTTCTTCCAGATAAGTGAACAACTGCCAATCTCTTCTATGGAGAAGAGTAATGTTCTGTATATGGAGAAACTGTCTGTTTTGAGTCCAGAGATGCAGTGTATTAGCAAAAGATACTGCTAGATCTTACAATGTCAGAAGAACATGCACAACTGTTCATGTGTGTCTGTTTCAGTTTACTGTGGTGCAGCTAAGGTTGAATAGTCAGGTTTTAGAAACTTCTAGAAGTTCCTTTTAAACCTCAGTAAATCCTCATTTAGGGGTTTGCCTAATTTAGGCCTATTCAATCTGTGACTTATCAAACCAAACATAATTTATCAGTCACATGTTATGGCACACCAGGTTCTTGACATCTGTTTTTGTACTGTCAGAACAGGCATCAAAAAGAGGGAGTTTTATTAACTGCTTATGAACCACCAGACGTGGCATTTGGCTTGGAGGGTCACAAGTTGTACAAGTTTGGATTGAACAAGTCAGTGAATGTTGGTTGGATGCCATGGCTTTGTTTCAGCACTATAGGTCCAACACCTAACAGCATCTGGGTTTTTCTCTCTTATTGTTGTCTGGAATGCAGAGAAAGATGAGATCCACCTTTATGTAATGTAAAACCTAGACATCTGCACTCCAGTGAGAAATGCTTTTCCTGAGTCGTGCCTGGCTCCCAATGGCGATGACATTTCCTTTTATTGATTTTGACTCTGACAGTTTCATGAGCATTATTTATAATATGGCGGTTCATATTGAGTTTGGTATTTCTCACTTTTATTGCTGCTCTTATGGCCTGCTCCTACGAATTGCTGTAGTGGCAGCTAAGTAGATCCACTACTTTTTTTTCAACAAGGATGTAGCCAGGCTTAAGTTATTTTATGTTCCATCACAGCTATGCATATTTTTAAGAGTGAGATGTTGAAAGGCTTCTTGTTGGTTTTTATATGACTAATCAAAGTTGTCCAACTTTAACTGACCAAACAAAACCGAACTGTAGAATTCAAACACTGTATAGTTTACATCAGGGATTCCCAACCGTGGGTTGCCAAATGTTGTTGGACTATAACTCCCATCATCCCCAGCTCTAGGGGATTAGGGGAGTTGTAGTCCAACAGCATCTACTGCCCCAAGGTTGGGAACTCTTGGTCTACATCAGGCATCCCCAAACTGCGGCCCTCCAGATGTTGATGAACTACAACTCCCAGCATCCCTAGACACAATTTTTTGTGGCTGGGTATGCTGGAAGTTGTAGTTCAGCAGCATCTGGAGGGCCGCAGTTTGGGGATGCCTGGTTTACATGGTAAAGTTGACCTAAGCCCCAACTTTTAGGAAGACAGCAACAGGATTCCTCATATACTACAAAGGCTTCTTTTTGACATGCTAGTAATTGCAGCTCTTTATTAAGTATGCGCAACACCGATTCAATTTGAATCACCAATTTAAAGGCAAAATACCCCAGTAAGGTCCATGCCCTAAAGATGGTGCTCAGGACCCAATAAATGTGTTTTTTAAAATCAGATTTGCGCCCCTTTGTGGTTTTAATTGGTGTTACCAGCTTGTGTTATAGTCTTTTGGTACTGCTCTTAAGGTGATATTACTTTGTACTTCTTATTTGTATGTTTTAGATCATATTTTCTGGAAACCGCTTTGAGACCACTAGGTGAGAAAGAAAGATACAAATCTGTACAGAATAAAGAGGCTCTGAGACTGCAGTGCCTGCGCAGGAGTGCACAGAGGGTTCACTTTCTGCCTGCCCCTGCAGTTAATGTCAGAGCGCTGCCTGAGTGCCTTCACCAGTCTTTTCATTCTGTGCATTTAGCAGTGCCCTGGCAGAGGCTGGCATGAGGCCACCTTGGTACAGCCCTGGTGAGTGAGGACATTAATGCTTGTCTTTCTTCAAGCTTTGGAGGATAAGTGGAAATCTGCTTGGAGGCTGCTGTGAATGGGTAGCTGCTTGGATGATGGAGCAGGGCAAATGTGAGGGAAGTTTGATGCTTGTGGCTCAGATCCTACCACTGCTGCATACTCAGTTAGTGGTTGCAGGCAAATTTCTTGTCTCCATCTAACCCAGCACTCTCTGTTTCTAATGGTGACAAGCCAAGCTTACAAACAGGCTTGAGAGAAACAGCTCTTCCCAGTGGTTTGTTGTCACCAGCATCTGGTGTTCAGAGGTATACACTATCTTTCTTAACATGGAGGTTCAAGTCAGCTGTCAGCACATGGGGTGCTTCAGTGGACAGGGCTGGGGTAGAACAGGTAGTTGGAGCTTTAAGGGGTGAATCTGAGAAAATGTATGGTGTGCATGGCTTGTTAAGATGTGGGCTTTCTCGCCACTTCTTGGAGAGAAGAATATTCAAACAAAGCAATCTTCAACTTACAGTCTGCAGTTGCATAGTCCAGTGGGTGCTGCACACCATTACCCAATTCTGCTCATTGTTTCTGCTTGACTCTCAGTTGCCTCTTTCACCAAACACTAATCTTCAAACAATTCATCCGATGAAAACTATCCATTTTAACTATCCATGTTGTCTGCTGTGTTAGTTACTTTGGCAGCAGATTAACTTTACCTGCCCATAGATGATTTTGTTTTTCATTATTCAAGTAGTCTCATGTGCATTCATAAATAGCTACTATATTATACATCACTACCTCCAAGGTTTTCTTTCTTGAAGCCTCTCCACAACATCCATTGATAGGTTTCTGTATGATAAAAATATATGTTTTTTAAACTCTATATTCTGCAACATTTGCTGATCTCATACAGACTGGTATAAATAAAATTATTAAAACCTAGTAGATTCTAGCCTGGTAGATTCTAGTCTACTGAAACCTGGTAGATTTTTTTCAGGGAGGAAATGAGGTAAGGACAATGGATGTGCTCATAAGTGTAAGGAGGCAGACAGAAATCTTCCGAACATTATGCCAACAAACAACATGCCTAAGTTTTTTCACGTTTTTAGGTGAATGGGTTCATGTGTTTTGTAAGGCAGGGCTTAGCTGCAATATGTTGTTTCACACTCCTGACTTCCCCCAGAAATTTCAGGGGCAGGCTTTTGTAGAGTAATTTCTTTGTGATAAGAGAGTAGTGGAGATGTATTCTGCCTTTGTAATATCTGTTTCTTTACAAATAGGTGTGTAACCCTATGAGTGTAGCACCCTGTTGGAGCACAAGGACAGATGGGTGTGTGTGTTTTTGGGACCTTTGAAGTTATTGTAGTGCGGATTCTGAGGGAAGAGATGACTCGAGGAAGAGAAGGGAGAACTCCAGTGTTGTGAGAGGGGGAGAATTAATTTCCTCTATCCACTCTTTTGACCTATGTCCACCACCTTGGAGGGAAGCCTGAAAGTGGTGTTGCTTTTTGTATGCTTTGAAATCTCTGGAATATCCACTCACAGGACACTAGAGGGGTTGTTCAGCCTGGGCGCTTTCCAGATTAGACTCTGCAACGGGGTCATGTCAGATCTCGGAAGTGTGCTTCCACACTTCCTGTGTTGTGACACCACAGTCCCTACATGGACAGCAGGGTGCCGTTCACATTGCCAATGTCTTGTCTCGAATTTAATCGCTGCGATATAGAGCTAGGACCGTATATCTGGCATAAGGAAGTTGCTGGTTTTTTAGATTGTTAGTTGCTGCGAGACTGCTCCCCCTGCTGTTTATGTTTTCAATGCAACTTGTCCGAATGGAGGCATTTTGCTGCTGCTGAGCAGCTAGTCTGGAAAGCGCTCTGAAGGCTGAACGCTTTCTGGCCAATGTGTTGGAGGGAGAGCAATGACTTCATGGAATCCTATCTCCCAGGAGCTTGAGTTGGGAGAATCTGGCCTACAGCATTAAGAATGAGCCATCCTTGATTGTAGCCATCCTAGTTAACTACTCCGTGGTCCATGTTTTACATGCTACACTAGTAGCATTTGTAGAAATTGCATGTTCTACTTGTGTGATTTTTAATAAGCTTCCTAGAACGGGGGGTGGGGGGAGAGAATCCTAAACAGTCATACCCAAGGATAGCCTAGTATCTTAATGTTTTTACGTTTAACCTACCTTCAGGACTTTGACACAAATGAAATCAAATATCATAAATGTCAGCCTAGTTTTATTAGCAAAACTCAAGGACATTATTCAAAAGACAGAGCCCTTTCTCACAATTGGGAGAAAGGTCTCAAAAGGGGAGGGGGGAGGAAGCCTTGAAATGCTTACCTCTCCTTGCCGCCGCCGCTGCTCCCAGCAGCATGGAGGTTTGGGGGTCAGGAGGCCCCCGAACAGGGGTGTAGCTATAATTGAGCAGATGGGTTCAAAGAACCCAGGGACCCCAGGTCCTGAGGGGCCCCCAACTCCACCCCTCCCTATTTTCTTCATTATCTTCCTCACTCTGAGAGGCCACCAGGGAGAGGGGAGAACACAGGCCCCCTCTCCCCTAGCTACACGCCTGTGCCTGGAATCCCCATAATACACCACACAAGTATGCAGTGCATTATGGAGATTCCTTCTTTGCCAGCCAGGAAACTGCTGGAATGTGGTTGCCGCACGGAGCCATGCAGCCCCAACAAATAATTAGTTAGCTCTGTGTGGCAACCCTTGTGCCCTTAACCTTGACTAAGTGGTACACTCCCTAAGTGGGTTCGTCACCACACTGCTTCTGGGAACTGCACAGCGCCCAGAAGTTTACACACGCAGCAAAGATTGGGCTTACGCAGCCAGGTCCACTCTTTGCTGTGTGTGTGAACAGCCTCAATATGTATTTCTGAAGGAGGAGATAACAAGTGATAATGACCTTTTGACCCATTCCCAGTCTCCCATGCAAGGCAGGGTAGCTGGGCAACAGTGTGAGCAAGGATAACATAAGTCAGAGGGGCAAGTACTAGCTCACTAAGGCAGGGGTTCCCAACCTGTGGTACTCCAGGTGTTGCTGAACTACAACTCTCATCATCCCCAGCGGGAATGATGGGAGTTGTAGTTCAGCAACACCTGGAGTAACACAGGTTGGGAACCCCTGTGCTAAGGCACTGTCCAGGAAGTAACTAAAGCTAGGAGCAGGTCCATAGAACTGTTGCACCAGCAGTTTCTAGGTAGCAACTGAAACGTCATGTACAGTATATAGCCTTGCTGTTTGTCTCTCCCTTCTTGGTGTACTAGAGGAGAGCTGGTCTAGGAGAGGAGAGCTGGTCTTGTGGTAGCAAGCATGACTTGTCCCCATAGCTAAGCAGGGTCTGCCCTGGTTGCATCTGAAGGGGAGACTTGATGTGTGAGCACTGCAAGATATTCCCTTCAGGGGATGAAGCCGCTCTGGGAAGAGCAGAAGGTTTCAAGTTCCCTCCCTGGCTTCTCCAAGGTAGGGCTGAGAGAGATTCCTGCCTGCAACCTTGGAGAAGCCGCTGCCAGTCTGTGAAGATAATACTGAGCTAGATAGACCAATGGTCTGACTCAGTATATGGCAGCTTCCTATGTTCCTATGAGGAACCCAGATTCTGACTGTATTTAAAATAAGGATACCTCTTCCTGAATAGGACTCTGGAATTATGCCTCATGTTGCCAAGTACCTGCTGCACCATCAGGTCTGAACTTCAGTATGGACTCATTCCCAGCTTCATTCATGAGGCCCAAGTAGTGGAGGTCAAGAGCTGTGGGTGAGTCCTCTTGGGACATGGTAGGTACCCTGATTCTGCAGGTTTCCCAGGAGCTTTTTCAGACAGCAGGTACCGCGAATTTACTACGAGGCTTTACTGTGAGTTCCAGGCATAACGGATACTCTGACACAAAAAGAGGATTATTTTTTACCCTGGGCATAAATTGGGCTAGGTTCCAAAACAGAGGGGGAAAGTGTGTGAAATGCTCTCTGAAATATTGTGCAGACTTCAGGGTAAATCTGGCAGATATGGGAATGCACACCCACCCTCCCAAAGTAAAGTTGCAGTAAATTCACCACCTGAAAAGGCTCCAGATGAGGGGTATTGTGCAGTTTCCCTCAGAACCTGCCTCCCTTGGGCCACACAGTGGGATTCCCCTCTGCTAAGATGGTCTCATTTGATTCCAGCTTTGGTAGCTGATGGTTCCTGACACCTTTCAGTGATATGAGGCCAAGCCAAATCAAAACAAAGCAAGGAAATATTGTAGACACGTAGAACAGTGTAGACATGTCTGTAGTCAAACTGCCAAACTACTAAAAGCATAAAACTGAGTCCATCATTGTGGGGTAGTCTGTTGCAATGGTAATATTACTGGTTATTCTGTAGTAATAACACACAGAGTATGGTGTTCTAAAGGAGAGTTCAGTCTGATTCCAAATGGAGAGTTAAACGGATGCTTAAATTATTCCACTTGAAACTGGTAGGTCTTAAAAATGCTTTGCTTTGGCTAGATGGTGCCCATATTTTGCCATTTTTATCAGGAGCTTTCCCCATGGAGATATAAACGTGGGAAAATGCTGAGATGGATGTGCTTATTTGCCTTAGATGTACAGTGTAATTCTATTATTGTATTGCATGTGGGGGGGCACTCTGTTTTAAGTGTACCTCATAGACTGTGTCCTTGTTAGCTTCAGTGAAGAGCCAGGAGACCATCAATCAATGCCATGTCTTTAAAGGGCAAAGAAGTATTTATTACCCAGCAGAACCTGCTTGGGTATTAGAAATGTTTGCAGAATGCACATCACTCTGCCTTTGTCCCACTCCCAAAATACCAACCTAGATGATATAATGTAAAAACAACCCTTCACATTTGTCTGGGGTATATATTGCCTGGGTGAGTTGTTGAAGATAATCTCCTTCTGCAACATTACTTTGCACTCATTGTGTAAAGGTCACAGCAAGCATTAACAGTACTTCTGTCCAAGTTGATGGCTTGACGCGGATTGAATCAAGATAGCATGATTCTGCTTTTTTTTAAAAAAGAAAAAGAGTTATTACCATTTGTGTCTGTCACAAGAAGCGCTCTTGCTCTTGATTAGTGTTGATTAGCTTAGAGAACTGACCAAATAAGCAGCCAATTGTGCATGCATAGGCCTAAATGAGCATGTAAAGGCGGGAATTGAGATATATAAAGTGAAAAGAGGACCTTCAGTGAGGCAGCCATAAATGCTGTGGTTTGCAAGACCGTTTCCCCTCTCTGTGCCTGCATAGGTTGCTATCTTTGTGTAGGAGATCTTATTTTGTGAGCTCTTTTAAAGACAGTTGGATTGTTCCCTTGTGTTATAATTTCTTGATGCCAGTGGTCTTACTGTTTTCTGTTGGTTTGAAAGGAGAATTATCTTTGGTGCTTAATACATGAGTAAGTATATTTGGGTGAGTATATTTGATCTGCTCTCTTTTGTATCCACAGATGTGATTCTGTGGTTTTTTTGTTTTTGTTTTCAGAAATAATGGATCAGGCAACCAGGTGGCATTACAGGGTATTGTATGCTATTTGACTAGCATGATGGACTGCTTTCAGTAGTATGAAAGAACCCACTGCCACAGAGATTGAGATTTCACATTCAGAAGCCAAAATGTGTCTGTAGAGCAGTTCCCACTCATTTGGAAAAGGGCCCACCAAACGAGTAGAAACCCACACGTACTCCAACAGTTGTGCTGCCAATGAAAGAGCTATAAAAATCCCTATTTATTCCATCCCCGGGATAAGTGTTTGTGTATGAAATAATGAGAATTGTGAGATTGTAAATGTCTGGATTAAAAGGTCTGCTCCATTTTTAATATCTAATACATTTGCTAAGCTCAAATGTTAACATATATTATCATCACTATATTGTTTTGATCAGCAAAGGAACCGGTTTTTCCAAGGAGGCCTGTTTTGATTTAATAGCTTAGCTCTTGTGTGTAGGAAACTGCAAGGTAACAGATAAGGACTTGTCAGAGCTGAGCTATGGGCAGCAGTCAGGAGCCGGGAATCTATGTTGCTCAGGCAAAGTCCCGGCCCAAAGAGGAAGCCTGGAGGAAGGCAGCCTGGAAACTCTTATTGCCTGTACTCCCAATGCTCCAGACCACTTGAGGGTTCCTGCTTTTAGCCCCATGGGCCCCATGGGCCCCTGACCGAACTGAAAGTGACTGGGAAGTAGTTTATCCTTTATGCTATGAACCTACCACACAAAGGAGTACATTCAGCACATCTGTGCAATGATCTTGCTATCTCAGTAGTAGCCAACCATTTCAGCAAGTGCACAGACCAAGCCCAAAGCTTGAGGAACTGCCACTCTGGTGCATATGGAGGCCCTATCTCTGCTGCTAGTGCCGTTTTGTTCAGGTCTCCTGAGCTGGTGAGCAGGTATTCGTGCAACGAGGGAAAAGCAGACAGGACAGCAGGCCCAGCTCATGCCACAGGCCCATAAGCATTCCTGCTTCTGCCCTAGAGTGCTACAAATCCTAGCTGCTTGGACCACTTCTGCCACCTGAGCCACAGATTTCCCACCCATGTCCTTCCTGATGAGCTTTATTCTCCTCTGAATTTATATAAGTAACTCACTGAAAGCTGAGGTGATATTTATTTTGCATCAGGCAGGAAACCCTTCATGAGAAATGCAGGAAGTAAAGTAGAGCACCAGAAGGAATTCCCATCAGGCATGGTCATTACTGAATAGACAATTTGACCTGACCTTGGGATAATGCAATGGTATCATGATTAGGAATGAAATGCTGCATTATTTAGATGAAAATGCAGCTTTGTGCACAAAACAGGATGCAACACTATATTAAATAACATTGATTTTTTTTCTTTTTGAAAGGATAGGAGAGGATCAGATGCCAACCAGAGGGTGTGATGCTTACATAAGTATATACACAAAGATTAAACATTTGATCATTTGGGTAAACAAGAATGAAAACTACCAACTTGTTCCCATTTTAATTCATCCCCATACATTAGACGCCCATGGGCCTGTCTGTGTGAGCTTCTTGGCACCCCGACTGCCTGCTGGTTTAGCACTTGATGGGGATAAGCCCCCGTCCTCCGCCGCATCTCACTCTGCCTCCCTGCCTGCCTACACCCTCCCCCACATTGTTAATGGTGGAGTTAAAAAAAAAAGGTTTCGTACAATAGGAAGGAGGGAGTATGTGGATTTGTTAGCAAAAGATGTTATAGATACTAAAGACATGCCAGATTAAATTTATAATATTCCCTTGTGTGGTAGAAAGGCACATGATAGAATCCTATTTCTGAAGTACAGCAGGTCTAGGCTGGTCAGCGTTTGGATGGGTGACTGCCTGACAATCGTGTGTATACTGCCCTGAGTTCCAAGGATGGAGGAAAAGCGGGATATACTTCTAATAAATTTTACTTGATCCTAGTATGGTATTATTTGGTTTCCTTGATGATATTGTTGAAAGAACAGAGAGAGAGTTCATCTTTAGTTGCTACAAAAATAAGTATTGAATGGTACTAGAAGAGGAGAGATACTGTATTCCATACATATAAAATTGGTATTTCAGAGTCTTGAACAGATGTACTAGTTGTGCTTAAACATTACCAGTCATAGTAATGTAAAGGAAGGGAAAGAAGAAGATGGATTTATTGCTGATTGGTCTTTCTTTGGAATTACAGGGAGCCTCCAAATTAGAAATGGGTTGTGTTCCCAATGTTTGTTTTTAGTTGGATGTTCATAACTTGGAACACATATAATTCCTATGTGGGATGACTTGTTTATATGTGTGGGTTGGCAATTGTAAGTTGGGGACTTCATTAATGTAATATGTTATGGAGCTTTGTTTGTAAGTAGGGGTCATTTGTAAATCAGGTGTTTGTAATTTTGGAAGTGCCTGTATACATGTGGTGATAATCTAGAACCACAGGTTTTGTTTTCCTGACTACATTTACTTGAGGAAGTCCGACTGAAATTAAGTTAGGCATGTGGCATACCTAATTTTTAAAAAAATCTTCCTTGAGTAAATGTAGTCAAGCTGTTAACCCATGATTTACAGCATAATCCTACATACGTCTACTTGGAAGTAAGCCCTATTTAGTGCAACGGGATTTATTTCCAGGAAAGTGTGTATAGAATTGCAGCCTTAGTGTATTGTGTGTGTATGATTTAAATGGTGAGAACATCAGTGCTGTAACATAACGCTGTAGATCTAAGAGGGTAGCAGGGATGGACAAAAGCCTTTGACGGTCCTGTGCTGAATCATATTTGGGGACCCACGTATCTCTGACTAAGAGTGCTCCTAGATCTTACTGAAAACAGCACCTTCATGTTTAATTGTTCTCCCCCCATAATGTCTTGTGAAACTCACCAAGTGACTTGACATCACTGTGCAATGAATGCCCCTGCTTCCTTGCCTATGCTGCTGCTGCCTCTGTCAGTTCTCTTGGCCAAAACACTGATGTGTATATACAGTTAGGATAAAGACATCTAAGATGTATGGTCATGGTGAACCCATCTGGAAGCCATTTGTTTTCAGTCTGGACTCTAGTGGTCTGATCCAGAATTTTACTGTGCTGCTCACAGCACTGTGTAAATGCCCTCCGGGTCCATTCAGCTGATCTTCTTAGCCTAGTCCTGAATGAATGACAATTGAACTTCTTTAGTTGTTCCCAAACTCCATGATTGCCTTTTAGGATCAACCATCAACAGTAAAGGATCCAGCAGTCAAGAAATATGCCTCAGACTAGCACTTGGCAGGATTGCAATGAATACCTTGGAAAAGATATTTAGATGCCATGATGTGTCTATACCTACAAAGATTAGAATCGTTTGAGCAATAGTTTTTCCCATGATACTCTATGAATGTGAAAGCTGGACTTTGAAGAAGCAAGATAGAACATGTATTGACGCTTTTGAACTTTGGTCCTGGCGAAGACTTGTGAGGATACCATGGACAGCCAGGAAAACAAACAAATTGATCATCGAACAAATCAATCCAGAATTTGCACTCGAGGCACAAATGACCAAGCTCAGGCTATCATACTTTGGACACATTATGTGAAAATCCAGCTCCCTTGAGAAGTCCATAATGCTGGGGAAAGTTGAAGGAAAGAGAAGAAGAGGACAACCAGCAGCAAGGTGGATGGACTCGATTACAACAGCAATGAATGCACGGCACCACTGAGAGACCTTAAAGGCCAAGCTGAAGACAGATCATCCTGGAAAGAATCTATCTATGTGGTTGCTAAGGGTCGACACTGACTTGATGACACTTAATCAGTCAATCAAGAGTGTCAAGCAGATATGCACTCGTGCATATTACTTTCTCCTTATGTGGAGAAAGTAATATCTGTCTCAGAATAAACTGTTTGAATGCTGTATCTCCCTGAAGCTTCCACTGAAAACTCACAGTCCTTCTGGAGACCAGTTGGGGTGCTTGGCAGATACTGCATTCAAACAGGTTCTGTACAACCTAGATTAGATGCTACCTTGTTCCCCAATATGATAGGCAGAGCATGTGAGAAATTAAGGTTACTATTGGGTTGAGATTATTGGTCCTGGCATGCGTCCATTCTGTTTAGTAAATAGCAGCTGAAGAAGGGTCCCATAAATTGGGACTGTGACAAAAGAGAAAATAATATTGTGTGTGTCTAATTTTCTGTTAAAATAAATTTGCTAAAAATGTTTAGGAATGAAACACATTTTAGAAATCAAAAACGAGTCTGGGATTGATTGTCAAGGAGGGAAGAGGCCCTGCTCATTAGCAGAGAAACCCTTTTAGAATCTTTAGAGAGAAGATGCAGTTGGCAATTAGAGAGGCAGAGTTTTCAGCTGAAGTCTGGAGAGGGAGAGCGGGAGGGTAAGGTTTAGGATGGAAACGAAGAAGTCAGACAGGGCATTCTAGGAGAAACTGGAGGAGAGAAAGAAATAAGGCAGGGAAGAAATGGGTCAGTTAAGATTGTGAAGATTAGGATGATATAGAAGTCACCAAGCAGAACCATTAAAACAATAAGGAAGAGTTAGAAAAGAAGTACTCTAGCCCTGTGGTAACTTCATTGTTAGGCTGACAATAATTTTTTTAAAAAATTATGCTATCCTTAAGTAATCTTTATTTTTAAATAAATATAGTTATTTATTTGGTTTTTAACTGATAAGAAAACTACATACCAGCTTAAAAATTAAAGATGTCTCTGAGCAGTGGTGGTCAGGATTTAAACCATGGCAGGGCTATTATGTCACAGATATCATGGTGGGGGTAGGTGGCTCCCCACCCAGTCCCCTCATATTACCATCCAGATTGCGCACACACACCCTGTGACTGCTATTTGCCATGGAAAAAAGCTTCTGTTTTTAGTAACATTTGAACAGGCCCACATGATGGCTTCAAAAATTACACAGAAGAGAGTTTATAAAAGGTGATTAAACAAACAAACAAACTAGCCTGTATTTCCCAGTTTGGAATTCACAAGTTCCAAATGCGCATGGAGCTCACTCACACAGCTCTCCATGGCAAATAATGCAAGCACAAGTCACTCCTGCAACCCATAGAAGCCTTTGTGGAACATCTGAAGTAATTTTGGGAAGTCACTTAAGAAGCAAAATAATGTGAAAAGTTGTTCCCTGAAACTCACATATTTTAACGTAAATGTTCCCAGTGTTCATGCAATCAACATTGTTTTTGCTCATAGTGTAGCAATTCCTTGACTTAAAAAAAAAATCGTGAATGTATTTGTTTAAATTTTACCCATTCAATGAAATAATGAGCTTCAGGAAACCTGTGCCCTGAACTAAGAGAAAAGCCCTTGAGAGACCGTGGCCCCTACATAAATTATTACTTTATGTTTTCATTCTTTCTTGAGGGATTTCACCTCCATTACCCTTCCCTTCAGTTCTGTTGCATGTCTAATGCAGCAAATTTTCATGTTCAGTCAGTTGTAAATGGAATTGTTGCAGATATTCAAACATAGTTATCAGTAAAACCAGTATGTTTAACATTGTATCTTGTCACTTCTTAAAAAGCTAATGTCAAAAGATTGCTTCCACAGGAGTAACAATTTCAGTGAAAATGGCAACATTATCAGTGAGGTGTAAAACACATTATAACAACCTGTGAGATTTAAAGCAACTAAACCGGCAAAAGCAGAAGCACAAATGAATATTAATATGAATACCACCCTAATTATAGTCTTTTTTCTGTGTAATTTGGGCCAGATCCACACATGTAGTAGACTGTACTGTGGTACATCAAACTGCAGTGGCAAGCTATCATTTTTTAAAGTTCCCATAAGTGTAAGTGTGTGTGTGTGTGTGTGTGTGTGTGTGTGTGTGTGTGTGTGTGTGTGTGTGTTTTAAACTCCCTGCATGTAGAAAACTAGCACAGCTGGTAAGATAGCATTCAAAAACGTGATCCCCCTCACACATACCTGCTGTCTAAAGTGGTACAATAATTCCTAGGCACTCTGCAATTCTGCTGCATGTCTAAATGCAACTTGTAGGCCAGTTATCATTCATTGCTGTAATGCAGCTGCTTTTCTTTAAATAAGTTGTGGACAACTGAAATGGGCTGACGAGTACATTACAGAGCAATTTAACCTTTGATATATATCCTGACGCATGAGCTGTGCTGTGCTAGTGAGCATGGCTTCTGAATTTGCTACATTAGCACAGCACAACTTCTGGCTGTGTTGCAAGGAGCTTAGCTGCAGTCCCATCCACAGAGCAGCTTGTTGGGCCCAAGAATAGGATCAGGCTGTATGAAGCAGGATTCACCAGCTGCAGTGGTTCCCAACACTGAACTCTTTTGCCTAGCCTAAACCTGATGCCAGGCATGATAAAAGAAACCTTATATATGTGCAGCATCAGCACATTAGATCTGTGGCCCAAGTGTATATTGTGTTAGCATGCTCATGCTGCATACTTATGTGCTAGCAACCTGGTCTAATATGAATGCATGGGACCTCATAGGAATACTTTGCTCAGTAAGTTACTTGGAGGCCTCTGAAGACACTCCCCAAAAGATTCACAGCTAGGGGTGTTGACAGTGCAATGGAGGTGCACAGTGCAGTCCCCCACCAGCGCAGTGTTTGAATTAATATTATTTTATGTTTTATTTCATACTAGCTGGGCTGGGCGCAGAGCTCTCTGCCTCTAGTTCTCCCCCATTCAGCTTATGACTCCTGAGAATGTGGACAAGCTGCTGTGGGCTGTGCATCCTACCACCTGTTCTCTTGATCCTTGCCCACCTATATAGGCCCATCTCTAATCTCCTGTGGTTGGGCAAGGTGATTGAGAGGTGGCAGCCTCTCAGCTCCAGACAGTCTTGGAGGGAACTGATTATCTAGACCCATTTCAAACTGGCTTTCGGTGGGCTATAGCAGGGGCGTAACTACCATTAGGCAGGGGGAGGCAGTCGTCTCGGGGCCCCACTGCCTTGAGGGGCCCCCCAGAGACACCTCACATGACTCCCCATTGCCCCCTGCCCAGCCCCAAGACCCTTCAGCCACTTGCCCTGTTTGCCCTCTCTCCTGCTCGTCGTCCTGGTCGACAATCAAAGCAGCAGGCAAGCTGCTTTTCTCCCTGCCTCTCAGCTGATCGGCGGGTGGGCGGGGCTTCCAGGGAGGCCTCCGTGTAGGCCTCAGTAAAACCTGAACTCGAGTAGGCTGGCAAGCCCCAGGAAGAAGGCTGGCAGTCAGAGTGGCCACTACAGCTCTCTGCAGCAGACCCTCTTCCCAGGCCAGACAGCTCAGCCTTGGCCAGGTAGAATATGAATTCCTTTTTGTGGTTACACCCCACCCCCACCCCCTATAGAGGGAACTGCTTGCCATAGGGCTTTGATGGGGGGGGGGGGAGACTGAGAAGTCTCTGAATATTTAATTTAAAACTGATTGGAAAATTTGCTGGCTTAAAAAAAACCTCTAAAAAGTCCTATAAGTGGCTTGTTTCATAGCAGGAAATTACAAAAACTTCTGGAACAAATTTATTTATGTATTAATTAATTCATTCATTCATTCATAAATACACTTATGTTCAAGTTGTTTTGCAACCCAAGTCTGAGTGAGAACTGAGACATGAGTGAGAACTGTGACGCATGTGTTGTGCTTTTATATTTTTCCCCCTTAGGGTAAATCTGGCCAACATGTGAATGCAGCACCTCCATTCCAGAGGAGATGTGTGTTAAAGGGCTTTAAAAGCCTTTTGTGAAAAACCTTCTGGAATCAAACTTTACTGAATTTGTTCAGAATTCTGAGAAAACAAACATAGGCTCACCCTGCATGGTTGAAAGTCTCCTTTGCTAATCTGCAGCAAGGGGCCCATTTTAATAATTAGTGTTTCTAGTATGTTCTAGGCATTAAAAGTAGCACAAATATATAGTATTCAATGTATATCACTATATATTGTGAAGTGTGTGTGTGTGTGTATTCAGTGAAATGTATTTCTTGGCAGCATACTTATTTTGAAATATCAGACTTAAATCCTTGGAAGCCTGGGGTGTGTGGAGGCCCTGGACTTTGGGGGGGAGGGCATTTTAAAATCTCTTCTCAGGGCCCACTTCAACCTTGCTACACCCCTGAGTGCATTCGGCTCCGCTCTTAGAGCTCTTCTTCGAAAACGGAGCACAATGCACAGAGCTTCACCATTGAAAAGGGAGCTGCATCTGCTGTCCACAGAGCCACCACCGGGTATTACTTGCTGGCAGACTGGAAGTCGCTTAGATGAACTTCAAGCTCAAATCCTTGGTTTTGCAAATACACCATATGAAAAAGGAATTTTTGACTTGGAAATAGTTGTGCCTGAAAGGTATCCATTTGAGCCTCCAAAGATGCGCTTCCTGACTCCTTTTAAAAAAGGTTTTACTCCCATATAATTCTTCTCTTCTCATTTGCTCAATTTTGTACATCTGTTTTTTGTATGTTTAGAATGAGGACAGAAATGTGAGAATAAAAGTCCCCTGCTAACTGGGCAAAGAGGCACCTTTTTCTCTTTGTAAACCGCGCTGAGCCATTTTTGGAAGGGCGGTATAGAAATCAAATTTATTATTATTGTTGTTGTTGTTGTTGTTATTTTAAAAAAATTTCTCGGCGGGGGGGCCCATTTAAGAATCTTGTCTCAGGGCCCACTCCAACCTAGTTACGCCCCTGGGCTATAGGGTTGAAATTGCCTTGGTTGGCCTGATGGATGATCTCCAACTGGGTATTAACAGAAGGAATGTGACTCTTCTGATCCTTTTGGATCTCTCAGTGGCTTTCAGTACCATTAATCATGGTATCCTTCTGGGGCACCTGAGGGAGATGGGATTGAGTGTCACTGTTATATAGTGATTCCATTCCTACCTCTCTGATAGATTCCAGTTGGTGTCACTTGGAGATTGTTGCTCTGCAAAACAAGAATTAATATATGGAGTTGCACAAGGCCCCCAACTGTCTTCAATACTCTATTAACATCTACATGAATATGCTGGGAGAGAACATCAGGAGATTTGGTGCAAGGTGTTATCAATATGTCTATGACACCCAACTCTGTTTCTCCATATTATCAGGAAATAGCATAACTTCCTTTAATGTCTGCCTGGAAGTGGTAATGGGCTGGATGAGAGATAACAAACAGAAGCTGAATCCAAATAAGATGGAGGTACTGATTGTGGGGGGTCAAGACCCAAGAGATCTGCCTGTTCTGGATGTGATTACACTCCCCTCTCCAAAAAAAAAAAAAAATTAGTATGTCGCTTGGGAGTGTCCCTGAATCCAAAACTTACTTTGGTTTCTCAGGTTGAGGCAGTGGCCAGGAGCACTTTTTATCAGCCTTGACTAACATGTCAGCCATGCCCATTTCTGGAGGTAAATGACCTTAAAATAATGGTACATAAGTTGGTAATCTCCAGGCTTGACTACTGTAATGCACTCTATGTGGAGCTTCCTTTGTATGTACAGGTGAAACTCGGAAAATTAGAATATCGTGCAAAAGTCCATTAATTTCAGTAATGCAAATTAAAAGGTGAAACTGATATATGAGACAGACGCATTACATGCAAAGCGAGATAAGTCAAGCCTTAATTTGTTATAATTGTGATGATCACGGCGTACAGCTCATGAAAACCCCAAATCCACAATCTCAGAAAATTAGAATATTACATGGAACCAAGAAGACAAGGATTGAAGAATAGAACAGTATCGGACCTCTGAAAAGTATAAGCATGCATATGTATTCAGTACTTGGTTTGGGTCCCTTTTGCAGCAATTACTGCCTCAGTGCGGTGTGGCATGGATGCTATCAGCCTGTGGCACTGATGAGGTATTATGGAAGACCAGGATGCTTCATTAGCGGCCTTCAGCAATTCTGCATTGTTTGGTCTCATGTCTCTCATCCTTCTCTTGGCAATGCCCCATAGATTCTCTATGGGGTCAGGTCAGGTGAGTTTGCTGGCCAATCAAGCACAGTACACTGTATACTTTTCAGAGGTCCGATATTGTTCTATTTTTTCATTGACAAAACTGGAAGAGGGTGATGCTAATGGAGAATGTGATGGCTGGCTGTTGACAGTGTTTTCTGGGGTATTTTTCTGGGTATTTTTCTGGGGTAAGTCATGCTAAAGAAAAACAACAACAACCCTCAGCTAACCAGTAACCATGTCTTTTTCCCCTCTGTCACTCCAGATCAAAACGTCCAGCTCCAGTTCCAACAGCCACCCCAAGAATTGACTCTCCCATGCCCGTGATTCCTCATCAAAAGGTATGTGGGTTATAGCTCCTGTTGCCTTGAGTTTCTGACTTTTTTGTGGCTCATTTAGGGGACATTGGGCAAGAAATTAGATCCAATGGTTGGCCCAAAATTAGATTCAAAATATGATCAGTGCAAATTGCAGATATCACTGGGCACTCCTATGAGAATAGAGATACCATTTAAGAACTTTAATTATTTCCTTCCCCTCTTCTCCTCCAGCTTGTTTAGACCATGTGTAATCAGACTTCAGGAGAATCTATATCTTTGGTCTGCATGTCTATTCTAGTTGCTGATGTAGTATTTCTTATTTTGTTGTACATCACTTTTAGAATTTTTTGGAGAAGTGTTTCAGAAAGAGTAATAGCATCTAAGGTTGCCAGTGTCTTCTGCCCCCTTCAGAAAACCCAGAGTCTTAAATCAGCTGCATAATAGGCAGCAGTTAATCAGGAGCTTTCCCATTCAAGGGCTTTACCTCGGATCTCCTCCAGAAGGGTGTGTGTGTGTGTCTGTGTGTTCTCACTACAGCCAGACTCTTGCTGAGACCAGAGCTGGGGGACGTGGGGGGAGGGAGAGGAGGATGGGAGGTGGCGGTGGCTCCCCCCCTCCCCCACAACTGCAGGAGGGGAAAATGTTTAAAATTTAACTTTTCCCAGCACTGCATCTCTGTGCTGGGAGATTGTTTCCGTTTCTGCCTATTATGCAACTGCTGCTTAAAGGTTCAGAAGTGAACTTGTAAAAAGATGTCTAAGAGCGTTTCTCTTTAAAGAGAAAGAAGGTTAGCATTCCTCATTCCTCAGTGTTTCTCATTCAGTGGTTAAGTACAACATCCTGATGCGAGGGAATCAAAGTTGAGCACGTTTATCATCTATTAGGACTAGCTGGCAGCCTGTGGAGTAGTAGTCCGTGTTTATATCTGTGACAAAAAGTGGGCAGAAGTGGTATACTTGATTCCTCCCCACTTAAAATATTAATATCCTTTACAGTGAACAGCATTAATTGTGAAATAAGAGAATAGGCAAAGGTGCCCTTTGGATCAGAGTTCTGGGTCCCCCACAACCTCTGGGGGCTCCCAGATCCCAGGCTAGGGATCTGGGGGCGGCTGCTGGGGGCGGGGGAGAGGAAAGACTGAGTAATGTCTCCCTTCTCTTCCCCCCCAACCCCAGCATGCTTGGGATACAGAACAGAAGGGGGCAGAACGGCTTTTCTTTCTTCCCCCTTCCCGCACACCCGGCGACTTATGGCAAGGAAATAAAATATCTTTAATGTGAGCCACAGAGGAGCTGCATTGAGAATGTGAGAGGGAATGTTACTGGATAGGTACCTCATTCCGCTGCCCCACCCCCTTCATGCTTGTCCCCCAAAGCAGTGGGATCATGTAGGAGCAGGAGACTCTGAGAGATAGGAGGTGCATGCGGGTTAAGGGAGAGATAGCTCCCTTAACCCCATTTAAGAGGGAGGCTTCACAGGCGGGTTTGCTGCCGTGTTGCCTCTGGGATCAGGCCCAATCCTGGCGGATCACACACATGTGCAAAACTGGGCTCCCGTAGCCTGGTTTTGCACGCACGTGTGAATGGCCTCTATAAGTCTCTACCCTAAAGGATGAGGAGTCTCCCAAAGTTAATGTAGTCCTGGAAGACTTCATTCCCTTTATTCAACAGTCCTTCATTGGAAACTGAAATTGGCACATTATGGGGTTGGCAATGTATACTCATTCCACACCACAGAAGCATATCATTTGGTACTCCCTGGTGGTCCTATGGGTGCTATTCAGATGAGGCAAAAGGGAAGCGTTTCTGGGTCCCCTTTTCCTGTTTTAGGCTATTTGTGATCAGTTATCAGGAGAGTACTTACAAGTCTACTTCTTTAGGGGAGCCTAAACTTTGCCCTTCATACTGTTTTTATCAATCAAGGGACTGAATCTTGCCCCCTTCCCACAAACATTTCATCTAAAATAGTGTCCCTGTATGGGATTGATAAACAGTGCCTAGCCGTGCAGGGGTGATGATTTGCTCTTCTGCAGTGAAAACCATCAGAGCATTGTTAGCACTGAAGCAGACTGACTGAACCAGTGAGAATTCTCTTTCAGTTCACCAAAGAGGCCTTTATGTGACCTGTTGTAATTCATAGCTTCTGGCAGTGTCTGCATAGATACAGCTGTACACAAGCTCAAAGAAGTGGACATTTAGCCTGCAAATTTCCACTTTGCAAGTACTCTTTGAGGCAGACTAGTTTATATGGACTCCTTAGTGAGAGGTTTTATTTTGAAAAAGGCCACCCAGTCAAAAGGAAGAGTTGGAAGATCTAAAAATCTCAACGAAGTTCAATTTCTAAAAGCTGCATGCTGAGTGGTAGCAAACAGATATTTTAACCAATGGCACATGTAGTGCAGAGCTGCAGCTAATCCTAGCTCCCTGGAATAAGTATCAGTATCGTACACACATTGGGCTCATTCAGACATAGTGGGGAACCATCATTTCTTGTTCTGTTAATTATACTGGTGCAATAATGCCAGTGTAGTTAAGCTGGAGAGTGTTTTCAATATTCCACCATTATAAGCCCTGAACATTCTATCCTATAC